>NC_139821.1:3939544-3960082 GCF_963457635.1 Microchirus variegatus
AGTCTTAAATTTAGTCTTTTTTAGTCTTAAACTGAGTCTCTTTTGTCAAACTGGGTCTTTTCCATTTTAGTCATAAACTCAGACTTTTTTGTTGTTGTCATAAAGTGAGTCTTTCTAGTCATAAACTGAGTCTTTGGTCTTAAATTTAGTCTTTTTAGTCTTAAATTGAGTCTTTTTAGTCTTAAACTGAGTCTTTTCAGTCTCAAGTGGAATCCTCAGTCAAAAAACAGGCACATTTGAAGATTTAAAAATTTGTGAATTCACAAAAAAAATAACATCGACTTCATATTTATATTTCACTTCAAATTTCATCCTCTTCATCCTCAGCGGAGACAAAAGGAGGAAACAAAGTGAACATTCATCGTCGTCCAATCACGTCAGAGGGAGGAGTGTGAGGATGGAGGGATGACTTTAAAAGAAGTGTGTGTGTGTGTGTGAAGAGATGGAGGGAAACGGGAAAGAAGAAAAGAAAGAAAACGACTGAAAATATCGATCGCTTTATAGTTTTAAAGACGTGGAAAATTAACAGAGAGGAAAAAGAGGAAAAAAGGAAGTTTGATTCAACATCAGACGGTGAGAGTGTTTTTATTTACACATTAATGACCTTATATATATATTATATGTATATATACACATATATATGTATATATATGTATTAATAATTCAAATGTGAGTTTTTCATATGTCGAATAAAACTTGTGTTCATTGCATTCAAATGGAATAAAAGTGTAGAATATGATCAAATAAATGCAATTTAATGAAGATGAATGTGTTTTTATGGAAATGAAAAGTAATTTTTTTTTTAAAGAATAAAACAAAATGACACACAAAACAATAGGATTATGATAATAATCTCAGTTATAAACTCAGATGTTTCTGTTTCTGTAGAAGAAGAGAGACATGAGGAAGAGTCCAGACGCCCACGAGGTAACAAGTGTGTGTGTGTGTGTGTGTGTGTGTGTGTTTATGATTTTATTATATATTTGTTTATTATTATTATTATTATTTTTACAAATACTGAAAAATAACATTTAGAAGCTACAAAAACAAAATATCCTCCATTTTCTGCCGTTTCTACAAAGATAACATGTATATGTACATGTACAGCGTATATGTACATATACAGTATACATGTTTATATACTTATAATATGTATAATATTCATGTGTGTGTGTGTTTGTGTTGTTTTCAGTCCGTCAGTTGTTCAGTCTGCAGCTGCAGCTGTCGATGTTTTAAACCTGGAAACGTCAAATTCAGGTCATGTGATCGTTGTGGACACGGCTGGGTGGTGCACGGTAACAGGCACGCACACACACACACACACACACACACACACACAGAGAGAGAGAGGGCAGACTATATGTGTGGTTGCTACGGTGACACGAAGTCAGGTGTCGCTGTCATCACATCACCGGGAACATCTGGACGGAGCATCTGCACACACACACACACACACACACACACACAGTTTTTATAAAAGTAAACAAACATCTGTTGCTGGAAACTTCTCCACTTTCCGATCATTAACATTCATCACAACACTTTTTTTGGGTACAATTTCGTATATTTCCTGTTTATTTAAGTGTGAAAAGTGACGTATTTTAACTGGATGTAGCGACATATTATATTGCCACTAGGGGGCGTCTCCACTGTTTGCAAATCGAACCAAAGTTAATTTTCATGTGATTTCTAACGTGAGTAAAACATTTTGGATGAACGCGCCCCGGCCTCTTCCCGTGTCTTTTCTCTCCAGCCTTGGAGAAGCTCCAGGCCCCGCCGTCCTCCAGCTGTGGCCCAGCAGAGGTGGCTCTTCCTGGGCTGGTGTTGGACCTGAGCTCCCTGGTTCTGTTTGGAGCTCAGGCCGTTCCCGTGCGCCTGAAGATCCTGCTGGATCGTCTCTTCAGCGTCCTGACCCCCGACCAGGTGGAACCACTCCCCTGATGTGACGCTCGGCGGCGGATCAGAAACATGTGACGTGTAACACATAATGTTTTTGCCTTTTTCTTTTTTTAACCCCAGGTCAGACACATCCTGCAAACACTGGGCTGGAGTCTGGGAGATTATGTGAGAGGATACATGCTGCAGGTACACAACTGTACGTGTGAAACACACATTAACTAATGCACGATGAGCAGAAAATGGAGCTAACGTTATTAGGTATCATTCACCTGTCCTCATTGTTCACCTGTCCTCATCATTCACCTGTCCTCATTGCTCACCTGTCCTTGTCATTCACCTGTCTTCATTGTGTCCGCATCGTTCACCTGTCCTCATCATTCACCGTCCTCATAGTATCCTTACCGTTCACCTGTCCTCGTCGCTCACCTGTCGTCATCGTTCACCTGTCCTCATCGTTCACCTGTCCTCATCATTCACTTGTCCTCATCACTCACCTGTCCTCATCGTTCACCTGTCCTCATCACTCACCTGTCCTCATCGTTCACCTGTCCTCATCACTCCCCTGTCCTCATCACTCACCTGTCTGTCCTCATCACTCACCTGTCCTCATCACTCCCCTGTCCTCATCACTCACCTGTCTGTCCTTATCATTCACCTGTCTGTCCTCATCGCTCACCTGTCTGTCCTCATCATTCACCTGTCTGTCCTTATCATTCACCTGTCCTCATCATTCACCTGTCTGTCCTTATCATTCACCTGTCTGTCCTTATCATTCACCTGTCCTCATCATTCACCTGTCTGTTCTCATCGCTCACCTGTCTGTCCTTATCATTCACCTGTCCTCATCATTCACCTGTCTGTCCTTATCATTCACCTGTCTGTCCTTATCATTCACCTGTCTGTCCTTATCATTCACCTGTCCTCATCATTCACCTGTCTGTTCTCATCGCTCACCTGTCCTCATCATTCACCTGTCTGTCCTCATCGTTCACCTGTCCTCATCATTCACCTGTCTGTCCTTATCATTCACCTGTCTGTCCTCATCATTCACTTGTCCTCAACGCGCACTTGAAAAAACAATCAACTTTCCCTTAAAGTTGGCGATTTCCCAACATTCATTGGTGTTAACGTCTTCCTTCTCTCCAGTTTCCCAGTGGGACGGTGTTGGAGCGCTGGACGATGGCGACTCCTGAAGAAGAGCTGCTCATCCTCAAACAGTTCCTTCGCTTTGGCGAGACCCGCCCCATCGCTGAGCTGATGACGCCCCAGTGTCTGGCAGCTGTCAATCACCGCTCTGATCCAGACCCCGCCCCCAAGAGCTGCCACTCAAACATCGGCTCGTTCATTGAGCGTAAAGGAACGTTCAGGAACCCGAGAGAGGATATCTGCCATTTTGAAAACCTCCCAGGTGGACTGCCTTTGCCTCTTCCAGTCCATCTTCCAAACTTGACCACCTCCTTCTTGTTTGTCTTTCTTCAGGATCATGCTCCTCCCCTGAGGCTAGCTCGGCACCTACAGGAGCCCAGAGGGAACAAATTCACCCAGAAACACGGGCAGGAAGGAAAAAGAAGCGCGCGAGAGAACGATCCAACTTCGCTGGAGTCCAAAAGTGAGCCGGTCTTTCAAATCAAAGCAGACCCCGACAGTCCGATCCAGTCCCGGTCGCTGCGGCATCCGAACATCGACAGCGGCGACGAGGTCCATCTTCTCAGAGGCGTGGCCAAACAGGAGACCGCCTCCTCACCCTCTCCTCCTTCGTTCATCCCAACATCTTCCTCGCTCTGTCCGTTCATTTCCTCCTCTGGTAGATCCTCTCCCCCGAGGATCTACCCGAGTTCGCAGAGCTCCTCCGCCTCCTGTTTTCATTCGCTCCCATCCTTCTCCTCCTCCTTCCTGTGTCCTTCTCCTGCCGTCTCCTTCCCTTCCTCCCTCCATCCCCTCCCACCTTCCCCCTGCTCCCTTCCTTCTTCTCCCGCAGGAGGTCGGAAAGGGAGGGTCTACTGTGGCGTTTGTGGGAAAAGCTTTTATGACAAAGGTATGAAATGAGATTGTCTTGGTGCTCCACAGGGTTTCATGTCAAGGTCCTCTAGAGATCTTGTATCTTGGACTTCCAGATGGTTCCCTGTCTTGAAATATACTGGGGATGCATCTGTTTTTAGATGTTTGAGGTCTACAGGGGTTCATATCACTGCCCTCTGCTGGTCTGTAGGGATGATTTAGCTTTATCTGTACCAATAAAGTTGTAGGCAACTGGACTACCTTAAATTAGGTTTGAAGACCTCTCATCCAAGAAGCTCCTTCAGTTCTGAGTTGTTCTCAGTTTGAAGAACCCGTGAGAGAGAGTCCAAACCTTTGCTCGTCCGACCTACTTCAAGCAAAGTCCAGTTACCTACAGCAAATTTCAGAAGATGTCAATGACCTAGATGAACGAGAACCTACAAGAAGACCTTTTGGGTTCCTCATGGTTGAAATTGACATCTTCTCGATTCCTTTCCTTAAATTTTAGACTTCCTTGAGGGCTTGTGGGTCCAGGCCCGGTTTATGTTTGTCACTGTGGTCCATGGTTCTTCGGGATCCATCTCAGAAACCCATTTCCCCGTCTCTGTTTTGTGCAGGAACTCTGAAGATCCACTACAACGCCGTCCACCTGAAGATCAAACACCGCTGCACCGTGTCCGGATGCACCATGGTCTTCAGCTCGCTGCGAAGCCGGAACCGCCACAGCGCCAACCCCAACCCGCGGCTACACACCGGGTCCAACAGGGACGGACCTTCTGAGCGATGCGCACAAGATGTCGGCTCTTGCGCGCTCGAGCGCGTCCACCGACCTGGAAGCGGTTTAAACTCAGGTCAAACGTTCTCCAGACCCCCTCAAACCGACTCCCCTCCACCTTCTCCTCCCCCGAGCAACAACTACGACTTCACCCGTCCACCTCTCACGGACTCGCTGTCCCTCGCTCCACTCGCTGCGATGGAGGAAGCGGAACACGGCCACGCGGCCATCATCGCGGCAAACTGTGCCACAGGAGAACAGGAAGCGCTAACCGATCAGCAGGAACAACAGTGGGAGTCATGTGACTCCGTTCCGAAGAAGAAGCCCAGGAAGTCGAGCACGCCAGTGAAAATCGAAAGAGGGAAGCTCGAGGGGAGGAGCAACAAGAAGGAGGAGCAGTTTTGACATTGCTAATTAGCAATTAGCAATTGTCTGATCTCAAAGTCGTGGCCAAATTATTTGAGATTACTACTAGCATAGCATGTTGAAAGTACCTCAAAATGCTTGATATTAACGGGCACGTTTACTGAAAAAACAACAAACAGAAACATGTTTGTATATAGTGTGTTAGAAACAACAAAAAATCCATCCCCAGAACAAACTAAATTTTTTTAGAGCCATATTTGATATATTTTTTAACACACAGTCGCCTATATACGATGTTATATTGTCACATATATGAAAATCACACAGTAATATTAGTTCAGAAATGTTCTGTACGTACATACATGTACATATATTTCCTTTATAAGTTGATAAATGTGGATTTAACCGCATGCTGCTCTGTGCAAGAGCTCCCCCTTGTGTTTCTTGTCTGTTATTGTGATGTTGAGTGTAAGCAACAACTATGAAAAAAATTAAACCGATTAATGTTCGGATTTTGTTTGAATAAAACTAGGTTGTTTCTTTCTTTTATTTATTTACTTATTTATTTTTTAAATTAAATCTTAGCTAACTGATCTGGGCGGTCAGGTTTCCACACGGATGACATTTGGAGACGTACCCAAACCGGAAACTGTCACTCCTGTCAACAAAGGTGTCGCATTTGATGAGGAAAAACAACGAAGAAGGTTTAAAAGAGTGACGAGGAGACGGACAGTGCGTCCAAAAATGTCCAGAGCGGACATTCTGAGACAGTTTGTGGCGCAGAGACTCGCCGCCGCGTCACAGGAAATCTTAGCGGTGGTGGAGACAACCGTGTCCGGGTACGAGGAGGAGGCTGCGGGCTTCATGGAGCAGATCGACCGGCAGAAGAAGCAGCTGGAGGTTCTACTGCAGCCGCGGGTCAACCTCGGAACACACGGTTAGTTTTTTTCTTTTCTTCATTCCAAAAATAAACAAATACAATTATAACACAGGGGCATTTAAAACACGCACTTGTTGAACTGCGTTCAAAAAACGTGTAATTTTACTTTTACTTCGCTGTTGACGAATTGCGCCATCGTCAGTCGAAAAACTTTCAACCATTTATTGATAAAGCTGACTTCCTCTTTAATTCGGCTTTACTCTCATGAACTCATATTTTACTTTCAATTTGTTTTCTTTGATCAGATGGAGGCAGCCAAAATAAATGAGGACAATTGTTTATTTATTTTTTTACTGATTCTTAAAGATCCTGTCAGTCAACATTTATTTTTCATCTAAAAAAATCGAATTTATTGTATACATTTATTCACCACAGACGCGTTAACGTGCAGATTTAGGCTTATTTCACTCTATATTCTTGGAATTTGTGTTCACGTTGACTGTTTCTTATCAGGAAAATGAAAACAACAGGTCACTGGTTGCACAGATGTTCAGTGAACTGTCTCGTGTTGTGTTCAGTTCTGAAACGCGGCGAGGAAGAGGAGGGTGACGACGACGACAAAGAGCCGGAGGATGTGAATGATCAAACTCCATCCAGGTTTTATTTTATTTATATATCATCATTATTCATGGTACAAGACTGTTTTTTAAGCTCATGAAAAAGTGCAGAACAGTGTTACTGTGGCCACATTTGCCAAGAAATGTCATTTATATTTTGTGTTTTTGTCCGGATTTCCTCTGTTTTGCTCTTTCCAACGTAGAATAATAATCATAATTGTAAATAAATAAATTTTTCATCCTCCAGGGAGCTCCTGTGTGAGCAGAAGGTCGGTGACGCTCTGGATCACATGGACCCACAGACTGAAGCGCTTTCAAAAAACGGTAACCAGGAAATCGAATTGGTTGTGTGACATTCTGACACATAGTTGAGCGCCCCCTGCTGCTGAGAACTAGTGAAAACATGGCTGCCAGCAGTGACAAAAAACGCAAATACACTCGTTTTAGCCATGCATCGTAAACCACTCGCTCTCCTTTTAAGTGGCTGAGATTGTTTTTTTCTATTTTGTCTTGCTACTTTCTCCTCAGTCCGTAAAAAGTGTCCGATGCTGAAGCCGAAGTGTCCGCGAGGTCTTCAGGAGGTGGACTTCCTCGGCACAACGGGACAAAACGAACCTTACGACATTCTGACGTCAGACAAGGGACGGAGCTTGCGTCGCTTGGAACTAAAGACGGTAACAGCGGAGAGTCGTAGTTTGACCCACGAGTCTTTTAAGACGTCGTAGACGCACGGCGAGATGTGACGTCTTTTTTTTTTTTTTTTTTTTCTCCTCTCAGGTGCAAAAGGAAATTGAAGACGTCGAGGAAGACGCCGGAGACTCTTCATCATCCCCCGGCACCATGTTGACATGTGACGACACCAGGCAACAAATGAGGTAAATCATTTAAAGGGGAGTCATTGAGCGCAGTTAAAATAAAATAAAAAAACATGTTGATACGCAGATGATATTGTGGTGTTCCTCTGAATTTGTCGTTCGGATTTATCGGGATGCTATCATCTATATGTTGCCGCCAAATAACAATATGGCGTGATATTGGTGCTATCTCAGTTACTCGTCTCGCACTTCAGTTACAACCGAGCTCTTAAAATTCGTCGTGTCGCTATTCATGCTTTATAAGAGGCGTCATACTTGGCGTGGCCACACGGCGTCGTGATCCCGGCGTCAACATCATATCGTAGAAATTCTCTCCTCTTGTTTCCCCACAGCGGTCGTCTTCACGAGGATGTTGTCCTGTCAGGCAGCTCAACATCGCGACAAGAAGACAACAACAACAACAACATGCTAACCGAGGATGCTAACGACGAAGAGCAACAAGACGAGGACGCCGCTCAGAGGAAAGAGGAGGAGGAGGAGGATGATGAGGAAGAGGAAGAGAGAGAAAAGTTGAAAGACAGCGATGACGACTGGAAACCGAAGGTCGAAGCTAAAAACGGCGTAGCGTGCAACGCGTGCGGCGCCCCACGCGAGTCGGACCCTGCCTTTGTGCTGCGCGCCTGGACTCACGCGGATGATCCGGGAAGCGTTTGCGGCGTTTGCGGGAAACGTCCGGCGTCCACAGAGACACCGGACCTTCACCTTCAGGTCGCTAACTCGGCCGAGTTGCCGCTCGATGCGGAGGGACAACCTCACACATGCTACATGTGCCATAAAGTGTTCCAACACAAGGAGGCGCTGAAGGCTCACCGCAAGACGCACGGCAACAAGAAGAAGACGCACCTCTGCGGCGTGTGCGGCAAGTCCCTCAGCGACTACAGGTCGCTGTCCCGCCACAAGATGACGCACTCCGGGGAAAGGCCTCACAGCTGCCAGGTTTGCGGGCGCAGTTTCAAGCTCGCCGGCACGCTGAGGCAACACGAGAAGATCCACACGGAGCGCGAGAGGTCGTACCTGTGCGACGTCTGCTGCAAGATGTTCCTGACGATCAAGCAGCTGCAGATCCACATGAGGACGCACAGCAGCGAGAAGCCGTACCACTGCCGGGAGTGCGGCCGCGGCTTTTGCACCAAGGGGGCGCTGACCAATCACATGCGGATTCACACCGGGGAGACGCCGTACCGGTGCCCCGACTGCGGCTGGGCCTTCAAGCGCAAGAACAACCTGGACGAACACATGACCATCCACTCCGGCGCCAAGCCCTACGTGTGCGCGACCTGCGGCAAAGCGTGCGCTCGCAAAACGCACCTGACGATCCACATGCGGACGCACAACGGCGAGCGGCCGTACAAGTGTCGGCTGTGCGACAAAGCGTTCACGCAGAGCCACTGTCTGAAGACGCACATGAAGAGCCACCGAGCAGTGGAGGGCGCCACGTAAAGCTAACTCGCGACAATTTAAAGTCCTGTTTATTTCACGTTGTTTTCAAAACTCCCCAGTGCAATGTAAGCTGTGTAGCATGCTAACACTTTATTATGTCGCGAATAAAATCGTAATGACAAGCATATGGGCTGCTCACATAAGTCTCGGAGTTACGGTAGCGAGAGTTACGCGTGACAAATCCTGTCGAGGTCGACTCAAGTCATTAAACACAGTTAAAAATGCTAAACGTTGACATATTTCTTGATACGCAGATGATACTGTGGTGTTTGTTTGAATTTATTGTCGTTCTGATTCAACGGGACGCTATAAACGATATGTTAGCGCCAAATTCCTGTCGAGCTCGACTCGAGAGCTGATTGGCCCGAGAGTGTCGTCACTGGAAGAGTCGTGGGCGAACTGTAGATCAGTTAAAAAGACTTAAAAATCGTACTTCTACTTCCAGAATCTACTTACAATTCCAAATTTCGTCACAGATTGCAGACATTTGCATGATGCACACGGGAAATCTTTATTTTAACATTTGAATATACATGCATACATACAATACACACCTTCTCAGCTCTAGAGAGGAAAAACACACACACACACACACGACTCTGGTTTTGCATATTTGTCTTTGCCGTCACAGGTCGTGAGTTAAGGAACTCGTTACCGGTTTTACTTAAACTAAATGAGCCGAACTGAGCTTTGGTTTAGTGAAGTATTGTTTTGAGTGTGTTTTTCTGCTTCCAAACTTGCACTTCCCAATATGACCAACAGAGGCCGCCAGAGGCTTGTCGGCTAACCCTAATCTTGTCAATGTCTTGACTGTATTTTCTATTCATTTTGTGTGACTTTTAATGGAAAACGCACAAGAAATTGTATAGGTGACCCCAAACGGGGTCGGTAGTGTACTTGGTTTCATCTGGATCTGGCTCGGATTACAGATTTGGCGGCAATTTAAATTTAACGTGGGGAAAGTTCCATTGAACAAGTTCATACGTGTTTATCTCAGTGACAGATTCACAGATCGGGATGCGTTTGGTCACGTTTATGTAACGGGGGTATCCGCGGGGTCTTAAAAATGTCTTAAATACAGCTTTGAGAGGTCTTTAAAAATCTATTAACGTTACTTTTTATTTAAAACGTAGCATAAACTTCAGTCTCGCTTTGAAATGGTTGCGCTAGCATAACTACAACATGGAACTAAAGTCGGCCACCTGTGCTGCCCGGGGAGAACTTATCGAGCACCGCTAGCTAGTGTGCTGTGCGCGCGCGCGCCGCGGTGCGTTAGCATAGCATAGCAGCGGAGAAAACTTAACGGAAGCCCACAGCTAAGCCGAATTGCAAGTTCAACGATTTGTGGCTCCGATTTTCCTTGATGTCTTTGGTACTTTTTTGCCAGTATGGATTTGAAATGGGTCTTAGTAAGTAGGTAGGTAAAGTTCTGTCCTGATCCAGTTTTCATTTTCTGGGTTGTTGTTGCCGTAGTTGTTTTCTTGTGCGGTGCAGGTACAGCACAGGTAGAACCATGTTGCTGGGCATATCGAGCCAGGCGAGGGCCATCAGCGAAGGGCACGATATGAAGTATTTTCCTTCGTCTGAAAACAAGACGGCACAAGACACCGTCCCGATCAACTTGAATACCAGCGCGGTCAGGATGGTGGCGATTGTGCGGAAGGCTCTGTGCTTCGACGGATCCACGCGCCGCGCCTTCCCGTCCGCGTCGTCCCCCGGCCGCGGGCGCCGCAGAGCGCGGAGGACCGCGGCGCTGCACAGCAGGACGACGGTTAGCAGGAGCATGGTGAAGGAGATGTAAAACAGCATGAATTTGAGCGAGTGGGTGAAGTGGAGGATGACCATCGCCACGCCGCACAGCAGCCAAACGCAGCAGAGGCACGCGTTCCTCAGCTTGACCGCGCCCGTCTTCCTCAGCCTCATGAAGAAGACCGCGTGGACGACGGCCAGGTAGCGCTCGGCGCAGGTCAGGACGTGCAGCAGCAGCTGCCCGTGGGAGCCGCTGCCGGCGATGTTGGTCGCCATCCAGAACAGATGCGTTCTGTCGGTGTAGGTGGCGAAAAAGTAGAGGCTGATGCCCGCGAGCTCCTGCAGCTGCATCGCCATGGAGTGATACACCACGACCGCGTCGCCGACCGCCGCGGCGGACGCGCGGCGCCGCTGGCGGCAGTCAAGGAGGAAGACGAGCGCGAAGAGCAGCAGGAGGACGAGGCCGTTGGTGGCGTTGGTGACGCTGGACATGGTGAAGAAGGGGTGGGGGCAGTTCATGGACAAGGGAGGATGGAGGGAGGAGTCAGAGGAGGCGTTCACGGACATGTTGGCATTCGAGGACGTCTGAAGAAGAAGAAGGAAACAAAAATTAACCAAAGGATGGAACATTTTTGTAACCAGAGGGGTTGTCCGTTAGATTTTCCGTCACGTACCCAACATCCACTGCTTCTAATTCTAGAAAGGTTCCTTTAATTGTAGAGTGGTACGTCCAGTCTTGTATAAAGTACTCGAGTAAAAGTACAAGTATGTTACCAGAAAATGACTTTGGTAGAAGTTGAAATCGCCGTTTTAAACAATATTACTTCAGTACAATTCTAAGTTTTTGAAGTAAAAGCCATGGTGGCTCAGTGGTACGATGAGTTGTCTTTCACCCGGAAGGTTGTGGGTTAAATTCCTGGCTCTGCTCGTCTATATGCGTCCTTGAGCGAAGACGCTGAAACCCATGTTGAAGCGTGTGAATGGGTGAAAACCGTGTAGTGTAAAGCAGCTCATCGTAAATATAAACACAGACCATAATAGGAAATGTAGTGGAGTAAAAGTACAAGTAACAACGTAAAGAAGCCCTAACTGTAGTTGTACTAATACCTTGCCTGAATCCGAAATTATTTCTAAAACACTTTAAAAATAACCCAACAAGGCGATGAAGTAAAGTAAAAACCAAAATACATAAAACAAAAGGGTAAAAGTAACAGCCATACAATAAAAAACAACTGTAAAAACACATGGAAAATGAAATTCAATTGTTTTCCTTTATTAATACGTCAAAAACTGTGTTTTAGATACGTAAAAACACCATAATGTGTGTGTGTGTGTGTGTGTATTAACACAACGACAAACTGTTGAAAAGTGTGACAACAAAACGACATCATTTGACGAAAGTGTTTAATATTGAAGAGCGACTCACCTCAGCAGAGTTCGTCTTGTGGAAGTTCAGCGACTGACGTTCAGTGGAACACGAGACGTTTATGTAGCACTGTGTGCTAAAGTGTGTGTGTTAAAGTGTGTGTGTGTGTGTGTGTGGGTGTTTTGCAAGTCTACTTTTTTATTTTACGGCAAATTGCACAAGGCAAATCTAGTTTCATTAGTGTGTGTGTGTGTGTGTTCTTGTACTTGCGCCATACTGAGGACCAGTGAGGGTTTTTAACCAACAAAGTGAGGACATTTTTACGGAGTGAGGACATTTTGGTCGGTCCTCACTTTGTTTTCATTTAAATCACTTCCTTAGGTTGCTATAACATGCTATACTCTGTTTGTCAAAAAAAAAAAAAAAATTCAAATTTTGGACGACATAGTATATAGTATGACTTTTTTTTTCAAATTTTGGACCAAACATTTTGGGTCAAATTTTTTTTTGCAAATTTTGGACCAATAATTTTGCGTCAATTTTTTTTTCAAATTTTTGACCAAACATTTTGGGTCAATTTTTTTTTTCACATTTTGGACCAAAAAATTTGCATACATTTTTTTGTCAATTTTTTTTTCAAATTTTGGACCAAACATTTTGGGTCAACATTTTTTTTTTCAAATTTTGGACCAAAAATTTTGCATAAATTTTTTTTTCAAATTTTGGACCAAACATTTTGGGTCAAATTTTTTTTTTCAAATTTTGGACAAAAAATTTTGGGTCAAATTTTTTTTCACATTTTGGATGACAGTATAGTATGACGTTTTTTGTCAAATTTTGGGTCAATTTCTTTTTTGCAAATTTTGGACCAATAATTTTGCGTCAATTTTTTTTTCAAATTTTTGACCAAACATTTTGGGTCAATTTTTTTTTTCACATTTTGGACCAAAACATTTGCATACATTTTTTTTTGTCAAATTTTTTTTCAAATTTTGGACCAAACATTTTCACTTTGTCAATTCTTTTACCCGGTCCTCAGTATGCAGCAAGTACAAGAATGTGTGTGTATGTGTTTGTGTGTAAGGGGTTTTGTCATGCCAACCAAAGACACAAAAACAAACGCACTTGAATTTAATATTCTTTTATTAAAGTACAGTCGAGTCACACAGTGCTACGCTACGCCACAAATGCGCTACATTCGTTTTTAGCATCGCCGTCTAAGCTAATAGCAAAGACCAGATGGGCGGAGCTGGACTCCACAATGTCTTATCATCACAAATATATCTATAGACGGATAAATGTACGTCATATTAATGCATTCATCAACTCTCATTCATTTAACATTCATGTATTTTGTTGAACAACAAACATGTTTTACGTGCCATAGTTTAGTTAGCTTGTTTTATGCTAACTTCCTGTGGTGAAATTTAACTTTACTTGTTAAATGATGATTACCTAAGGTATAATAAATCATAATAACGGAACAATTAGTTAAACGCAGTGTTGTACTCTACAAAATTCACATATCTAAACGAGCAGAGCCAGGAATTGAACCCACAACCTTCCATTTGAAAGACAACTCACCCTACCTGAGCTAACGTCATAAACTTTAAGACTTTTATTTAAATGATATTATGAAGAAAGTGATTCAACTTCGACGAAAGTCGTTTTCTGGTCACATACTTGTACTTTTACTCACGTATGCCTTTACGGTACTTTATACAAGATTGGTTAAACATTAGCTAATCGTGCACCAACGTACTAATCCCATTTTAAGTACCAAATGTTTGCTAAATATCGTGGTTTTGCGGGAAAAAAAGGGCCGTGCCGACATTGACATACATTTGGGTGTGAACGGGACTTTAAGCTAGGAAGCATGAGCTAAACGGGGACGTAACTCTCTGCAGACGGGCGGTGTTTACAGTGTGAGGAGGCGCAAATGATTAGCTAAAACGGCACTAAACTAACACTCCAAAAAGCAGCAGCGTAGCCGTAGCGATATTTAAAACGTAGCCCTTTGTCTGACAGCGGTTATTTACCCACCGCTAAAACAAACGCAACGGAGCCGCTTTCTCGCTCTGTAGAGGAACTGCAGCGGTAACACCAGAGTGCTCGGCAGAGAGAAGCCCATTCCGGCCACCAGCGCCACGCAGCCGCCGCCATGACCCAGCGTCTTGGACGTGTCCAGCGCCATGGTCACGAGCAAGGCACAGAACCACAGCCACTGTGCCAACAGGATAACCGCGATGGTGGCGACGGTGCGCCGCATCGTTCGGTTAGCTGCCCGCACGTCGCCGGGCCGCGGACGCATCAGAATGCAGAGAACGCGAAGGCTGCAAAAGGACACGTTGACTAGCGATAACACCAGCAAGGCCATGGTCGGGATTATGGGTAAATCGGGGGAGAGCTGGATCGTCATGCCAATCCAGCTACAGCACAGCAACCACACACACGCGACGCTAGCGTTTCGGACCCGGACGCCCGCCGACTGTTTCATCCTCCTGTAGACGACGGGGTGAACTACGGCCAGGTAACGCTCCGCACACGTCAGGACGTGGAAGGACATCTCTGCGGGGAAGACCGGGTCAGTGAGGTGCAACCCGACTTCCGTCGCCCGCGGTTCAGCCGTGTGAAAACCGCAGATTGAGACGAGGCACCCGACAAGACCGATCAGCTCAAAGGCGACCAGGTGGAAGGTGAAGACGTCCCCGTGGCTCAGCGACTGGGAGGAACGCCGCCGTCGCTGGAGTCCCAGGTAGACGACGAGGACGCAGGCGGGGAGGAGGACCATGACTCTGCCGCTGTTTAAGATTGTGGATAACTCAACAGCAACTCTGGAGTCCACGCAGTGGAAGTCCAAAGTAGACGGGGAGGAGCCAGATGTGTTGACCGACATGTCTGAGAGGACGGTGATTGGAGACAAAAAGACAGAGGTAAAACAGATGAGATGCTAATCGTCAAGAACAAGTCAATCTACCGTTTATCGGATGTTTGCTCAACGGTTCGCCCGTCGGCCGTCGATTTTGTCACGTGGCTCGCTCAGAGGCACGCCCCGGACGTGTCGTCAGTCCATCGCAGGGCAGACGAACAACCGTTCAAAAAAAGTCGAAAAGCACATCTGATAAAGTATTTTGTTGGTTTCAACCGGGACCGTTGTCGTGCAAAGCCAGCCTCAATCTCACATGGGTAATACAGAGCAGGGGTCTCAAACTCAAATGACCCTCGGTGCCATGGAGCACCTCGTCTGGCCAGTAGGGGGCCAGTCAAGTGATGGCCATGAGTTTGAGACCTCTGAGTTCAGATCTCGTGTCACGCGGGGAGACATTCCCCTGCTGCGTACAGGAAATAATTTGTTTTACATCTATGTTTTTTGCTCGTGGGGGACATGAAGATCTACTGCTGCCCTCGTGTGGTCACAGGTTGTCAGTGTAAATCTGGACAAAGGGTTTTTTGGGGGGGTTTTAAACACCCAAGTTGCACTTCAAAATAAAAGACTTTACCGACACACATTATTAATGTTTACTGAAACATAGTCATGTCAGTTGGTTGTGAACATAAATATACTTTTCAAACGACAATCAAATGGGATCAAATCTATCAACAAATATATTTGTCTCAAACTCCCTTCGTGCAGGAATCGGATGATGAAAATGTTTTGGTTTCAAACAAATATCAATATTAAGACCGTTAAAGAGGAATCGGACTCACCCGGTCACCGTCGTGTCTCTCGTTGACTGGATCCTGGCGCTGATGTGATGCATATTTCATACAGACGCGTCACAGCCGCACGACTGTGGCCGTATTTCTTTTGCATATGGCAAAATAAATAAAAGATATCGTGACCGTGGACAAATTCTCATTTGACTGAATCAACAATCTCACCAAACTCCTACATCACAAGAATATGAGTATATTAATACAATTTATATCAACGTCCGAAACCTATATTCTCTTGAATGTCCATCAGGGGGCGACTCCACTGTGGGAAGGGAACTTTGTAACTGAAGGGTTGCTGGTTTGAATCCCGACATGTCAAGGGCTGATCCCCCATTGCTCCCCCATTGATTGGGTTATTTGGACACTGTAAAATGAAACCCAACCACTGGGGGGAGCCACATCTTGTGTACTGACAAAAACAAAACAAAAATGTTGCAAATGCTACTCCAAAAATGTAATGCTAACTTTGAAACAACAACAACAACAACAACAACATAACACAAACATTTGAACAGACATTACAAAGCAAAATCATCAACTTTACCACTAAAAAGTAACAAATGTTCCAAAAAACAAGAAAAAGTCTGGTGTTTGGAGGCAGCGCTTCATACGTGTAGCTAGCTTTTCTGCACTTACGGACCCAACCTTTAATTTAATAAACCTTAAACCCTCAACACTGTTTTATTTATGTATTTAATTATTGATTCCAAATTGTTTTCATATCTTACGCCACTCTAAACCCAGTTGTATATCTCATTATTTTTACCCTTTCATCTTCTAGTTTTACATTTATTTATTTTATCAGTAGTATTTTGTGTTTTTTTTTTCCAGGTTTGTATTAATTTCATTATGAATTCTGTCTGTTTTTTGGTGAGAAGTCTGTGTATTTTTAAAACGGGACAACAGCGCATCTTGTTGTTTAAGCTAGGCTACGCTAAGCTAGCTTGCGTGCGCCCTGCGGATCCTGACACGGAAGAGATAAACGGCCGTGATTTGAGTGAAGCAGCAGTGACACGACGATTTCCATACCGTCCATCACGTCTGATGCGATTCAAATCAGCCGTCAGCACAAGCTGGTGTTTATTCAAATCCAAAACACGATCGCCGACTGACGCTGTGTACACAGCTGTGTCACTCACGTCGTCACGTCTGCCCGTTTGCACCAAAGAAGAAGAAAAAACAAACCTCAGTTCAAGTCTACGATGTCTTAAGAACACGTTCACGTCTTTATCTTCACTGTTAGACACACTTTTCCAACGGGAAACTGACGTTTGTAAACCGCTCACTCTCCCACACCAAACCCCATAGAGAAAACCAGTGATTTTAACGTCACAGCGCACAGGAGTTGTTGATCCACTGCTTCCTCCATTACAAAGTTCAAATGTCTTACTTTGTATTATTCATTTAAAATCCTTAGTTCCGATTTAGATAGATAGATTGGATCGGTCGATCGATAGATAGATTGGATCGGTCGATCGATAGATAGATAGATCGGTCGATCGATAGATAGATCGGTTGATAGGTAGGTAGATCGATTGATGAATAGGTCGGTTCGATAGATAGATAGATAGATAGATAGATAGATAGATAGATAGATAGATAGATAGATAGATAGATAGATAGATAGATAGATAGATAGATAGATAGATCGGTCGATAGATAGATAGATAGATAGATAGATAGATAGATAGATAGATAGATAGATAGATAGATAGATAGATAGATAGATAGATAGATAGATAGATAGATAGATAGATAGATCGGTAGGTCGGTTGATCGCTAGATAGATCGGTAGGTCGGTTGATCGCTAGATAGATCGATAGATAGATAGATAGATAGATAGATAGATAGATAGATAGATAGATAGATAGATAGATAGATAGATAGATAGATAGATAGATAGATAGATTGGATCGGTCGATCGGTTGATAGGTAGGTAGATCGATTGATGAATAGGTCGGTTCGATAGATAGATAGATAGATAGATAGATAGATAGATAGATAGATAGATAGATAGATAGATAGATAGATAGATAGATAGGATCGGTCGATCGATAGATAAGATCGGTAGGTCGGTCGGTCGGTCGATAGATAGATAGATAGATAGATAGATAGATAGATAGATAGATAGATAGATAGATAGATAGATAGATAGATAGATAGATAGATAGATAGATAGATAGATAGATTGGTCAGTTGGTCGGTCGGTTTATAGGTAGGTAGATAGATCGATCGTTCGATAGATAGATCGGGTGTGCGATAGATAGATACGTCCGTGACACAAAGTGACCACACGAGGCAGCATTAGACCAGCAGCTCCTGTGTCCACGCGACCTAAAAATGGATGATTTTCTCTATGGGGTTTGGTGTGGGAGAGTGAGTGGTTTACAAACTTCAGTTTTCCGGTTGGAAAAGTCCGTCTAACAGTGAAGACAAAGGTTTACAAACTTCAGTTTTCCGGTTGGAAAAGTCCGTCTAACAGTGAAGACAAAGGCGCAAACGCGTGCTTGAGGTATCGAAATAGATTTTATCAACGGGAAAGTGAAGTTTGCAAACCACTCGTTCTCCAGGTTTTCCAAACAGTTAGCGTGAGCGGAAAACGTGAAAAAGGGATTTTGCCCGTGGTCGTCTTTTCATTTCTTAAACATGCAAAACCTGCACCTGCGACCATCCCTCATCCGTCACGCTGACATTTGTGCTGCTGCCACACACAAAAGCATCGTTGTGTAAGCGACGAGCGCTCAGTGAGTTCAGTGACGCCAGAGGACGACGACCACCACTAACACACACTGGTGTCCAGGTGAGCGAATGATCGTTCATTTGTGATTTTAGCTTGTTATTCATTCTTTATTTTGCCTAGATAGATAGATAGATAGATAGATAGATAGATAGATAGATAGATAGATAGATACATAGATAGATAGATAGATAGATAGATAGATAGATAGATAGATAGATAGATAGATAGATAGATAGATAGATAGATAGATTGGATCGGTCGATCGATAGATAGATGGATCGGTCGATCGATAGATGGATAGATCGGTCGATCGATAGATAGATCGGTTGATAGGTAGGTAGATCGATTGATGAATAGGTCCGTTCGATAGATAGATAGATAGATAGATAGATAGATAGATAGATAGATAGATAGATAGATAGATAGATAGATAGATAGATAGATAGATAGATAGATAGATAGATAGATAGATAGATAGATAGATCGGTAGGTCGGTCGATAGATAGATAGATAGATAGATAGATAGATAGATAGATAGATAGATAGATAGATAGATAGATAGATAGATAGATAGATAGATAGATAGATAGATAGATAGATAGATAGATAGATAGATAGATAGATAGATAGATTGGATCGGTCGATCGATCGATAGATAGATAGATAGATCGGTCGATCGATAGATAGATCGGTTGATAGGTAGGTAGATCGATTGATGAATAGGTCGGTTCGATAGATAGATAGATAGATAGATAGATAGATAGATAGATAGATAGATAGATAGATAGATAGATAGATAGATAGATAGATAGATAGATAGATAGTATCGGTCGATCGATAGATAGGATCGGTAGGTCGGTAGATAGATAGATAGATAGATAGATAGATAGATAGATAGATAGATAGATAGATAGATAGATAGATAGATAGATAGGATCGGTCGATCGATAGATAGGATCGGTAGGTCGGTCGATAGATAGATAGATAGATAGATAGATAGATAGATAGATAGATAGATAGATAGATAGATAGATAGATAGATAGATAGATAGATAGATAGATAGATTGGTCAGTTGGTCGGTCGGTTTATAGGTAGGTAGATAGATCGATCGTTCGATAGATAGATCGGGTGTGCGATAGATAGATAGATAGATAGATAGATAGATAGATAGATAGATAGATAGATAGATAGATAGATAGATAGATAGATAGATAGCAGATCATAGCACTTTTTCCTTCTCGTTTCCTCAGGCCTTCGTCCACAGTATCACATGACCATGAACTCCTCGTCCTTCGACAACTCCTCCTCCCCTCGTCTTTTGTTCCTCGAGGACACAAACACCACGGGGTGTTTTAAATTGTCCCCGTGGTTCATGGTCACCAGAGGAGTCCTCGTCCTCCCGATGTCCGTCCTCATCCTCTTCCTGGCCCAACAGCAATGGTGCCGGCGGCAGCGCTCCGCGACCATGACGCACACCGACGTCATCGCCGTCCACCAGGCGGCCGCAGAGATTTTCTGGCCCTTTGCGACAGGCCTGCACATCTCGGGGGAGTTCCTCGACCTGGACGGCGTCGTGACCGGGGGGCACTTTCTCGTTTGCATGACTCTATACGGACAGAGTTTGTTTCACCTCCTGGGCGGCGTGGAGCGCTACCTGGCTGTCATGTACCCCGTCACCTACAGGGGGCTGAAAAACGAGCGCGGCGTCAGGATCAGAAACGCCAGCGTCGGTTGCACTTGGCTGTTTTGCGTCACCGTGAGCTGCTTCGCGACACTGTCCCTGTCATCGAGTGTATTAATCCTAAACCTCGTCTTGATTTGTCTCATCGATGCGGCCATGTCTTTCCTCTCCCTCTCCGTCCTCTGTCTTCTGATTCGTCGGGGACCGGGGAGGAAAAGCAGGGAGAGAGCCGACGTAAGAAAACAGAAGGCGCTCTCCACTGTTATGGTCATCCTCGCAATGCTGTGGCTGTGGTTTGCAGGGTTCTTGGTGGGAACCTTGTTGATGATGCACAAACCTCTGCAGTGTGAAACAAGTGCTTATATATACGTCTTCAATCTGCCCTGCAGCATGTTGTTACCCCTGCTGTATCTGCACAGGACAGGAAAACTGAA
>NC_139821.1:4560282-4957282 GCF_963457635.1 Microchirus variegatus
CCTATGACATCAGGCAAGAGGCAGGAATGTTCTTGAAGAAGCATAAGGGCTAAGAATGCTAACACAACTCCATTCAACCAAATACCAAGGGAGCTTGGACTGGAAGATTATTTAAAGAAATCTCGGGGTAATTGCTACAAGTGCCCGAGTCTGGGGCTAATTTACAGCCCCAGAGCAGGTTGTGCTGTTTATTCCTAGCTTGATAACAACACGTGACAGTTGACCTCATAAGTTCGGTAACTTCCAGCAACTATTTGACGTCCGTAACAGACCCCACGCTGCTAGCAGAAGGTAGCGAGGATTTCGGGGGGGCTCAAATCAGGAAGATTCATCGACGCGGGGGCCTCGGGGACTTCGTCATCTCGAAGCTGTCAGGTGCATCGCAGCCAATTATAGAACCTTTTTTTTTCCAAATTTGCTCTCGAGTCCAAAACTAAACATCCCCACGTTCTGTCAAGAGCCGCTGGCTGTAGCCGCAGTGGCTAATAGCTCCTGGCAGCGAGGGCACTTTGTTTTAACCCATCAGCGTTCAAGCCTCTCAGGGGAACTGATTATGCTTGTTTACATTTCCTTTTGCACTTTTCTGACGGACTGAACCACAGAGGAGTCACAGAGTATCAGACGCGCAGGCAAACAAACAAAGGGCTGAAATCACAGTCAGTTCAGCAGAGACTTGGGGGGGGGGGGGCGGAATTAAATGGAGGAAGTGAAGTGTTTTATTATCTCGGAATGACTTGAAATTTACCATCATGATAGTCGGCATCGCCCTGAACTAGGATGCGTTGAAAATATTTGCAAACCTCTTAAGGAGTAATTTTTATGAATTTTTGAAATTCAGGAAATTATCCGTTTGCCCTGATGCACTTTGACAGTGAGCTGACTTTTTTCAAAAAAACAAAAAGTATCTCGGAATGACTGACTTGAAATTTACCATCATGATAGTCGACATCGCCCTGAACAAGAATCTGGTGTAAATATTTGCATATCTCTTAAGGAGTAATTTTTATGAATTTTTGAAATTCAGGAAATTATCCATCTGCCCTGATGCACTTTGATAGTGAGCTGACTTTAGTCTCAAAAACAAAAAGTATCTCGGAATGACTTGAAATTTACCATCATAATAGTCATCATCGCCCTGAACAAGGATGCATTGAAAATAATTGCAAACCTCTTAAGGAATAATTTTGATGAATTTTTGAAATTCAGGAAATGATCCACTTTTTCCCCCTTTTGTTCTTTTACCTCACTTTGAGCTGTTTCTTCAGGCTCTGGAAGGTAATTCAATTGCAATCTTTTGAGAGGAAAAGATTAAGCGCACTCTATTAACCTTTTCAGAAACGCAGTCTTTTTACTGTACACTCTAAGAATATCAATGCCGCATTGTTGTGCCTTGTTTGCCTTTATCGCCGCGCGTTGTACTTTAATGGATGTTCCGAAACAAGAGAAAAGTGACTACAGAAGCGACTAATGGAGGGAGGTTGTCTGTAGGGTAGGAATTAAATGTTTTCCTTGGCAATTAAAGTCGGTTCAGTCGCTTCGCGGCACATCTGCCTCGCGCCGAGCCTCAGGTTTGGTGCGGCGCCAGCAGAATGAATGTGATGGGGGTTTTTTTGGCGTTGTTTGATGGTAATATTTCCCCCCCCCCCCTTTTGTTTTTCCATTTTCAGACTTCACGGTGCGTGCATGCAGTCGTTTCATTTTTTGAAAGAATTGCCGTTCTTTAATCACATTGTTTGGTCGTGTTTTGCTCTTGTTATCTTCACTGAGGCTTAAGAGTGTTATTAGTGAAAGGCTGGTGGCTTACAAAACCCGCTAATCACTTTTTAATGAATCATATGCAAATTGGAAGCATTTTTTTTTTGGCGAGGGGGGGGGGGCGGGACTTTTGTGTTTGTTCACTTCTCTTTAAACACTGTTCAGAGACAAGACGGGAGCCTACAGAAGGACAGAAACGTTTCTCAATGTCATATTTAGTATTTCTCTTATGAACAAAGAACTTCAAGTACACGTAAAGCGAAATAACAGGTCACTAAAAGTCACCAAGTGTTTAAAAATGAGTTTTCAATTCATGTAAAATATAGAAAAAAGTAGGTTCATTTTGGGGGAGGAGTTACGCTAACTCTGACTCCACCGTGTCATCGAGCCGTATTTATATTTATATATATAATTTTTTTTTTTTTGAGGGGAGATAAAAAAAAAATCACTTTGGAAAAAAAGTAACTTTTTTGGATAAAACTTCTTTGGGAAAACTTTTTTAGAATTTTTTTTTTTGAAAACTTTTTTTGTAAAAAAAAAAATTTTTTGAGGAAAATAACTTTTTGGGGTAAAAAAAATTTTTGGGGAAGAAATAATTTGAGAAAGAAAGAAAATGTTTTGGGAAAAAATTTTTTTGCAACTCTAAGTCACTTTCGGGGGAAAAAAAGTTATTGAAAAAACATACAAAAAATTTGGACCACCATAAATTACTCCCAAATCTTGTGTGATCCAGTCTTTTTACCCTTTTATGACAGATGTAGGTCCGATCTGATCACTTGCGGTATATAATGTGAACGCTTGGTCCGGAAGATGATCGGATATGCTTACAAATCTGATTTGGATCACCTACAGAAAGACATAAAGGTTTCTCATTGTCATATTGAGTATTTCTCTTACGAACAAAGAACTTGGAAGTACATGTAAAGTGAATTAACGGGTCACTTAAAGTCACTAAGTGTTTGAAAAGGAGGTTTCAATTAGTGTAAAATATAGAAAAAAACTCAGTTCAGTTACTACCGTTCACTTTGGGGGAGGAGTTACGCTAACCCTGACACCACCGTGTCATCGAGCCGTATTCTTTTAAGACACGCCCATTAAAAAAAGACTGCAGAGAAACCGTTTTCCTGTATTTTTACACCACATTCTCAGCCGGTATTTTGTGCGAAGAGAGGAAACTCTTGCAGTTGCTCTACACACACACACACTTTAGAGACAAGGTTTCTGTGAAAGAACAGAGGTGGAGTGAAGAGATGTGACATTGATTCACTTATTGACGAGCACTTCGCCGACGAGAGCCAAGGTAAAAAAAGAAAAAGAAAAGAAAAGGACTTGAAATGCAAAGGCTCTGAGGAGACGAGAAGTGGTTGGCGGCTTTTTGACAACGAGGCTTGAGGCTGGATGGAGGCGCACAGTGCAGCACATGTAAGATAAATAAATGTATGCTTTTTGTGCGTCATCGCATTGCGTCGTTATTGTGTTATCAATAACACTGAATATGAGATAGTTTTGGGCGCTTTGCAGCTGTTTTGACAGCATTTTTCTTTTAGATAAATCGTTGTTTTTAACTCATGGGGAGGCAGGAGCTGTTGGGTGCACTGCTGCCTCTTTTGGTCAATTTTACGTCACTGGGGTTAATCTGAATTTGGGATTTTCCAACAACATAACTTCGACCACACGTGTCAAACTCAAGGCCCGGGGGCCAGATGTGGCCCGCCACGTCATTTTATGTGGCCCCCGCGAGTGATTGATTGGTCTTAAAAATCCGTGTTAAAACAGCTCTATGCTGCTTGAAGGCGTTGTGTGCCTTCCCACATAAACTACATTTCCCACAATGCACGGTGATTGCGTTCCCCGCAAACGTGACGGCACCGCCGCGAGATCGCAGTGCATCGTTGTGTACGCATCGCGCGACGAGTGAAATAAGTAATAAATACAGAAAGTCATTTAGCAATATGTTACGGAGTAGTTACCTTTATTTTACATTATATTTGGTTACATTTTATTCTGTATGACGGTTACATCTGGCCCTTTGAGGGTCACCGTTATGGTGATGTCGCTCTCAGTGAAAATGAGTTTGACGCCCCTGACTTAGACTATGTTAAAATAGGCAGGAGTGGATTATTAACTCCGCTTATTTTCTTTATGGACTTGGGTGCAGATCATAGCGTCGTTCATTCGTCGGCAAAACAAACAAAATATGCCTTTTTACGGGTATTTAACATGCGTTTGATAAACAAGACTTTTCCTGCTCCTCGTCGCCATCCCCAATCGTGTCCCCGTGCCATGCAGCTGCGAGCTGCCTCCTGTTACGTCTTCACCGCGTTGCAATTTTTGGGGAAATTATCCCCAAAAAAACCCACAATCAAAACATCGTTCATTTTTTTTTTTTGGGTGGGGATGCACGCTGTGATTGCATGTGATTTTGTCAAGTGGAAACTCCAAAAAAGGAAGCAGCGTCGAAAAAACAACAGATAAGTGGCAGCGCGGTGATTAAACTCGGCTGATTTCCCAGATTGAGGACGTCTGACGCGGCGGCGGTCACGTGGCCTGATGTAGGGATTATATCACCTGGGCGACTGTGACTGTGTTTGAAACTGGGAAACCATGAGTAATATGATATATATAAAAAAAAGACAGAACCTTTATTAATATTTGCAGATCACCTGCAGGGGTTTTTTTTTTTTTTTGCATCAACAGAAGGGATGAGACACCCATCCATCCCCCCCTTCTTTAAGATGATCCTATTTCTAAAAATAGCTTCTCATTAATTCCTTGTGGTTGTGCCATCTGGCTGGTGGGCAAACCTGAGCACCACACATAGGCTTTTTTTCTATGATGATAATCATGCCAGCGATGGCCAGAGGTATTATCTCCCTCGTCTTGTGCAGAATGCAGCCTTTTCAGATGTGACACAAAAGGTCAGTGGGTCTGAAGGAGATGAAAGAAAAAAGGGCGACTGTGACCTCAGAAAAATCACATTCTCTGCCCGTGTGTGACAGTCAAATCTCAGGAAAATCTTTTCATATTTTTCCCTCACAAATATTCACTCGCACTCAGACATGAAGTGAATGGTGTTTGGGGGTCGGAGGACAAAGGTTTCCTCGATTGTGTGACCCGTTTAGATTCCATTTCCCCACGTGTGAATGCATGTTTTTCAATATTATTCCTAAAAAACGGACAGACTGGTGAAGGGTTACAGTTCAAGAAATGGTCAGTGAGTTGAAAAAGAAAACTTTTTTGGAAAAAAAATAAATATTTTGGGATAAAAAAATTACTCGGGGGGGGGGGGGGGGAAGTAACTTTTTGGAAAAAAAAATTGAAAAACATTTTTGAGAAAAAAATTTTTTTTTGAGAAAAAAAACCTTTTTGGGGAAAATCTTTAAAAAAAAAATATGTTTGAAAACATATTTTTTGAAAACATTTTGAATATATGTTAGAAAAAAAACTTTTTGGGAAAAAAATGTTTGAAAAAAATTTTAGTTTGAAAAAAATATATGTTTGAAAAAAAAAATTGAGAAAAAAAAACTTTTTGGGAAAAAAATGTTTTAAAAAATATTGAAAAAAAAATTTGTTTGGGGAAAAAAAGATTTTGAGGGAAAAAAAGATTTTGAGGGAAAAAAAGATTTTTGAGGAAAAAAAGATTTTTGAGGAAAAAAAGATTTTTGAGGAAAAAAAGATTTTTGAGGAAAAATAACTTTTTTTAAAATTAAAATGTAGCTTTGCATGGCTAACGGTCACAATGGCCTCAAAAATCCTTTGTTTTGGCCGCATGAACATCTCATCTTCTACCACTTTATCTTCCACATGAGGGTCCCTAGGTGGCGCTGGTACTAATCTCAGCTGACACAGGGCGAAAGACGAGGTACGCCTTGAACAGGTCGCCAGTCCATCAAAGGGCAAAGAACCATTGTCCAATTTGTCCAATCCCTAAATCTGCAAGTTTTAGGACTGTGGGAGGAAACTGGAGAAAACCCTACATGAACATTGGAACAGTGGAGACGTAGAACCACTTGCAAGTAATTCCAGATTAAGTTTGAAGGCTCCAGTTCATCGTGGTCATCATTGGAAGACGACACATTCGAATTCATGCCTCAAGGTTAATTTAGCGGCAAAGTCGCCGTTCTTCATGCTCCGTTTGACCTCCATCAGGAAGCATTATATGGACACATGACAGTGATGAGAACATCATGCAGATTTCTGACCCTCATGAACATCAGTCACCACGAGCCTCCTTCACTGTACCGCATGACTGATGGTGTGCAGATCAGACCCGATAGCCGCTCGCGCTATGACTCACATTCATCACTACAACCAGGCAATTTAGCACCATCATGTACAGACGCATTGGAAGGAAACCTCCACATGTAGCTCAGCACAAATAAGGATGGTATTCTTTTAATTTCAGGAAGCAGGAACCATCTATTTCCTCACGTCGGCCTCCAGTGGCTCATTTAATTCTGGTTCTTGGAGACGAGCGAACGCAAGGAAGTTGGCAGCAACAGGAAGAGGACGAGGAGGAGGAGGAGGATGCGGTGCCTGCGTAAAAATAGAAGCGTTGTTTACTAAATTGAGACGTAGTGAACTTCACTACAGCGCAAAATATATATATAAGTGACACTGAGTTGTAGAAAATGATAGCGTTTTCCAGTAGACGCAGATATCATCATTTCTAAATCAATACATGATTAGGTCGGGCCTCCACTGGTCGTTTGTTCGGAATTGAATTTCATACCTCAAACAACAAAGGGGGATTATGGGATATATTTAGCTCGATACCTCCTGAAAGCACTCAAGCGCTGTATCTAAAAGACAAATAAATATAGTCGTCTCGCTCCTGTGAGCCTTAAGACACAGATATTTGCTCTCTCCCATACCAAAGTCCATAGAAAAATGTAGCATTTTTAGCTAGCATTTTTAGCTCACAGGGACAAAGCTTCACTGTTTGACTGCCGTGTTGTTTTGCTAAGTTTTGTGTCACTTGGCTAAATCTGAACAAACTATTTTCAGACACCAAAGTCACAGAATGACTCATTTACACGTAGTGACGGAGGCTGCGGTGGATGAACGAAAAAACTGTGTGCTGCGACGTTAAAATCACTGATTTTCTCTATGGGGTTTGGCGCAGGGGGAGCTAGCCGTTTACACACTAGCGACACTAGCGCTCCAGAAAATAAGGACTAATGGCAAAATGTAGAGGTAAAAACATGATATAGAGATATATAGATACCATACAAGGCATATTTTATATCTTCACAATTACAGGGTCTGTCCATTAGTTTGGAACACAGTAGAAATTTTAAATTTTTATCGGCGCCTGAAAAAAAACACAAGATCGAGTACAGTGAAAATCACCTTTGAATCATATGATAGTAGCCCATTTCCTCAAGGAATTAGTAAAGTAATATCTGATGCGTAACTGTGCAAAAGTAGAAGCTAAAAAAGTGAACGAGAGCAGTTTGACAGAGGTTTTAACACAACAAGTTTCAGGCGGAACCGCCATTTGTGCCATGCGCGTTTTTAGCTAGTCTCTGGCTGCTAGCTTGACGAGTTTTAATCACACAGCAATTTGCTTGAAGTTAGCAGGTGGCAATGCTGCTAGAAGCGTTTAGCTAAGCGTCTTCCTCGTCATTTTGGTATGCTACACGTTAGCATTGCCGCTACTGCACGCAGCTCCACAAGCACTTTCTTTTCAAGTACAACAGCTTTTTGAAGCTTGTGTCGTTTTGTTTTCGAAGGCGCAAAAATTGAGCGCGGGTCGCGTCCGTGCCCTTGTATCTCATCTGTTCTTGTTTGACTTTTTTTTTGGGGGGGGTTAGTATTATTAATTAATCCTCTGCACGCCGCTCCGCTGACCACGCTCACCTCTCAGACACTTTCGATTAACTTCACAAGAGCGAGGTCATTAGTTGTTGTGTTTATCGTAAGCGGGCACCGTCTCGCGTTGACTGCCGAGGTATTTCGCCGCTGCCGCTAATGGCTTATGTCAGCCGCTTGTTTAAAAGAATAAACATCTTTTGTAGCTGCAAAGATGTCCTGACGTGTTAAAATTGAAGTAGCTGGCGTTTTTTTTTGTCTGTGGGTTTTTCTTTCTAAACGAACACTTTATAGAAGTTATTTCTTTTTGTGCGGAGTTTGAAATGTCAGGGCAGTTTTAAGACGAACAACAACAAGAAAAAAAGGCACATAAAAGACAAAGCAGACTGTTAACACGCCCCAAGGAAGCTGCTCTATTGACACCGGGATGATTAAGCGCCGTGGAAGACTTTATATATACACAGCATATTTGTATTTCACGCCTCGCTGCCTTCTTCTTCTTCTTCTGTTTTTCATCTCCTACAACCCAGAGTTGCCGTTCGCTGCTTTCCCATAATTAAACAAACATCGTATCACTTCAACAAGCCACCGATAAATAAATAAACTCCCTAATGAAAACGCTATTACGTTCCCACCACAAGTAAGCGCTCAAGGGGGCGAAAGATTTAATTTCTATTATTTCTGCGCCGACTTGTTTTCTGCAGGATTATTGTGACGGCGCGCGGAAAAAACAAACTAATGAACAAACGCTGCTTCAGGTTTAAAAAAAAAAAAAAACATTATAGGATAAAGACAGTTAATATTCTGATGCTTGTTTGTAACGTCTTAAAGTTTGGCAACACAGATTAATGAGCCATTAATCTGATTGTTGGCCTTATTGTGAATAAGTTAAAGATTATATCAACATTACACCCACTTAGCAAGCAAATATGCGATGTTAAAGGTGCATTATGTAATAAATCTAAAGCAATTGGCCATAAAACCCTCCTTATATGTCACAGAGACTCAGGAATAATGTTCATATAACAAACTGAACTCACCAACAACAACAGTACAGACAAAATATTTGCCTTAAAAAAAAACATTTTGCAGACTGCAAATCATGTTTATGGTTTGAAATCATGTTTTGGCGTCATGTGGCGCCACCTACCGCCGTCTACCAATCATTGCAGTCAGTCGAGCCTCAGCTGCCGAGCAACCACGGGTTGCCAGTTACGTCAGAAAGCGAAACCTAAGAGACCTCAGTATTTTGAATTTGAATGTAGTAACGGTTTTTGGCCACATTCTTACATATGGCGCCTTTAAATGCTACGAATATTAATGTTACTGGTGAGTGGGGCTGAAACAATTATTTATTATTACGTTTCTGTGATTGTTTCAGCTTCTTAAACGTGAATATATTCTAGTTTCTTTCCTCCACATAACAAAGAAATCATCAACTGAATAATAACACATTCGATAACAACATATTTGGTCAAAAGAAATTGCACATTTATGCGCGTAATTAGCCTATAATTAACCCTAGCCCTCCGTAATTATTTTGTCGATCCGCATTAGCTCCTCCAACCAAAGCGCTCGAACATATATATTTACATAATACCGATTAACTGATTCTTTGCCGTCGTAAGAGTCCATAACTCGTCTACGTCAGTGCAACGACTCAATGGGGTAGATTACACTATTACGCGGTTCTGTAGCTACAAAAGCAGATGATTAGCTCCTGCAAGGATGCATCATATTATGGTCTGTACGGTCTGACGTTGTTTGTCTAACAAGCTGTGCAGCCACCAGTTTGTGATTTTTCTTAATAAATTATATTCATACATGGCACACGTGAGCCATGAAACGAGGACGCAGGGAGACGAATATTTTTGATTTTTACGCACATAGCAAGTGACAGTTATTTCCCTCCGGTCATGCATTCTTAGTCTCGGGGCTCGCAGGCAGATGCGTGCGAGCACGACTTTATCTAAATAGATCCCTGACACCCAAGGGATATTTCTGTCGGCTGGTAACTGAGTCATACGTCCTGTACGATGAGACGAGTCCTGCTGTCGAGTTATCCACTTTCACTGAAAAACCTGGTTTTCACGCTTTGTAGTATGTAACGTATGGAGTAAATCTTATATACTGTATATCAGGAAAAATATATTAGGCAAAAAGTCATCCGTCACACAAAAAAGCATCAATCAAACATGTGGCTCAAGTGTTAGCTTAGGGGCTAGGTGATGGGTTCCAGTGCGTGAAGGGTTTCCCTGGAGTCTTTTGTACATTTTGGATGTGAATGTTGACCGTAAAAGTGACATTTCAAGTAAAAAATGAGAGTTGAACGATGCTACAATGCCTCAAATGGCGGGAAAGAGGAACCGCTAAGTCAGAGCTAGCTTCTCAACTGTAGCTGGATATAAAATCTCTTGAAATGGGTCAATGAGGCATGACTTGATCATTTTGTTTTGTCGTATTGACATTATATACACCTATTCTTTGGGGTCCACCTATACATTTTTTTTGTTGTTTTCCATTAAAAGTCACACTTTTATTCATCAAAAGAGTTGCAAAATAAATAGAAAAATAAAGTCAAGACATGGATAAGATTAGAAATAATGATTTTTATTCAAAATAATAACCTAGCAAAACTGTTTTCAGCTGTGCTAACATCATTGCACAAGGGTTTTCTAATCATCCAATAGCCTTCTGACGCCATTAGCAAACACAATGTACCATTAGAACACTGGAAATGGGCCTCTATACACCTATGTACATATTCCATTAAAAACCGGACGCTTGCAGCTAAAATAGTCGTTTACCACATTAACAATGTATAGAGTGTATTTCTGACTCGTTTAATGTTATATTCATTGACGAAATGTGCTTTTCCTTAAAAAATAAGGAAATTTCTAGGTGACCCCAAACTTTTGAACAAAAGTTCAAAAGTGTAGAGTAGCTGTTTTTGACTTTGCTGTCATTACAAGTACAGACATATAATGCAGCTTTTTGACAAAGCTCATGAACTCAAGTCAGTCTTTGAGAGAATCTTTCCGTGTTAAAAACAAAACAAAAAAGCAGAACTCTTGTTCAAGGTAATGAGACGCACTTGAAAACATCTGTCAAGTCTCTGAAGCTCGATCATCTTTCGCTCAAGTCCTGTAAAGAACCCCGGGTGTTTGTGAGCTCCGGGAGAACTGAGACACGTCTCGCTTTTCCCCCCGGCAAGTGCGGCTCAAAAATCAATAACTCTGTCGACTTTAATCCTACACATGGAGTCAGAAAAGAACGTGGAATCCACATTTCAGGCCTCCCGTGGTAGGAGAAGGTAAGTTCAGGAGCTTTCAGGATCGTGTAATTTATGCTAAGTCCTCCTGAGATGGCTAAACTACCTGATGTTCACGATCCCCCCCCCCCCCCGCCGCCGCTAATGCTGTCAAAAAACCCAGAATGGTTCTTCTGTAAAACCACCTTTTTTTTTGTTAAGACCCTGTCTCATCCCCGCTGTGTTCTTGCTACACAAGCCCTCGCTGTCAGCAGCTGCTGGCTTTTAATTGCACCAGGACTCAGCTTTGGTAATTATGTTGTCAAGCTCAAAAGAGTCGTGAGAGCAAATAATGTCAATGGTACAGCGGCTGGTCCCTTTCTTTCTCTCTGTCTCTGCAAAAGAGATTTATCTTGATCTCGGGGGGGAAGACATCCCTGTGAGGGGAGGAAATAAGCAACCCAGGAAGCAACTGAGCACACAAAGAACAATGTCACATCGTTTGCAATCGAGAAACATTGGAAAATAAGGAAACTGGATATTCCCCCCTGTTGCCAAAAATACAGCAGCACAAAGGCAGAGACTCCGCTTTTATTGTTTAGCTTTATAAAAGAAAAGGTTTGTGTCATGTCAGTACCATGGGCTTTAATTACACTGTACCCGGTGATAAATTATACACTCTTCGTCAGTCGCTCTTCTGCGAAGAAAAAGTTTTGCAACAAAAAAAAAAAAAAAAAGATTTTTATGCTAATTCGTCCTCACGGGGTGGAAGTGTTCGGAATACAGAGCCGATGTCGGGAGTTTGTGCCACTGTGCTCGGCGCAATTAAATATTTATGCGTTGGACAAAGTGTGGCGTCCTCGGGGAGGAGTTTTCTCCTTCCTCGAGGTGGGAGGTTTGAATCAATGGCTGCGGAAACAACCGGAGCACCTGAGGAGAAGCTCCGAGGGTTAGCCGAGCGTCCTGTGATGTCATCGGGCGGTCCCTGCTCGTGGGGGGGGAGGGTGGGAGTTGTCTACTCCACCGCGGGCCCTTTAAAAATTCAGTTGTTTTCATCATCGCGCCCCCGACGCAGCCGTTGGAAGTAATTGTGTGAAGTCGTTTCTCTGAAAGAGCGCGGAACAGGTGCGAGCGAGTGAGTTCAAGGCGCTGGATTCTCACCTTTGATGGAAGGTGAACTCAGAACTCCCCAATGCTGCATCTGACAATGTCAACGTCAGTGACCGGAATGTATAAATATGCAGAGTTGGAGTTTCTGCATCTGCAGTGACATTGGATATATGTTTGATTTTTGGGTAAGGGTCAGGGTTAGGGTTAGGGTTTGGGTTCGGGTTTGGAATGGTTGGGTACAATATGGGTTAGGGTAAGGATAGGGGGTAGTGGGTAGGGTAAGGTAGGGTAAATATGCAGATTTGGAGTTTGTGCATGTGCAGTGACATTGGATAAATGTTTGATCCTTGGGTTAGGGTTGGGGTTTGGGTTTGGAATGTTTGGATACAGTATTTGTTAGGGTAAGGATAATGGGTAGGGTAAGGGTTGGGTACAGTAAGGGTTAGGGTAAGGATAGGGGGTAGTGGGTAGGGTATGGTAGGGTAAATATGCAGAGTTGGAGTTTGTGCATGTGCAGTGACATTGGATATACGTTTGATCCTTGTGTTAGGGTTGGGGTTTGGGTTTGGAATGGTTGGGTACAGTATGGGTTAGGGTAAGGATAATTGGTAGGGTAAGGATAATGGGTAGGGTAAGGGTTGGGTACAGTATGGGTTAGGTTATGTATAAATATGCAGAGTTGGAGTTTCTGCATCTGCAGTGACATTGGATATATGTTTGATTTTTGGGTAAGGGTTTGGGTTTGGAATGGTTGGGTACAATATGGGTTAGGGTAATGGTAGGGGGTAGTGGGTAGGGTAAGGTAGGGTAAATATGCAGAGTTAGAGTTTCTGCATGTGCAGTGACATTGGATATGCGTTCGATCCTTGGGTTAGGGTTGGGGTTTGGGTTTGGAATGGTTGGGTACAGTATGGGTTAGGGTAAGGATAATATGCGTTTGATAGTTGGGTAAGGGTTAGTTGGAAGGGTTAGGGTTTGGAACGGTTGGGTACAGTGTTTCCATTAGAGATAGTACCAAAAATAACTGGTCCCAACCCCCATTTTGTTATGTTTACATGTGGATCGGGCCTTAGACTTCAAGGAGTAGTCGCATAAATAAGGAAACCATAGCTTGAAAGGGAAGATCTTTAGATGATTCACCATCCTGCTCCTGACCAAATATTGTTGGACATGGAGGTCGCGGATATCGTCCTATTTCTCAGCATGGACTTTAGATGCAAGGAGGTCATGTGACTCAAACCTGCTCATTTATTGGAGTCAAATTAGTCCGATCTTTCTAAAGCATCAGTTCATATCCAAACACGTGTGTCAACAAAGATTTAAGCAGCACTTCAAGACATTTGCTGTTTTAGGCGAACATAAGGAAGAGTTTGTCGTCAACCCTGTTCCTTCTTATTATTTTACTGCTTCTAATGGCCTGTTTCCATCGAGTGGAAAGGTTCGGTATGATATGGTATATAACCAGGCCCAACGGTTCCATTATTTTGGTATCCTAATTTGGGGTATCAGAGTACGGTACAGGGTGGAGCTTGACGCGGCACAACGCATACCCCGTACGACCAAGCAAAGGTACTAGCGTACCGAACTGTATACCGTGATGGATACTAACCAGAAACAGCTCCCACATTTGGGTTTGCCTGTAGCAACGGATGCAAAAGAAACACAACCTCGCGAGCACCGACACGTTCTTCAAGCACGAGTCCCTACATCGCATGTGTTTTTGCAAAAACAAGAGAGAAAAAAAAAGTCAATTCTGGGGCCGTGTTTGCTAGATTCTGGACTGATATCGGTTCAAAGCAAACCTCCGAGGTTTCTACACTAGAGCCTGTCGCTGCCTCTGAGATTTTTTATATATTTTTTTTTATTTTTTGACAAGACGAGAAGTGATCAATGACAGTCCCAGCTCGCCAGCAAACTTTCAGGGTCAGTGTTTCTCCGAGAACTGGCAGAGTCTCTGCACACACACAGTGTGGAAAAAAAAATCCCCCACTGGTTGCTTCATTCTCTCTCTATTCACAAAACCTTCACACATGCATGAAAAAAATAATCGGCGGTAGCTCACAAACCTTGTCGACTTAGATGAGAGACGAGTACGCACGACTGGGGGGGTTTTGGTCTGTGTGCCCGGTTGCGGGGTCAGAACTCGCCACAACAGCCTTGAACACAACCCTCGGGGGGGGGGGGTTACAGGGTTCGGTGACAGCAGAGGACGAAAAAAAACGATGATTGATAAATAAATAAACAAAACCTGAATCCTGACTGTAATCGCACACACGGGGGAGTGTACAGTACGCACTCAAGGCCCGGGTCACTGCCACAGTTGTGGGTTTTGCGATTATAGCTCGAAACTGACCTTGAGTCCGCGAGAGAGGAAGCTCGCGTCCAAACACCGAGAGGATTAATTTAAAAAATAAAAAATAAAAAATCTGACGGATAATGGAAAGACAAAGACGGCCAGAAAAAGGGGGAGTGAGGAGGAGGAATCACGGCGGCATAATGGAATACGTTATGAGTCGGCAAGATTGGACGGATAAAGAGCAGGAGGGAAAACATCGAGGGCAGTTTCTCGCTTTCACGGCCACGGTTAAGTTAAAGTTGGGGCAGATATGAATTCAAAATATAATCCTGAAGTAAAAGATGTGGCTCCAACACATTGTTGATTGCGATTGAGAAAAATCCCATATTGTAAAGAAAGCTTATGCCTTACAATTGCGCTTTAAATCAGCTTAGGAAATACGAGTGGTGGTGGTGGATGGTGGATGGTGGGGGGAATCATCCAGGTAGGTACGAGGAGAGTTTTTTAGGAAGCAGTTAGAGCACCCGAGGACGCCGTTGTCGTTTATCATCTCCGTCTTATCAGTTTTGATGTGCCAGGGCGGTCCAGGAAAAGCTTTTAGAAGGAACGCATAAATACGGCAGCTGCTGTAAACACTGGCCCGGCCCAATGCACAGAGCAGTTAGCACACGGCACCTGATCCATTAGACCCGCAGCAGCTTTGTATTTACATCTCAGGGAATCGAGAGCAAAGAAGTAGTCTAGTGTTTTTATTTTATTAGTATTTACCATGAGTCAGCAGCCTGTTAGCATAGCATCGCTCATAGTGCAGCAAAAATAACTACATTTCATGTTGGGGACCTAAGAATCACAAGAAATATAGAGAATGGAATTTTTATAAGCCTATAAAGCAATTAACACATGAGGTTGTCCCATATTTCTTTGGGGGGAAACAATAAATATGTGTCCAGTGACCGTGATTCACCCACTTATTTGGGATAGCTTAGCCTTTTGAGCAGACAAATCGAATTTCAGCAAGCGTGTAATAATATCCTGTTGCCTGGGAAACCAAAGAATGACAAGAAATGCCAGAGATTGTGTTAATTAGTGAGCGTCTGCTCATGTGAAACTTTTTAAACAGTTCCATATTAGGTTGTAAGCTTTGCAAACTGCAAAAAAAGATGTTGGTCCTTTCAAATGGTGCCACCAAATACAAGCATGTTTCCTGGAAAAATAAGTATATATATAAGTATTTAAGAGAATCTGTGAGTTTAAAAAAGACTGGATATTTGTCGATTTTTTTCACATCTGAACGAGCCACATTAGCTTATCCCCGCTATGCTAACTGCTTCCTGGCTGCAACTACTACATTGATAGCATTTTACTCTAATTTATCTATGCTAATAATAATAATAGTAAAAATAATACCTATGTTAACAAACAAAAGAAGATCCTGTCAAACTTTTATTCAAGGTTCAACACAACAAAAATTTGATATGAAGGCGGTCGTACTTTTCAAATTCTTTGGTTACCAAACATGCTAATGCTAGATTTCCCATCCCTCGATCACCTATCGTTATTTCTACCGTTGACCTTATAGGACAAGATAGTACAATCCGTTAGATAATCAGAACTTGGAGTAGAGGTGGGGGTAAACGGGGGTCTTCAGGTGGGCACCCTCCTTCATTGAAAGGCCCAAGACAATTCAAAGGACTCAACGGCAACACCTGGCGTCCCAGATGTGCCCCCCCCCCCTCTGCTGTTACCCCTCGATGGTCATTTTGCAGCCCACCAACCACGTTGTTCTGCCTTCGGTTGCTAGGTCAGAGCACTTCAGTCGCTTACGCTCATACGCTTCACCAACTGCAGCTTCCCAGGGTACGTTTAGTTCCACGATGAGAAGCGACTTCTAAGAGGTTGACCACAAGGTAGTCCTGTGAGGATTAAGTGCACTTTAGCAGGCCATAGAACTTAGGGTGGAACCTTCAGGGAACGCTCCCGAAACCAAAAGGTAACGTTCCAGTAATTGTTAGCTGGTAAAAACCTGGTCCATCCACCCATCCATCTTCTACAGCTTATCCGAGGTGGGGTCGCGGGGGTAGGAGACTTCTGAAGACGTTTCTGCATTTAAGGGGTGTCACATTTCTAAGTGACAAAATAACCCTCAACACTTGGTTTTGAGGGCCAGTTAAGATTAAGGGTTGAGCTTGAGGGTTAAGATAGGAATTGGAATTGGCCCTAACTCTATCGTTCTACAAAGATGTAAAGCAGTGCTTTCGCGTCACCGCTCTCCCAGTTCTGTCTTCGCAAGATTTCACCACAAAGTGAAGAAAGCGTTAACTCACAGACTCACAGAGTTCAGTGTCGCTGTACTCGCTATCACCGACTGGTCCTGGGGATGTGAGGAAATGAGCAAAGTAACTCAAGTGAGTCAGCTCTGCAGAGAAAAGAGAAAGAAAAAAAACCTTGATGGAGGAACTTTCCAGAGGTGACTACTCTTTTTTTTTTTACAGCTAATGAGGCTAATGAGCGGAGAGGGGAAGCGGCACATTCACAGTAAACAACCCCCCGAAAACAAAGAGTGTGACACATCAGAACCATTTGCTCGCGTTTTTTTTTACGACGCACACTCCTTCATGTGTGTAGTCTGAAGGCGTGTTTCAAGTTCCTCCGCAGGTTTTTTCATAAGCCCCGGTTTGCGTGCGTCGTTTTTGCTGCTTTGATGACGAAGCGCCGGCTTCTTTGAAATGCAAAAAAATTGCGAGAGTTTAATTGTATAATTCAGACGGTGTGAGCTGGGGGACGCTGAAGGAGAAACCGTCGACGGATCGGATCTGACGAGGATGGAGGAAGCGCAGTGTGAGGTTTTTAACAAGAGAGAGATGTGGATTTGGTTTGCGACCGTTTGACAGTTGCTCGTGAAGCTCAGACAAACGAAGCGAGAACGGCAAGTTCAAACTCGACTCCCTCCCTGTGGAAGTCGTTTTTTTGAAATTGGATCCAAGGAGACGGAGCATCTAAACGCTGAAACGACAAAGCCATCATCCCCACGTCCAGAAATATTTATATTTTTATCAATGAAACATACCAATGGTTATTGATGTCATTATTGACAAGGAAATTAAATTCTCCAGTAAAAGCGTGTCGTAGACGCCGGCTCTGATGGATAATATCGACGGTCTGTCTCGTAACGAACACCTCGCTGCTTTTTATCCTGACATTTTTATTTTTCCTAACTGTTAAATCTGTCGAAAAAATCTCTCCTCAGCTCAGCCGAAACGGCCTCAAGCAGAGGTTAAAAATGAGAACGTCGAAGCCTCTCCGTCTGCCGCCTTCCTAAAAAACCTAACGCTGCAGCAGAAAACATAGTGGATGGTCGTTTTTTATCGGCAGAACATTCAAATACAAATATTTGCGCATGGCAGCCCGTCGCAATCATTTCATACAATTGAAAAGACCTGAGGAAACACTCAATACTCACAAAACTGGCATGTTTTATTGTGTTTTTGTTATGTAGGTAGTTGTTAGTAGAGAAGTTTCCTCTGCAGGGACCCGAGTAAAGCAGTAAAAACAGCCAACAGGAGAACCTTCATCCTCTCTTTTCTCCTAAGGAAATAACTATTTTATTACTATGCACAAGTTTTACCTATTTCGTGGCTACAAATTAGTATTTCACGCACACATTTTACCTATTTTGTGGGCTCAAATTAGTATTTAATGTGCAAGTTTTACCTCTTTCGTGGCCACAAATTGGTATATCTTGCACGGTTAACTATTTCCTGGCCACAAATTAGTATTTCATGTGTACGATTTACCTCTTTCGTGGGCTCAAATTAGTATTTAATGCGCATGTTTTACCTATTTCGTGTCCGCAAATTAGTATTTCATCCGCACGTTTTACCTATTTCGTTGTCACAAATTAGTATTTCATGCGCAAGTTTAACGTATTTCGTGGCTACAAATTAGTATTTCATGCACACATTTTACCTATTTTGTGGGCTCAAATTAGTATTTAATGTGCAAGTTTTACCTCTTTCGTGGCCACAAATTGGTATATCTTGCACGTTTGAGCTATTTCCTGGCCACAAATTAGTATTTCATGTGTACGATTTACCTCCTTCGTGGGCTCAAATTAGTATTTAATGCGCACATTTTACCTATTTCGTGTCTGCAAATTAGTATTTCATGCGCACGTTTAAAGTATTTCGTGGCCACAAATTAGTATTTCATGCGCACATTTTGCGTATTTCGTGGCCACAAATGAGTATTTAATGCGCAAGTTTAACGTATTTCGTGGCCACAAATTAGTATTTCATATGCATGTTTTGCGTATTTCGTTGTCACAAATTAGTATTTCATGCGCACGTTTTGCGTATTTCGTGGCCACAAATGTGTATTTCATGCGCAGGTTTTACCTATTTCACAAATTAGTATTTCCTCTGGACATTTTACCTATTCCATGGGCTCAAATCATATTTAATTTTCTCTCCTAAATGAGTTGAACAAGCGTCATTTTATCTCTTAGATCGCTAGCTTTGCACAAGATGGAGGAAATGATAAATGACTGAGGACACTTTTTAAACATCTGTACATGAAACTGTCTGTGAGAAATGATTCAGTGACATTTGGGGAACAAAAAAGTGTCAAAAACGACTTCCATTTCACTTTGTTTTTACCCCAATTTCTTCCCATTCAGTCTCACTTGCTCATCACCAATAGCATATTATTTCTACTGTGTTCATCTCCAGCACTAGTGTGTGTGAGCCTTTTTCCTTCAAGTTGAACCGTTTTCAGCTCGGCATCTCTGCGCTCATGTTGCATCACCTTGGGCCAAATCCTATCATTTTGTATCCTCTTGAATGTTTTGCACACAGCCTTAATGTAGCTCATAAAATTTGCCGTTTGTTCAGTCTCACAACTTTGAGCAAACGAAAAGTCTACACACAAGCTATTCATGTTATGATGATGTATAATAGATACACTCAAATACAAAAACTACCCCTTTCTTTTAAAGATCTAAGCTGCACACTGGACATTTCAGTTGGCGAAATCCTTTTTCCTGTTTTTTTTGCATATCGTATGAAACCAAAACTGTTTCCAAGCTGTTTCCCAGGTTGCTATTCTTGTTCTCTCCGTGTCCCTTTGATGGATATGGAGTCTGAAACAGGCGTTCATGAATATTTCACTCAAATCTTTCAAACTCTCTGAGTGACAGCTTGGAGTTTTAATCAGTGTGAGTGGTTAATGTCAGGACACAGGGAATATTGGTCTTGAATAAATGCTTAAATCTGCACTGAGGCTCCCAGTGTAGGGCAATCAAAGTGATACCCACGTGCATGTATACCCAAGTGAGAAGGTAGATGACATGGATTTATATAGGACTTGTTTCCATCCATTGACTCACGGCGCCACATGGCAGAGTAGTGGCTAGCACTGTTGCCTCTAAGGGTCTATTTGTGCAGAGTTAGCATGTTCTACATGTGTGTGTTTTTGCCAGTTTCCCCTTGAAGAGATTAATTGAATGAATGTACGCAGCCCCAGACATGACATGGGGGAAAAATAACTGATTCGGGGCCATGAAATACTAATTTGTGGAGGATAAAGCAGTAGATGGATGGATGGACATTATACCTATTTTGTGGGGAAAAAATAGGATGTCGTGGCCACAAATTAGTATTCCATGAGCACATTTTACCTATTTCAAGGTCACAAATTAGTATTTCCTGCACACATATTACCTATTTTGTGGCCACAAATTAGTATTCCATGAGCACATTTTACCTATTTCAATGTCACAAATGAGTATTTCCTGTACACAGTTTACCTATTTCGTGGCCACAAATTAGCATTCCATGCTCACGTTTGACCTATTTCGAGGTCACAAATTAGTATTCCATGCCCACGTTTTACTAATTTCATGACCACAAATTAGTATTCCATGCCCACGTTTTACTAATTTCATGACCACAAATTAGTATTCCATGCCCACATTTACTAATTTCGTGACCACAAATTAGTATTCAATGCCCACGTTTTACAGATTTTGTGGCCAAAATTAGTATTCCATGCTCACGTTTTACTAATTTCGTGGCCACAAATTAGTATTTCATGCACGTTTGACCAATTTTGTGGCCACAAATTAGCATTCCATGCGCACGTTTTACCTATTTCGAGGTCACAAATTAGTATCCCATGCACATTTTTTACTAATTTCGTGGCCACAAAATAGTATTTCATGCATGTTTGACCAATTTTGTGCCTACAAATTAGTATTCCATGCTCACGTTTTACCTATTTCGAGGCCACAGATCAGTTTTTTGTCATATGTCATGTCTGGGGGTTCCGTATGAATGAATGAGAGAGTGAATGTTTGTTTCTCTCTGAGCGTTTGTATGTGATGGGCGGGCGACAGCTGGGATTGGTTCCGGTGACCCCTGTGACCCTTGTGAGGACATTCACTTGTTTGTGTTTTCTTGGAGACAACCTTGCTTTTGAAAGACAACCTGTTCTACCACATACATTGATGTCTTAACCTTTTTTCATGCAAAAAAAAAAAAGAGTCTTCTTTAGCCAAAATTCCCTCTCGTAATAAATCAAGATTTTGTATCTGATCGCATGAGCTTTTTTTTTCATTTCCTTGCCGTCTGCCTTCAGCTCCTGGTCCGGTCTGTTCTGACCGGTCCAGCACCGACTCGAAGTCGCGCCCCCTCTCTGGACGATCGTGTTGCCGTGAATTATTCACGATCAGCTGGTGACGGCGCGCGGAAAAATCGCGATCGCGGCGGCAGATGCTCCAGCCGCACATTCGCCGCGCAGCACGACGCCACGAGAGCCTTTCATTAACAAGCAGGGTCCCGCCGACACACACACTCGAGCCTGAGCAGTGCAGTGATTACACAGGAAATGAAGTTTGCATATCCGTCATTACTCTGGATATTGGGCAGCTGGGTGATACAGGGCTGGGGAGGGAGGAGGGGGGGGGGAATCTCACCTCAGTGAGAGAACTTTGAACAAAACACACACACACACACACACACACACACACAGGCCCCTCAGCAGCGCTGCAGGCCGACACTGACCATCAATAAAACATCATGCGAATGTTGTGCAGTTTTTCCACCACAGGTGCTATATATTTTTTCTCAGCTTCAAACTGTCTGAACTTTAGCGAGAACTACACCAGAGACACACAGGGAATATTTAAAAAAAGGCTTTAAAAGGCCTGTAAACTTTTCTTTTTCAATTTTTTTTTTTCAATAAAAATCACATCTGCAGCCGAGTTATAGGTTTAAAAAAATAAAAATAAAGTTATACTTGGATAAAGATTTGAAGAGAAACTACAGTTAAAGCTGCAGTATGTAACTTTGAAGAGTCAAGAGCCAGATTTATGTTTGCTTTAAAATAACTAATTGATGTGTTTTAGTATTGAAAAGGTTTTGATTTTATTTTGACGGTGGAGTTGCTGGTGACGTCACTTCCTGCAGGATCACCTGTGTGTTGTGTTTCTCCTCTTCCTGGTTGCACTGAGAGGGTGAAGCACACGCTCTGAACGTCATCCACCGCCATCCACTGTGAGGCGACGCCGTAAGTGTATTTATTTCATGATCAAGGTGTTCAAAAAAGCATAAATAGTGATAGTTTGTGAACGAAAATGCTGCTTTTATGATAATGAAAGGGTCCAAAAGAAGTCAAATCTAAGTGCTAAGGGTGACATGTGACCAAGGCCGAAATACTAATTTGTAGAAGATGGATGGGTGGACAAATTACTATTTCATCTACATGTTTTACCTATTTCATGGCCACAAATTAGTATTTCCGGGGCACGTTTGACCAATTTCGTAGCCACAAATTAGTATTTCAGATGCACTTTTTTACCTTTTTCATGGCCATGAATCAGTTTTTTGTCCAATGTCATGTCTGGGGCTCAATGTGAATGAATGAGAGAGTGAATGTTAAAGAAAATTCTGCTTTTATGATGATAAAAGAGTCCAAAACCAGGGGTGGCCAAACTTTTTACCTTTTTTTTTCTTTCTAACAGTAACATTAAGATGCACATTCACTGTTTTATGAAAAATTAAAAGAAAAATTGCCTCTCCTTGGTTAGGGTTAATCCTAAAGGGGGGTGACATGTAACCAAGGCCGAAATACTAATTTGTGGAGGATAAAGGGGTAGAAGATGGATGTAAATTACTATTTCATCTGCACGTTTTACCTATTTTGTAGCCACAAATTAGTACTTCAGATGCACTTTTTACCCATTTTGTAGCCACATATTAGTATTTCAGATGCACTTTTTACCAATTTTGTGGCCACATATTAGTACTTCAGATGCACTTTTTACCAATTTTGTAGCCACATATTAGTACTTCAGATGCACTTTTTACCAATTTTGTGGCCACATATTAGTATTTCAGATGCACTTTTTACCAATTTTGTAGCCACATATTAGTATTTCAGATGCACTTTTTACCAATTTTGTGGCCACAAATTAGTATTTCAGATGCACTTTTTACCAATGTTGTAGCCACATATTAGTATTTCAGATGCACTTTTTACCAATTTTGTGGCCACAAATTAGTATTTCACGCACACATTTTAGCTAATTCGTGGTCAGAAAGCTGCGTAGTTTCAACACCCAACTGTTCTAATCTGAACCAGTTTCACTGAAATTAGTTTCTGCCTCGTTAGGACCAGGACTATACCGGTCCTGACAAGGTCAGTGTTTAGACCAGAAAAAGGTCCTAAAGAGGCAACACACACAAGAACACACACACATATTCACAGTCTCATTATAAATTAATTGGTCCAAAAAAAAAAACACGTAGATTAGCAACATTAGGACGCTACAAAACAAACTTTATTAACTCTAATGACTGATTACAAACGGTGCGCGATAATAATTATTACTGTGACCCTTAGTTAATGAGACAGGTGGAACTGTTTGGACCACGCTCTACTGTAGCTGTGTGCGCGTGTGTGTATGTGTGTGTTTGTGTGTGTGTGTGTGTGTATGTGTTTGTGTGTGTGCGTGACCGATCGAGATAATGCAACCTGTCTAAAACGCCAGCTCCGTTTTAAAAAGAGTCTGAGTCGAGAGGTGACGTTCGCTTTTATTCAGATGGACCTTGATGAAATAGTTTCGCTTTGCAGCCGTGATGGACAGTCGGGGGTAATTATTCTGCTCGAATAATCCCGCGAGTCACACACACACACACACACACACACACACACACACACACACACACACACACACACACTGACTCAGACGTTTGTCTGGCAGATTTTCACACATCAAAACAAGTCAGGCTCGTCGTGAGGTGCTGCCATTAACGATGGTCAGTCAACTAATGTTGATTTTAAACTTTTAAAATGGTTTTATATGTGTGTGTGTGTGTGTGTGTTTTCTTGTTTGTGTGTGTGTTCTTGTACTTGCGGCATACTGAGGACCAGTGAGGGTTTTTAACCAACAAATTGAGGTCATTTTTACGGAGTGAGGACATTTTGGCTGGTCCTCACTTTGTTTTCATTGAAATCACTTCCTAAGGTTGCTATAAGATGCTATACTCAATTCGTCAAAAAAAAAAATTTGGGACGACATGATATAGTATGACTTTTTTTTGTGAAATTTTGGACCAAATTTTTTTGTGAAATTTTGGACCAAATTTTTTTTTCAAATTTTGGACCAAATTTTTTTTTTTCACATTTTGGACCAAATTTTTTTTTTCAAATTTTGGACCAAATTTTTTTTTTCAAATTTTGGACCAAATTTTTTTTTTCAAATTTTGGACCAAATCTTTTTTTCTAATTTTGGTCCACATTTTTTTTTCAAATTTTGGACCCAATTTTTTTTTTCCAAATTTTGGACCAACAATTTTTTTCCAAATTTTGGACCAAAATAATAAAATATTATTGTTATAATAAAATATACAAACATAATCTGTGTGTATTGCGCACTCTAGCGGCGCAATACACAGTCATTATAAATTTTAATAACAGCCAAAAAAAAGTTAAGTTCAAAACTTAAACTGCGATTGTTTAAAAACCGTAACATGTATCAACACGTTGATTTCGGTGAGTAAAGTCTCAAGTCTTGCGTCTCGTTGAAAGTTCCAACCGCGTCTCTACGTTAAAGTACGACGACACTGTGAGGCTCTGAAATGGGCTCTGTTGCAATCGATTTTCCGACCGTTTACCATTCATGTGTATGTGGAAATTGCTTTGCATTGCCAAGCAAGCACTCTAATAACTACACATACAAAACCAAGGCTCACAGAAGAGAATCCATGAATGAACCACGTCAGCTTCCGCTCCTGTACCTAATAATGTGGCCGGTCAGTGAACACAATCATTGACCCTTTTTTTATGTTCCAGAAGAGAATCACTCGGATACGATCACTTTTCTTCCACTTTATCTGCTGCTTTATTTGCTGAAGATGCTCAGAGTTTTGCTGCTCGTGTCATTACGCACAGTTGTTTTCCTCGGGCTCCGTCTCAGTCGGAGAGATTTTAATCGACGCGTGGTTTCGCGAAGAACGCTCTCCCCCTGCAGCCAAACAAGCCTTTGAAAATCAAGAAATTTTCTGGCGACGCAGGATTTTTTACAGTTAATTAACCTGGAGTTTAGGTGCATCACGGCGAGGACGGTGTGTGTGTGCGGAAAAAAACGCACCGAGACCGAAGCGAGCGAGGAGGACGACGTGATTGCATTTAAGCAAACAAATTAGAGGCGTTTACTACAAAAGATGTGGCCTCGGCTTCATCGCGCACAATATTGTAATCAGGCTTGTTGATTGTTTGATTGCTGAGGTTTTGGAACATCGACGCGCGGCAACTCGCGCAATCACAGCTAACTTTAAAAGTTTAAAGAGGGAAAATGAACGTCAAGGACGTGTGCGACGTTTCTTTATTTGCGCTCGCGAGCAAATGAGAAGGTGTACCTAATAAAGTGGCTTCATTTGAAAACATAAGAGACGTCTATGTTAATCTGGTTAAATTCAATATGATGTTTTGGTTTTGGAACACATTTTCTTACAGATTATGTTGATAACCACTTTGTAAAGATCGATTCTTTCGGATTACGGTTGTTGTGTCGCATCAAGAACATATCTTCACCCAGATTATGTTGATCGCCACTTCATAAAGATTGAATTTTCTTCCAGATTATGTTTGTTGTGTCGCATAAGCAACATATGTCACCCAGATTATGTTGTTCATCACATTTCCCAAAACACATACTTTCTCCCAGATTACGTTTTTTTATATTTTTGTAATAGCAAATTTATATTTTTCCAGATTATGTTTTTTTATATATTTCATCAGGAACATATTTTCACCCAGATTATGTTGATAGCCACTTCATAAAGATTGTATTTTCTTCCAGATTATGTTTGTTGTGTCGCATAAAGAACATATTTCTCCCAGATTACGTTTATATATTTTTGTAATAGCATATTTATATTTTTCCAGATTATGTTTTTTTATATTTCATCAGGAACATATTTTCACCCAGATTATGTTGATAGCCACTTCGTAAAGATTGAATTTTCTTCCGGATTACGTTTGTTGTGTCGCATCAAGAACATATTTCACCCAGATTATGTTTATATATTTTTGTTATAGCACATTTATATTTTTCCAGATTACGTTTTTTTATATTTCATCAGGAACATATTTTCACCCAGATTATGTTGATAGCCACTTCGTAAAGATTGAATTTTCTTCCGGATTACGTTTGTTGTGTCGCATCAAGAACATATTTCACCCAGATTATGTTTATATATTTTTGTTATAGCACATTTATATTTTTCCAGATTACGTTTTTTTATATTTCATCAGGAACATATTTTCACCCAGATTATGTTGATAGCCACTTCATAAAGATCTTATTTTCTTCCAGATTATGTTTGTTGTTTGCATAAAGAACATATTTCACCCAGATTATGTTGTTCATCACATTTCCCAGGACGCATACTTTCACCCAGATTATGTTGATAGCCACTTCATAAAGATTGTATTTTCTTCCGGATTACTTTTGTTGTGTCGCATCAAGACGTTTATGTTAATAATGGATGGATGGCTGGATGGTTTAATTCAAAGATTTGACTTTGAACCACAAGAGAGAAGAAAAATGTCCTCAGAGTGACCATAAGGAACTGAGCTCATATGACCATAAGGGGGCAGTGTTGAGGCACCCGTCCTGGGTGATTCACAATTCTATCCGAGCCCTTTTTTTGTGTGTGAGGTGACGCTTCATGAATTCAAACGGATCATTTCATTCTCTTCAGATTCAGTCGGGCATGAACATGAATGAGTCGCTCCGCTCAGGATCAAAGGGGCCGCGTGGGTTCAGACCAGGTGGAGGCCCTCGAGGCGTCCTTTTGGTTTAATTGCGTCTGTGTTGCAAATCGCTGGAATGCCTCGAGTATGCAAAATGGCTGCGAGGCCACCGTGCGTGTGAAGTTACGTGCGTCTGCAGCTGCAGTTTCATCTGAAAGTGTCGGGGAAAATAATCAGCAAACGCCGAGATTTCGACTTCATACGTGGTTTCGCTTTGATTCATGACGAGTAACAGCTCTCAGTGAAGTGTGAGAGTTCGTTTTTGTTGTCTTATACGTGTATAAATACACAAAACGTATGTTGGTTTAACCTTCTGTTCTGTGCTGTCGCTTCCTGATAACAAATTTAGTGCAACTTAATTTTGGGGGGGCCTTAGGGGGCGCTATATAATGCACAGGTCCCGTTGGGTCAAGTTTGCCTCGAAAAGTTTCGAGGCGATCGGTCAATGTACGGCGAATTTAAGTCGGTAAGCTAAACGCGCTCGGACGGGCTTGTTCGTTTAGAAAGTGCGCAAATGGCCAAGATGGACGCTCAAATTCAAAATGGCCGACTTCCTGTTGAGTTGATACCGTGTTCCTGATTTACTTTTTTGTTCGTCTTGGGCTATAACATGTTCCCACCAGGTTTCGTGGAATTTGGTGAAACTTAATTTTGGCTTGCGCTATCCACGTTTCGCCTTAGGGGGTGCTATTGAGCCTTGGCGCAACGCTGTAGACGTGTTCGGGGTCGGTTTCTTGTGTCACGTAGGAAATTTCGAGGCGATCGGTCAATGTACGGTGAAGTTATAGGTAACTTTCTGATGGTTGTCGTGGCCACGCCCCTTTTGAATCCTCAAAATGACCGGTGAACATTTAGTCTGGTCAAGAGGTGGTGTTAGTGATACGTTTGGACAAGCACTCTTTACATGAGCGTAACTACGCCACGGTTTGTGCTATCGGAATCATCCAAATAGTTTCTGAAAGCTAAGAACTTGCACTTCAAAGCCAACAGGATTATTACACTTATTATAGTCATTTGACAATGCAGGAAGCTGGCGAATCAGGGCCTTTGCAAAGGAGAAACCTTTTTGCCTGTGATGTGTCTTGAAGAAATTGGCGCATTTCTTTTTATGTCGGTATGCTAAACGCGCTCTTCTTCAGTAGGACGCAGTGTCCGAGTTTTGTAAATGATTATTCCCACTGGTGCTTGGTTCTGTGCTGGTGAAGTTCTATCTATGTTATGTTAGATTGGTTTGTGCAGTTTCTGTAAAAACACGGTTGCGGTGGTCACTTCCTCATTCGGAGTGTTGTCGCTAAACCGAGGAGGAGAAAACCTCGTTATCCCCTCGGTGGAGTGAAGAAAGTCGCTGAGCGTAGACCTGCACAGTGGGTTTCTCCAGTAGCTGTGAGCCCAGAGTCCAGCCAAGAGGTTCAGACGCTCCCAAGAAACTGTTGATGACTTCCAGATGAGAGAGAGCAGACTGTTTGGCCTGAGAGAACACACACACACACACACACACAGAAATAAAGAGAGAGAGAGAGAGGGAGGATGGAGAAGGAGGAGGAGGAGGAGGAGGAGGAGATGGAGACGTGAATGAAGGAATGATCCACATGAAACTGCAGCATGTGAGATGCTGGAACTCGGTTGTTTTTCGTCCTGCGTCATGTTCATTTATGACTGCGTTCGCTTCCTCTTAAGAGACACTTAAGTGTGTGTGTGTGAGGATTATCAACATGAAGCAGTGGTGGGCTTTGCTCACCGTGGTTCACCTGTCCGTCCACCTGGCAGCCTCGCAGCACCACAGGAAAGGTACGTGGACGTCATTTTTGGTTTAAAAAGTTTATCTGGAAACTTATATATATATACATAAATTTGGTGATTTTGTGTCCAGAAATGTCAATTATAGGATTAAAATGTGGAAAAGAAACAATATTTAACCTCTTCTTCACGGTTGCCCCCGGTATCGGGGCGTCAATATGTCAACAAAAAAACATAATGTCGACTGGACAGCGGAGAACTCATAGATTCCAGCGGTACCATTTCTCTTTACTAAAACCTCTGTAATTTCACTCTGCTTCATTTCAACAGCATCAGACTTTGCGACCTCCATGTATTTTACGCTGCTACTGCATATTTTAAAGGTGATATTTGCTTTAAAATGCAATATTTTTTTTAGGCGAGAGAAAAAAATCCTTCAGTTATGCTGTGTTCCATGTACATTTACTCTGACACAGTGGCATCTACAGTGAAACGTACACCTCTGGTGGAATCTCACAAGTGTTATCTTCATTTTGATACCAAGATAATCCTTGTTACTGCAGAGATTTACTCTTATTTAGTTTGGGCATGTCATTTTCGAGCAGGGACTCCAAAAAGAGGGTCAGGGAAGAAGTGTTTAAGGGGCGGGGAAAAAAAACTTATCTGCCAGAGATAGCGGGAACTGTGTGACACCCACGTGTTTCCATGGAAAAGTGACTGGCCTGTTGTTACTGGATCCACTCACGAAAGGAAATTCCTTTCTCGAAACTCGCATAGCTTCGAATGTTTGGATGTTACATGATGCTAAAATCAACAGGAGCAGGGGCTGGGTCAGGATGAGGGAGTGAGCTCCAGAAACACTGAATAGAGGAGACTCTAAAAAAAATAGTGTTATTTCTGTTTGACTCATTTCAAATGAGATGCCTCTTGAGTTTCTACCTGTAATAGCAGCACATTTTCTCCTTAAAAGAGAAGACATTAGCAAACATTGGCCTAATTATGCATCCAGAAGACAAAACGGCAACATTAGCATCTTGATGGAGTCGCGTCTCTGGACACCTGATGAATTAAAGTCATCAGCGGCTCGCTTATCTCTGCTGTGGTCTTCAGCTCCGGCTCCTGAGGGAAATATCTCTCCGGCTGTTAAATGCACTGCTGTGTGTTCGCCAGCCGTAGCCATGCTTTAATCCAACCTTTCTGTTGATAGGTATGCTGTTAAATCACTGCGCGGTTTCATGGATGCGGGGATTTTGAGAGGGGTGAGGTCAGGAAATCCTAAACATCAACGCTAGTCAGAGCTAATGCCAAAATATGAATTATTGCACCTTTAATTCTTATCGGGAAAGACGCATTTAACTTAAAACTTGATTTGTACCCGAGTGCAGTTACTTCTGACACTACTAAACAAATTGGGTGTCCAGTACGGATTGGGTACCCACACCTCTTATCCTTTGAAGGGTCCAGCCTAAGATAAGCCCAACAAAGACAAACAACCACCACTCCGGTTAACCTAAATCCCAATCTGCCTGTCTTTAGATTGGGGGAAAACTGGAAATACCCAAAGAAAATCCATATAAACACCGCAAAAGTAAACATACGCCAATAAGACCCTATTAAACAAATTTGAATCCCAAACTTTGTTGCTATGAGGCACCACTACTAACCATAGCATCGCCCAACCCCTAGTTTAGTTTAGATCCAACTAAATACTGGAATACGTGTCATAGATTGGGTCTGGATCCAGATAGGAAGACATCCAGGGTCTGGATCCAGATAAGACGTCATCCGGGGTCTAGATCCAGACAGGACGACATCCGGGGTCTGGATCCGAACAGGACGAGATCTGGGGTCTGGATCCAGACAGGACGACATCCAGGGTCTGGATCCAGACAGGACGACATCCGGGGTCTAGATCCAGACAGGACGACATCCAGGGTCTGGAGTCCACCCATCACTGACCTCTGCTATGCTAGCCATGCTTTCACATTCTCTTGGCTGCTGGGACAGGATCTTCTTAGAAAAAATAGCCGTCACCCAATATCAACACAACATTATACCGCAAACGTTGTTGTTGCCTCCTTGAACCTTCCCCCAAGTGCCTTTTTCTCCAGTTACCACATTGATCTTTAGCATTCCAGTGTCTACAGAGCGGGAGAAGTGATGCTGCAACCTGATTTACATTGTTAACTCTGAATCCGCAGGCGTATTGAAATGCTCTGCAGAAGACGTGGGGGCCACTGCGGTAAAGATTGCATTCTCCCCTGCGTCCAGACATCCATTTTGTTTGCATTTGTTCTTCCCGCTCATTCACACTCTCTCAATAACTCATCGAGACGTCCCTCCACCCAGGAGTTACCCCCCCTCCTAATTAATGGACCTTTGTTGTTCCCTCATCTCCTTGCATGCAGTTAGCAGGAGATTACATGTTCCCCGTCTGTGCATAATGACATTGGGGGGATGCCTGCGCTGATTGTTTGGAGCATAAGAAGGGGAAAAGGAGGGAGAGATGAATGAACAGGCGTGGAGCGAGCAGCAGGGAAACTCGCATGTGAAATAGACTAAAAGAATATGCTCTGTGGTGTGAAGAGAATTATGAATTGGATATTCGATTAAAGCCGGAGAACGCAAAGTACTGTATTTTTGGCATTGCTAATCAATAATTCCCTAATAGCCTTTTAGCATAATGGAGTTCAGTTGATCAAAGAGAGAACGAGACATCTGCACCTTCTACAGACTCTCTCTTCACAGCCTTGGGTAAATCTGGTCCTGTAAAGCAGACTTTGACCAATCATAAGGCAGCTCAGCAAGAAAAGCTGTGTTTTTTGCCTTTCCATTAGGAATAGTAGCAAAATGACCGACCAATAATCCAACCGTTCCATTTTTTAGTACCCTTCCCTTGGGGTACCAGGGGTAGCGGTATGGCTCCAGTCACGACAACTGATTGGGCGACAAAAAAAAACGTAATTTCCCTTGCGACTGGTGTTTCTTTGACACCCACAGTCTATTTTCACACAAAGCCTGACAAACTGAACAGGAGTCCCAAACTGGACCGTACTTTATCAAAATTAACTGTACCACGATGGAAACAAGGCTAAAGAAAGAGAGGCAAAGAGAGTTATTATGAGTACAACAAAAGTTTAGACTCGACATTAACGCTAATCGGTTCTTCTTGATCAACCCTTATTGAATTGAAACCACTGAAAACTGTCCACATAATCAAGCCGTTATCGTAAACGCTATCAGCAATAGCAGCTAGTAAATCCAAACAAAATCCATCAAGCTATAGCATCATCAGCTGTAGCAGCAAGTGAATCCAAACAAAATCCATAGTTAGCTATAGCGTCGTCAGTGATAGCAGCTAGTAAATCCAAACTAAATCCATCGAGCTATAGCTAGCTGTAGCATCATCAGCTGTAGCGGCTAGTAAATCCAAACAAAATCCATAGTGCTAGCTATGGTGTCGTCAGCGATAGCAGCTCGTAAATCCAAATAAAATCCATAGAACTAGCTATAGCGTTGTCAACGATAGCAGCTAATAAATCCAAACAAAATCAATAGAGCTATAGTTAGCTATAGCATCATCAGCTGTAGCAGCTAGTAAATCCAAACAACATCCATAGAGCTAGCTATAGCGTCGTCAGTGATAGCAGCTAGTAATTTTAAACAGAATCCATCAAGCTAAGGCTAGCTATAGCATCATCAGCTGTAGCAGCAAGTAAATCGAAACAAAATTCATCGAGCTATAGCTAGCTACAGCATCATCAGCTGCAGCAGCTAGTAAATCCAAACAAAATTCATCGAGCTATAGTAAGCTACAGCATCATCAGCTGCAGCAGCTAGTAAATCCAAACAAAATTCATCGAGCTATAGCTAGCTATAGCATCATCAGCTGCAGCAGCTAGTAAATCCAAACAAAATTCATCGAGCTATAGTAAGCTATAGCATCATCAGCTGCAGCAGCTAGTAAATCCAAACAAAAAGCAGTAAAACATCTGCATGAGGGTAAGAAACCTTTATGACCTTACGGGCAGGTCGAGAGTACTTTCCAAAAACATGTTTCCCTGCGAACAACCGAGCGAAGACCTCACGACCAGAACCACGGAGGATTCACCACGAGATGCCAACCGCCGGCCAACATCAAACACAGAAAAATAAACTCACAAAAACATACAATAAGAGAACTTTATGGGCTGTTCTGAAACAACAATCCACATATGTCAGAGTGACGGAAGGCGGAATGTGTGAAGGTAACAAAAACAGCATGACCCGAGCCATTCCTCATCTTGTCAGACGTGGCTGTGGTTCTGTGATGGCCCAGACATGTAAGGATGCCAATGGAACTGGCAGTCTGGCATATATTGATGATTCCCAGGCTGACAGAAGTCAACGGCGAGCATCCTTTTGAGCTCAGAGCTCAGTCGGAATGCGTCAAAACAAGATTGCGCAACCTGTTCATCATGGGACAGGACGAGCGATTCTTAAACCTAGAGCCAAAGAAACAGAGTAGGTGAGCCCAGGCTGTCACCTGATGTCTGCGTGCAAGCTTCCTGAAGACTAGACAGCGAGATCCTGTAAATGAACCCAACTGCGGTGTGGGAATCAGCTCACACTACTTTGAATTTGGCAGCCCGAAGCGTTGCCAAAATGTATCATGGATCTGTTTCTTTGTTCTTTGCGGTGTGAAGTTGAGAAATGTTCAACTTTCTGCGCGGCGTCGCCTGCGTCTGTTCAGTTACTATTGTGGTTTGTGCATATTATCTTTTTTCCACTCATGGCAGAACTTGGTAGTAGCAGAGTTTACACGTTAACGTCCAAATATGCAGGAATGTCCCCATTGATAATTTTGATTCAAAGCCAATCAAAGCCAGTCACAACAACAGATGACTTTGATCTTTTTGAAGACGTTGTAGAATTTAGAAAGTGTACAGACAGAAATATTTTTGTTCTTCCTGTGGAGGTCAGCGTTGGCCCTCTTCAAGTTACAACCTGTTCGAGATCATTTTTAGAAGAAGAAGGCCAAAGTAATGCAACATTATGGACGCAAGACGCAACTGCCATAAAGCAACGAAAAGGAAAAAGGACAACAAACGCTACAAGAGTTGACAGTGAAAGAGAAGGCAGTAATGCAAAATTATAGAACTGCTGCAGAACTTTCGCATTTTCAGCAAGAAAAGCATGTTCTGGTTCCACTTTGTCAGAGTCCAGTTTAGGTCCAACATCCTAAACTTGATATATAAATAGTAAACATTACCGACTCTTAATAGGAGGCTTATTCTGGTGGAGGCAAAGCCACGTTGCCCAATGTCAGAATGTCCTACAGAGAACTGAGAGACTTCACAGAAACGATGAGAGCGTTGGGTTTTCACAGGCTCATCTCCATCGAAAACTTCAGAACGCCAAACTTCACGTTAGTGGCGGAGATCTTGATGTGGCTCGTCAGGAGATTTGAGCCCCGCACGGACATCCCCTCAGACGTGGCCACAGAGTCGGACCGGGTGTTCTTCGTCAAGGCCGTCGCCAAGTTCATGGCGACGGAGGTGGACGTCAAGCTGAACACCAAGCATCTCTACCAGGCCGATGGCTACGCCGTGAAAGAGATGCTGAAGATCGCGGCGATGTTGCACGCGCCCATTAAAACCAAACACACGGCCCTGGAGGACAGGGTCCAGGAAGCCAACAACAAATTCAAGTTTGAGCTCGGCTCGCGGATTTCGGACATCAAAGCGGCGCGGCAGCTGGCGTCCGAGGTCACGTCCAAGGGAGCGTCGCTACACGACTTACTGGGACAAGAGGTGAAACTGTGGGAGAAGAGGACCGACGCCATCGCGAGACCTTTGGAGATCAACAAGACCGAAAAGGTCCTGAGAGCGACCATCAGGGAGGTGCACGAGAGCATCGAGAAGACCAAAGACGCGCTGGCTAGCGTCACGTGCGACGAGACCACCCTGGATGGCAAGATTGAGAAGAAGAGGCAGGAGCTGGAGAGGAAGCAGAAGAAGCTGCAGTCGCTGCAGAGCGTCAAGCCGGTGTTCATGGACGAGTACGAGGCGATCGAGCAGGAGCTGAAAAGGCAGTACGAGGTCTTCGTGGGCAAGTTCAGCAACCTGTGCTACCTGGAGTCGCAGCTGGACGAGTACCACAGGCAAGAGAAGGAGAGGACGGAAAACACGAAGAAGATGCAGCACAAGCTGAGGGAGAGGGAGCGAGACATGAGGAGGAGGAGGTCGGAGACCGACGAGGATGATTTGGAGGATCAGTCCGAGGATGGATCGGAAGCGAAATCGGAATCGGGCTCAAACAGCGACTTAGAGGAGTCAAACTTCTGAGTCTGCGCCGACACAACCGCAAAAAAGTTAGGGTTAGGGTTAGGGTGTTATTGGTCTTATCTTTGGATTTACTAGCTGCTATCACTGATGACGCTATAGCTAGCTGGATAGTTCGGAATGTTGGACATTAGACCTATTTTCCAAATCAGCCAGTGTGATGGAGACGTCTGGAGACATTTTCAAGAAATTTAATTCAGTTCGTCTTGTTGCAGAGTTAGCGCAAGTCAATGGTACACGTTAGCATGGCTCTAGAAACACTCATACCGACTCCACAGTGCACCCGAGGCAAATCAATTGTAACGACAGACTATCGATGTACATATCTGTGTTGATAAAAACCGGCGGACTGATTCCGCTGATGCTGAGAAAGTAGTCCCTCAAAAATTCATGCGATGCGGTATGAGTGTTTCTAATGCCATGCTAACTTTTGCCATTGACTTGCGCTAGCCATAGCACCAGCGAACTCGGCAACTAGAAGAACTGAATGAAATTTCTTGAAAACGTCTCCATCGCAGCGGCTGAGTTGGAAAATAGGTCTTATGTCCAAAATTTCCGAACTATCCCTTTAATAATGTAACATCATTTATTCACTTTCCTGCTGTAACTTAGACGCAGCAGATATAGTATTTCTAAGTTTTCTAAGAGCAAAAGTGTTGCTCGTCTCCCGCGAGAGACAAAAACCACAATTCTCTCGTGGAATCTCCTGATGCGGGACAATCCAATTTGGGCAAATGTGAGCTGAATAATAATAATAATAATAATAATGTGCAGTCTAATAAAAAATGCAGCAACACCTGCTACCTGTCAATGTGTTTTTCTGTGTGTCTGTTCCCTTATTTGAGTAAACAATAAGCATGTGTTGAACTGGGAGAATTGAAAATGACATTTCCCGCACATCTAAAACAAACACAGATGGGACACGATATTCATGTGAAACACATGTAATAGTGCACTTTTGTCGTGTGTGTGTGTGTGTGTGTCGCTGCCCTGAACTGACTCAGCGTTTCCACCTCTTATTTCCTCACCTCCACGCCCACCTGTGCACCTGTTCGTAATCACTTCATCAGCTCCTTGCTATTTAAAGCCGGCCCTTCTCTTTCCGTCACCTTCCTGCCAGTTGGTTTTCCCCCAAACTCAGGGGCAACATTGTTCTCTTTGTTCTCGCCACAGTAAACTTTTATTTTTAGGACGTATTTGCCCTTTTATCCTCCTGTGCCTGTTGCTGCTGTTAGGAAACACAGTGCAGCACAAAATGACCTTTCTGTTGCTAAATAGAATGAGAAAGAGTTCACTTTTTTTTCAATGTGATTTCCAGTTCATTCTGGTTTTGCTCCTCCCGAGTCGTCCTCCATCCTTTAACGCCGTAATGTTTGTTCTACACTGAGCGTCGCTCTCCCCTGGGTGTGGTTTTGTTTACGACGAGAACAGTGCGGCGTCTCCTCTCGCTGCAGTATCTAATAAGTGAGCGGACAAAATACGTTTGGGGCTCGTTTCGCTCAACGAGGAGTGTAAATTTTGCAGAACTGGGCCTTGATATTTCGCTAGTAGGTCGAGCCAAGTGATATTTTAAAGGGTTGTTGGGAGGATTGTGTGTTATCTTGAAAAGAGATCTGACCTGATTTCTTACGTCCTGATGAGGTTTTGGTCTCAGTCACTAGTTTCATGTCAACTTCAGTGCAACAAGGTGTCCATTTTTTTTGAATTACGGTCACATTTAGTGTCCATGAAATAATGTTTATATCCACTGTTCACGTCTTCAGCCTCCTTTTGTCCAAAATAACCTGGTTTTTGCAAAATTTCAAAACTCCGTAGCTAAGGGTTATCATTTTCATAAAATATGAATAACGAGGGAGACATTTAAACCTAAATATCAACTTATTTCTGGTAGATTTTAAGGACCCATTGGAACCCCTGTACATTAAGCTAGCTATGGAGTCAGAAAAAAGTTAGCTTAGCTCGAAAAAGCAACAAATGCAGGACAAAAACATGCTGCTCTTGTGTGTGTCATCTTAAAAATGTATGACAGGTTGACAGTGTGGCATCTAACACAAATCAACAACAAATTATCTCTCTTATAACCACTACCCTTCTTCTGTATGATTAATATGACGTCATGTAGCTAGTGGCAGCTAGTAAATCCTAACAAAATCCATCTAGCTGTAGTTAGCTATAGCGTCATCAGCGATAGCAGCTAGTTAATCCTAACAAAAGCTACAGCTAGCCAAAGCGTCATCAGAGGTAGCAGCTAGTAAATCCAAACAAAATCCATCAAGCTATAGCTAGCCATAGCGTCATCATCGATAGCAGCTAGTAAATCCAACCAAAATCCATCTAGCTACAGCTAGCCATAGCGTCATCAGCGGTACTAGCTAGTAAATCCAAACAAAATCCATTGAGCTGCAGCTAGCCATAGCATCATCAGTGATAGCAGCTAGTAAATCCAAGCAAAATCCATCTAGCTGTAGCTAGCTATTGAGCCCTCAGCGATAACGGCTAGTAAATCCAAACAAAATCCATCTAGCTATTGCGCAATCAGTGGTAGCAGCTAGTAAGTCCAAACAAAATCCAGCTAGCTTTAGCGTCATCAGTGGTAGCAGCTAGTAAATCCAAACAAAATCCATCTAGCTATAGCTAGCCATAGCGTCATCAGTGATAGCAGCTAGTAAATCCAAACTAATTCCATCTAGCTATAGCGTCATAAGCGGTGGTAGCTAGTAAATCCAAACAAAATCCATCTAGCTATAGCTAGCTCTAGCATCATCAGCGTTAGCAGCTAGTAAATCCAAACAGAATCCATCTAGCTGTGTCTCTAAGTTCAATTCAATATGCTTGATTGTCCCTTTGGGAAGTTTGTCTTTGACTCAGACGCATATGAATGTCCTTGTGGTACAATTAATAAATAAAAAACACCATAAGCAATGGCAAAATAGATACAAAAACACAGTATCATGAGTGTTGGATGCGCTAATTCATGGATTTCTATTAATCGATATGACCGATCGTTCTTCTAACTGAGGAAACAAATGCTAAAGGTACAAAGAAAAAGGTGTTTTGCTCATTTCATGAACGTCATGTGGAAAATACTGGTCCACTCACAATGAAGGGGTGGGACGTTACAGTGGGGCACATTGTGTGTTCATCTGTTTTTCCCCCCAAAAACCCTGGCTCTGGCTCTGGCTCTCACTGAAGAGGTGCAGCTTTATGCTACGAGTTTATTATGAGCCAATCGTTTTTTGTTTTTTTAACGCTCAAATTCTGAGCTCAAGATTTCCTATACGTCCCCGAATAGACGTTCGGCGAAGTGAAGACAAAGGCAGAGCCGTGAGAGACTGGCGGTCGCCCGAGCAGGAGGCAGGTACACGGGGAAGAGCGGCCAGTGCATGTGGCTTTGGCTCACCTCACCTCACACAAGCTATATAAAGTTAATGCATCTGGCCCAGCGAGGCTGTGGGCAGCAGAGCTGATCATTACTGCAGAACTGGCAAGGCTGATGCCGCCGAAGGGGGAAGGGGGAAGGAGGAGGGAGGGGGGTAAGATTTCATCTGGATTCCGACACAGCCTCGTGTTTATACAGTATACCTCATTAAGATCTATGTGTGTGTTTGTGAGAGTTGTGTGCGTTGGCCTGACTGGCTGGATGGTAATAGAATATGTGAAGTAATGGTGATGGGAGAAGAAGAAGAAGAAGAAGAAAAAAATTTGTCTGCAGAAACTCAGAGGAAGTTTTACGACACATCATTAAGCTGTGAATCTTCCTTCAGGTCTGATCGAATTTACTTTTCACTTAACTCGCGTCGAGCAGCCGCCACCGGAGCCTGGAGGACGATAAAAGAGCCGTGATGTAAACATGTTCCGAAAAGCTATCTGACACACGGCCGTCCTTCTGATCTCATTAAGGAGTGCGAAGTCCTTCCTGGTCGTTTTTTTGTCGCTTTGTTTTAAAGCGCCGATATGTAACTTCTGTTGACCAAAACTTCCCCCCGGGCGCCTCAGGTGAACCTGCAGAACTCCTGCAGTCTGCCTGTTGACAATTTTTCTTAGTGGCCACTCATGGTACTGCAACAACAACAACAAAAAAATATTCCCGTAGACCACTATAGTAAAAGAGACACCTGTAAAACACCTCGAGGCATGAACATTTTTGTAAAACATTCCCAAAGGCCAGAAAAAGCCCGGAAAAATCTTATTTCCCAGAGTGACGTCACAGCTGTGTAGGGGGCACACCAAAGCGTGACCATGTTACGCTACAACGATATGATATAGGAATTGTTTTGACATTTTTTGAAAATATTATGACACAGTATAAATAGAAATATCTGAAAAGGACGACTCCATGTCCAAATTTGTGTTTCAGAGAACTGGGGTTAATTCCTTCACCTAAGGTCCGCTGCTGTCTCGCTTTACTGTGGCGATAGCAGCTAGTAAATCCAATCAAAATCCATCTAGCTATCGCGTCGTCAACGATAGCAGCCAGTTAATCCTAACGAAATCCATCGAGCTACAGCTAGCCATAGCGTCATCTGCGATAGAAGCTAGTAAATCCAAACAAAATCCATCTAGCTATAGCTAGCCATAGCGATAGCAGCTAGTAAATCCAAACAAAATCCATCTAGTTATTGCATCATCAGTGATAGCAGCGAGTAAATCCTAACAAAATCCATCTAGCTATAGCTAGACATAGCGTCATCAACGATGGCAGCTAGTTAATCCTAACAAAATCCATCTAGCTATAGCTAGACATAGCGTAATCAAAGATAGCAGCTAGTTAATCCTAACTAAATCCATCTAGCTTCAGCTAGCCATAGCGTCATCAGCGATAGCAGCTAGAAAATCCAAGCAAAATCCATCTAGCTATAGCGTCATCAGCGGTAGCAGCTAGTTTATCCTAACAAAATCCATCTAGCTATAGCTAGCCATAGCGTCATCAACGATAGCAGCTAGTTAATCCTAACAAAATCCATCTAGCTATAGCTAGCCATAGCGTCATCAACGATGGCAGCTAGTTAATCCTAACAAAATCCATCTAGCTATAGCTAGACATAGCGTAATCAAAGATAGCAGCTAGTTAATCCTAACTAAATCCATCTAGCTTCAGCTAGCCATAGCGTCATCAGCGGTGCCAGCTAGTAAATCCAAACAATATCCATCTCGCTATAGCTAGCCGTGGCGTCATCAGCGATAGCAGCTAGTAAATCAAAACAAAATCCGTCTATATATCAATATTATGACAAAGTATATCGAAATCTCTGAAAGGACGACGCTACGTCCAAATTTGTGTTTCAGAGAACTGGGGTTAATTCCTTCACCTAAACCTGTCTCGCTTTACTAGCGTAGCTGTAAAAAAATGCATCACTCTGCGTCTCCACAGACACAAAAAACAAAAACCAGAGCCATATGGAGCTTTTTATTTTGCAGACATTTGTTTTCATTCAAAAACCTTCAGGTTTAACCAAAAGTTAGCGATAATCACATTGTGTGAACACGCTCATATTAAATTTACATGTGTTTTCCGTAGAGTCTTAAATTTACCGTGACTTAAACTGACAGGCACATATGGGTGGGCGGTCCTTTAAAGTCCTTTCAAGCTGAATTTTGACAACTTTCTGTACTTAAAACCTTTCAGTCGCAGACAAACGAGAACCGCTCCTGACACAGATGCCGCGCAGAACACTTTGTGTGGTTCCACTCGGTGCCTTTTCGTGTGTCTTTAAAGCTCCGCATTTTTTGTTTTCTTCGTGGCCCATTAACTTGTTTTCAGTCTCACTCGCTTAAATTAACATCACGTCCAGATGCAGCAGGCCAGATGTTTGTGCAGCGAGGAACCAGGAAATGGCGAAGTGCAGGACAGAATATATTTTTTTTTAAATAAGGATCATCATTAGGTTGGTGGTAAAAAAAAACATGATCTAAAGCCAGAACTATATCACTGGTTACCAATAAAAATCCAGTATGTGACATTTCAAGGTTTTATTGGCAGAAATCGCTCGTACACAGTAGTTCCCTGATGCTCTTGGGTTCTATCGTTGTTCCGATGTTACTGTCTGACCAGTATCTCAGATTACGTGGTGTCCACTCTGTTATCTCACATCTGGACGGTCGGTCAGACCACTGCCACTAATAAATACAGGAGCATCTGTGGCTGAGGTTCAACACCGTTTTACCCTCTTCACAGCTGGAGCCAGATCCTCGGCCACCTGCATAATATTTGAGCAGTAATGAATCTGTGTTTGCTCAAGCCCACCCACGTGGGAGGTGGTCATTTCTGGAATAAGGGGGGGGGGTGGTTGGAGATCGGAGATCCGTCTAATCTGATTTCCTCCTCTGTGTTCTAGCGCTGTTTCCATCTGCGCACAGGATCAAGCGCGGGACGTACTCGCTGGTCAACCCCACGTTTCAGCGCTCGCCGGAGGACGTCGACCTGCTCTTTGAGGTCTGTTTGGGAAAAAAAGCAGTGTATCAGGAAAGAACCACGTTGAATGTTGGCTCAATAATGCCCCTGCCGGCATCATCTTCCCAGATCCTGCTGGCTGGAATGCAGATCGACAGCGACGACCACACCATGCTGATCCCAGATGGCGAGCTGGCGTCGCTGAGGAGCGTCGAGAGGCTGGACGTCATCTGCGAGGACGTCCTGCCCAAGTCGCTCTCCGACGTCCGCCGGCTGACGGCGGAGCTGGCGCGGCGCCGGCGGCCCCTGAGCTGGCAGGACTTCGAGAGGACGGTGCTGACCCTGGTGCACGCCGCGCAGACGCTGGCCGGCGCCGGCGACCGGCAGCGGAGGGAGGCGTGGACGGACGCGGTCACGCAGCTGTTCAGGGCCATCCAGAAAGACCTCACACCTTCATGAGGGCGCAACAGAAGATGTAGAAACATTCGTGTGCGATGTGTATAGATTTTTGAGCCTTTTTCCAGTTTTCCATATATATATATACTATACTATATACTGCATACATTATGTATTATAATTATTATGATACTTGCTAACATGCTAACGGTAACCACAAGCTTTGGAAAAGAAAGATTCACGTTGAAATACATGACAATCAAAGTGCGCTGAAGACCATCTCTGAATTTTGTCCCGTTTACCTAATAAAGTGTATACCCTTGAAAACACAGTAAGGCTAATTTATTTATCTGCAGTACACGACTGAAACTACATCATTTTCCTCAACATATTAACAGAATTCTTACACTTCCATCCGTGACCAGAAATTGAAGGTTTTTGTTGGATTTGTGTCATTTCTATCAATCTAGCTAGCTAGCTAAATACTAACGGTAGATACCTTTAGCCATCTAGATACTAACGGTAGATACCTTTCGCTAGCTAGATACTAACGGTAGATACCTTTAGCTAGCTAGATACTAACGGTAGATACCTTTAGCTAGCTAAACACTAACGGTAGATACTAGCTAGCTAAATACTAACGGTATATACTAGCTAGCTAGATACTAACGGTAGATACCTTTAGCTAGCTAGATACTAACGGTAAATACCTTTAACTAGCTAGATACCAACGGTAAATACCTTTAGCTAGCTAGATACCAACGGTAAATACCTTTAGCTAGCTAGATACTAAAGGGTAGATACCTTTAGCTAGCTAGATACTAAAGGGTAGATACCTTTAGCTAGCTAGATACTAACGGTAGATACTAGCTAGATTGATTAATACTAACGGTAGATACTAGCTAGCTAGCTAGATACCTATCATGGTGACAGTATACAGGACCAAATAGTCAAAGATATTCAAAATCAAAGAGTCTCCTCACTCGCTTTATGCCGACTCTGTACTTCTCCGTATTCGCTCATGAGTTCAGACGTTCAACGTTTTGCGCTCGTCTAATTTCCAGTTTCAGCGAAAAAAACCTCACATTTGCACTGAAAGAGTCTGTGTTTACATCAACACGATCCGATTGGCTCCATTCAAAACAAAACAAAACATTTGATGGATCTTTGCTACAAACACTCATGAAATGAGGTGCTTGCTGTAATAAGGAGGAAAAACAAACATGTTTATGTGTGTTGTTGATGTTTATTTCCCCCCCGTCCGGCTTCATCTGACGCTTGTTTGTCTTTTCCAGCCACTAAATGCAAATTTCCCACATTTATGGGCAGGATTTTGTTCGTGTTTTTTTTCCCCTCCGTATCGCAGTCTACAAACGTGCTAACACAGCCGCTGGCGCTGACTCAGCACTGACGACTGATTGATGAGGAGGTGAAGACAGCGGTGGAAGTATTTCCTTCCAAGATGGAGGATAAGGCTTCGCTTCGTGCTCCTCTCTCTAATGATGATGATGATGAGGTTTGGGATGTTGTAAGAAACTTCTTCATGGAGCGTAAAGAAAGTCTCTGGATTTTACTCCTGTGGTCCTGAGTCTGACAGTTTATGTTCTCTGACTTCAGTTCAACTGGAGCTCTGAGGAGTTGGTGCTAAACCAGACCAGCATAGTTTGGTGCTGGTTTTATGTTGGTGACCAACATAATGATGCTGGTGGACCAACATAGACCAGCAAAGACCAACATGGACCAGCATAGACCAACAAAGACCAACATAATTATGCTGGTGGATCAGCATAGACCAGTAAAGACCAACTGGGACGAGCATAGACCAGCAAAGACCAACATAATGATGCTGGTGGACCATCATAGACCAGCAAAGACCAATATAGACCAGCATAATGATGCTGGAGGACCAGCATAGACCAGCAAAGACCAACATAATGATGCTGGCGGAGCATCATTGACCAGCAAACACCAGCATAGACCAACAAAGACCAACATAATTATGCTGGTGGATCAGCATAGACCAGTAAAGACCAACTGGGACGAGCATAGACCAGCAAAGACCAGCATAATGATGCTGGAGGACCAGCATAGACCAGCAAAGCCCACCATGGACCAGCATAGACCCACATAATGATGCTGGCGGAGCATCATTGACCAGCAAACACCAGCATAGACCAGCAAAGACCAACATGGACCAGCATAGACCAGCAAAGACCAACATGGACCAGCATAGACCAGCAAAGACCAACATAATGATGCTGGTGGACCAGCATAGACCAGCAAAGACCAACATGGACCAGCATAGACCAACATAATGATGCTGGCGGATCAGCATAGACCAGTAAAGACCAACTGGGACCAGCATAGACCAGCAAAGACCAACATAATGATGCTGGTAGACCAGCATAGACCAGCAAAGACCAATATGGACCAGTAAAGACTAGCATAATGATGCTGGTGGATCAGCATAGACCAGTAAATACCAACTGGGACCAGCATAGACCAACATAATGATGCTGGTGGACCAGCATAAACCAGCAAAGACCAACTGGGACCAGCATAGACCAGCATAATGATGCTGGTGGTCCAGCATAGACCAGCATGATGCTGGACCAGTACCAAAACACAACAAGATTCTGGTCTATACTGGTTTTTCCAGCAGTGAAGAAGCATAAAAATGACCCTACATAAATATATTAAAAATATTGCAAATTCACAACGTGTTCTGTTTACGTGCTAAAGATCTCATCACGGGTTCATGGTGCGTTCCAGTTGTTGTCGGAAGTCGGGATTTCCGAGTTTCAGAGAAAAATCCACCAACCACTGACACATGATTCCAAAAGTTTTTCTTGCTTATTATTGCGATTAGAGGCTGGATTTCTGTAGTTTATATTGGACTAAAACTTTCACATCAGTTTGTAAGTTGCTGTGAATGTTTTGTACAATTCCAATGTTGCTCGATTGGAAGGTCTTTGGTCAATGAATCAGTCTGACTTTATTTGCTGAGAATGCTGTTTTTTCAATTCCATCTGCTCCCTCGTCGTTCGGCCCGACATCGACAGCTCGTGACATTTTATCGTTTAATTGTATTTGCCTTTTTTTTTTTCCCCACGTACAGAACAAAGTGCTAAACGCGTTAAAATAAAGTGCATTAAAATAGAAGACGGAGCCACGAATTAGACGTTAAGTCGGTCGCTCTTGAAATAACTCTCTTCTCGGCTCGGCCGTCCCTTTGATTTCCACTCAACACTGAATATGTCAAACATCAGTGACACACGGTCTTTTTTCCTCCTTGTCCTAAACTTTTAAAAAACGACTCACTAATCACACTTTCCTCCTCCTCTGTGATTGTACTTCAGGCTTAGTTTACCTGGAGTTATTGACTTATCAGTGTCACTGCGTGAAAAATTAGTTTCCAATAATTTTGTCCATGCAGTGTGTTTTTTTTTTGTTTTTTTTGATGCCTGAGCTGCATGAAGCATGTTGAGAGAGCAGCACCAAGTGGCCGCACGCGGAACTGCTGTGTTCATTTCTGCCCATTTTCACTGAGATAATGATTATTTTTATTTTTTATGTTTATTAATGATTCTCAGTTTAAAAGATAGAGGAAAATAACAATTTGAATTATATAAATATGAAAGCGTGGATGTGATCCATAATAAACCTGATGAATAAAATATATTACTAACTGAAACTGAATTGTGTGTTTTACAAAACTGACTAAAATTGTCGTGACAGTTTTCATCTTGTTTTACATTAATTAATTACAAAATCCCTTTGGATTCAAATGGAGTTTGTTTTTTGTTATTTTTCTCTGGTTGTATTTGACGCACAATACTACAAATTACTACAAATTGCAAAAAAACTAACTCATTTTTTTAAAGTGTATATATAAACATATATATGTATATATGTGTGTATATGTATATTTGTATATATATATATGTATATATGTGTGTATATGTATGTATACATATATTATATGTATATGTGTATATATGTGTGTATATATGTGTATATATATATGTATGTATGTATGTGTATATATATATGTATATATGTGTGTGTATATATATGTGTGTGTGTATATATAGATTAAGTGTGTGTATATATATATATGTATATATAGATATGTGTGTCTATATATATGTGTATATATGTGTGTATATATATATGTATATATAGATATGTGTGTGTGTATATATATGTGTATATATATATGTATATATATATGTGTGTGTGTATATATATATGTGTATATATGTATATGTGTATATATGTATGTATGTGTGTGTATATATATATATATATACTTTTAATATCGTAGTAGAAATTCAATTAAAAACACAAATTTAATTAAAAAGAACAATTAAAAAGAAAAGAACAAAACCAAATAAAAAGTAAAATATTGATTTCCTGCCATTTTATATAAAGTCATCACTCGATCCAAAGTAACTGTACAGTGAGTCGCTTTTTCCATCCAGTATTTACATATATATAATATATATATATATATATATATATTTACATGTATATAACTCACATGATACAATATATAAACTATAATATAAGAAAGATTCATCCTCATTCTCTCGGTCATTATAGTCAACACGTCTCCTGTTTGCTGTCATTTACTCGCACGCAAACGTTTTCCACTGCGTTTTGTTTTGAATTAAACAATAATTTTTGTCATTCCTCATCCTCTTTACCATGATACACTCATCATGAACACTAGGTGGCAGCAAATCCAAACCCCACTCTCTGTCAGAGCCTTGTGTTATTAATCACTGATGTGAGCAGATGATGACTTCGAGTGAACACTTTAATAATAACATTCCTCCATTACGCTTTGTCTTGTGCATATTTGGTGTCTGCTCGATATTATTATATATATTTTTTAATTATTATTGTTTTTTCATTTCATAGCCGTGTTTGTCTTTAACGTGACTGAACTAAACTGGAGCTGAATCTTGTCCACAGTGGAATGTGTTTCTCGTGGACGAAATATTCCGTAATCATCTCCAGCTGAGAACTCGCAGTTGTTTTAACTCAACTTTATCAGCTGCATGTGTCTCAGCACACACACACACACACACACACACACACGTTTGTATATCTTAGTGAGGACACTTGAAAATGTCCCCAAAAGGTCAAATGTCCTGGTTTAAGGGTTAGAATTGGGTTTAAAGCTAGGGAATACATTATGTCTATGATGTGTCCTCGCTAAAATATAAACAGTTTGTGTGTGTGTGTACTTGTATTCATATTTTTTGAGGTCCAAAGGACTGTACAAAAACCATGTTTGTGAGGACATTTGAGCTTGTGGGGACATTTTGTCTGGACTTGACTTTTATCAGGGGTTAAGACCTGGAAAAGCTCTTTAAAGTTGTGAAAATGTCCTCACGATGTCAAAATGTCCTCACAAGGTCAAAAAAATCCCCACAAGGTCAAAAAGTGGGGTCAAAATGTCCTCACAAGGTCAAAATGTCCTCACATGGTCAAAATGTCCCCACATGGTCAAAATGTCCTCACAAGGTCAAAATGTCCTCACAAGGTCAAAATGTCCTCACAAGGTCAAAATGTCCCCACATGTTCAAAATGTCCCCACAAGGTCAAAATGTCCCCACAAGGTCAAAATGTCCCCACATGGTCAATGGTCCCTTAACCCAATTCTAACCCTTTAAAAAAACCGCTATAATTGTGAGGACATTTTGAGAAATTTAAAGTGCTTGTATCAGGGATTAAGACCTGGAAAAGCCCTTTAAAGTTGTGAAAATGTCCCCACTAATATAGTAGGATTGCATGGACCTCACAAAGATATAAATACAAGTACACACACACACACACACAGGCACAGCTGACATATTTTCATGATTCTGCAGAGAGTGAGATCGATGAGTCCTCGCAGTGTGACACAACCGCACTATGTATCTAATATATATGTGTATTATATATATACATATATATATATATATATTTATATTATACACACATTGTGCTTTTCTGCACCAAATAAAACAAAGTGCACCTGCAGCCTGTCATAATAAAAACCCTCTGAATGATTCAGAGGGTTTTTTTTTTATTTTTCCCTTCTCCTCTTGTCTTTCTCTGCCGTATCAGATGACTGAATAAAACTTGGCTTCGGTTCGGCTCCAAATATTATGAGGCAAAAAAATAATATTTTCAGGATCTCGATCTCTAAAAAACATCAAACGCCGCGACCGCACCATTAAAAACATTCCTCCGGGGGGGAAATCATTAAACAGTCAGGCGTTTGATGTCTCGTGTGGAAAATGTCCTCTCTTCTTCTTTTTACTATTATTCATCTATTATTAATATTATTGTTGTTGTTTTATTTTGAGCAGGCAAATCACTGTCATCACTTTGTGAAGGACGGGTAATGACTCGCACATGTGCAGTCCACCATGGTGTGTTTGATTGACGAGCTGCGAGACACAGGAAGACGATCGTCAAGCGTCCACATCGGCCGCCGTCATGTCGCGGCTGCGTCTCAAACGGGTGATTTTTTTTTCCTTTTGTGAGTTTGTCTCGCTTCACTGACGACAAACACCGCGTTAAATAATCAGCCAGAGAATAAAGACACGCGAGAAACTACTGAAAAGACGTGGTTGCAGATGATGGATGAATGTGTGAGGGAGCGGTGTCACGAAGCCAATTTGTCGACTATACAACCGTAATCCAGTGTTTTTACCTGTTTTTTCAGCTTCTTAAACGTGAAAATGCTGTGGTTTCTTTGGTCAACGCAACAAATACATCATTAACCCTTTAAAAAACGAAGCCTCAAAAAGCCCTTTGGTGCTTATTTTAACCATAAAAGGGCCAGAATACCAATTTTTCCAGAATTGATGTAAATATATGCAGTTACTACATGTTAAAATAGAAAAATACACTGTTGTTGTACATGAACACCAGATTTTTGCATGTTAATTTTGAAATATGAACAGTATAAAACATATTTACAATAACATTTGTTAGAGTTTTTTTATCTCAGAGTGCACAAACAGCCCCCCAAAAAATGGAAAATACTCTATGTACAGGCGTTTTTCAGGCGATAAAGACGCTGATTCGCCCCAGCTTCCTCCGACAGCGCGAGTGAAATTACCGTAATAACCCCACGTCAGCGTTGACGTGCAACTCCTCAGCTTTCAGAAACTGTCGGAATTTTTCCGATAGCACAAACCGTCGCGTAGTTGCGCCAATGCAAACGTGTCGTCTGTGATGCGCTCGGTGTTAAAGTCATTGTATACGCTGATGACTTCCTGATTTTTACAGTTAGATATTTACTAGTTTTTCTTTCCCCTATCCTTTATTTCAATTCTTTATTTAACTAATTTCAAGATCTATGTTGCTGTTTGCGATTCATCATGACCGTATATTCATATGAAGTGTGTTTATTTTAAAAGGTTTTATTTGAGATACAATAGTGATTATCATCTTTTTGAATCTTACTCGTGGGGAAATACTCCCTATGACAAAAAAACTAGTGCTTAAACTAATAAATACTAAACTAAAACTAGGCCAAAAAATCTGTTTATTTACTTTAAAATAAAAAGAACAGAAACACGGTTCTCACAACAATTCCACTTTTCCCACTAGAGTTACTTTTCCCACCAGATCCATTCTGTGGTCACTGTCGAGGGTTTGATAAGAACGGTGAAGTGGACGACGGCGCTCTTTTGCTCTCTTATCGCACGATGTTATGAGGGAGGTGTGGGACTCACATGGGAGTTGTGGTATTTTTTTTTTTTCTTGCTGTGTTTCACCACAACTCCCCCCGGGCTCAACTAATTCGATTTTGTCGGGGAGGCGTCCAGCTACAGGTGCAGCGTCCCCTCGAAGGGTCCAAGAAATAGCCTGAGAATGAAAGCCCTTTGAGTGATTGATAACGCCCGTGCTGGGAATGGTGAGATTGTGTTTGCTGCATTATCTCACCTCAACTCTTTCAAGATATTATTTCATTTACGCGACGGGAGTAGGTGTTGTCATACAATCAGTCAACACCTTTGTGGGAGCGTGTAATACAAAAACACCATAAAAGGGCTAGGAAATGTCCCATTTTTCCAGAATAACGTTCAATATCTGGCAGTTATGTAACGTTTTAGTGAGAAAAAAACACTGTACACGAACACCAGAGAATTAAGTATCGGTCGGTATCAGTATCACTGCAATAGTGGCCATGTTAAATCACTGGATTGGTTATTTGACAGGTACACGCTCACAATTATTGGTTCCCAGAGCGTTCCAACGTTAGTTTTTGGTTGCACATTTGATTCCCAAACGTTTCCTGTTAGTTTTGGTTGCACATTTGGGTCCCGGAAAGCTCTAATGTTAGTTTTTGGTTGCATATTTGGGTCCTGCAACGTTCTAATGTTAGTTTTTGGTTGCATATTTGGGTCCTGCAACGTTCTAACGTTAGTTTTTGGTTGCACATTTGGGTCCCCGAACGCTCTAATGTTAGTTTTTAGTTGCACATTTGGTTCCTAGGACGTTCTAGCGTTAGTTTTTGGTTGCATATTTGGTTCCCACGTTCTAACGTTAGTTTTTGGTTGCACATTTGGGTCCCAGAACGTTCTAATGTTAGTTTTTGGTTGCACATTTGGGTCACGGAACATTCTAACATTAGTTTTTGGTTGCACATTTGGGTCACACAGCGTTCTAACGTTATTTTTTGGTTGCATATTTCAGTCCCTGTGCACTCTAACATTAGTTTTTGGTTGCAAATTTGGTTCCCAGAGCGTTCTAACGTTAGTTTTTGGTTGCAAATTTGGTTCCCAGAGCATTCTAACGTTAGTTTTTGGTTGCAAATTTGGTTGCCAGAGCGTTCTAACGTTAGTTTTTGGTTGCAAATTTGGTTCCTAGAACTTTCGAACGTTAGATTTTGGTTGCAAATTTGGTTCCCAGAGCGTTCTAACGTTAGTTTTTGGTTGCAAATTTGGTTGCCAGAGCGTTCTAACGTTAGTTTTTGGTTGCAAATTTGGTTCCTAGAACTTTCGAACGTTAGTTTTTGGTGGCCCGTTTGGTTCCCAGAAAGTTCTAACGTTAGTTTATGGTTGCACATTTGGGTCCCACAACGTTAGTTTTTGGTTGCACATTTGATTCCCGGAATGTTCTAATAGCACCTGTAATGCAAGAATTGCAGCTCAAAGTGCTTCACAAAATAAAAAAATGAACAATAAAACACAACACGGTGGAATAATAAGGAGTTTCGTGCGTAAATCCAGGCAATAGGAATGCAGAAAACAAGGCAGAAGGGTTCTGTTTCTGTACATGTGTCTGATATGAGCATAAAAGAGCCTGAACAAAGTTGTTTGTTACAAATATTGTTTACGGTTTGTTCTGCTGCCCCCGAGTGACCAGAGAAATCTAATTAATACGGCTTAAAAAATTAGGCTTCAGTTGTGTTCGGAGCGAGGTTCAAACACAATCGGTCGTCTGTGCGTCTCGCACTCGTTGCTCGACAGCTGCTCTCGATTGAACTCGTCCGCCGCGAGTGTCAGACGACACGTGTTTGTGTCGTGACCGATGGCGTTTTCCGCATCGTGTTATTCACATTTCTGAAGACGCATGGAAATCACCAGAGGAAAAACCAAAACAGAGTTGTGAGGTCTCTTCAGATGTGACGACGAGAACTCTCTCGCTCTCTGAATTAACGTCTTCAGACGACAACGAGAGCGGAATCCCGGGCAAACTCCGCGTCTTTTGACCTCAGCTGCTCTGTGAGTGAAAGACTGACGACCCAGAACACCACATCACCGTTACCACCAAGACATTTCATCCCCTATTTCCTGTAACGCAATCCTCGCGTGTGAGCTCCACTTGGCCACGTTAATAGGCCTGCTTTTGATTTAAACCTTCATATAACGTTTCACAGTTTCACTCTGATATTCAGAATTATGGGCTGCGGACGGCCAGAATTTCCTCCTGATAGGAATAGCGCTGCATATTTGCAAACTCAGCCACGGCATTGCGATTCCCCCCCCTTAAATCAAGAGTGGGCCCGGGATAGAACCTGGCGGGACTCCATGGAACTTGGTTCCGACTGTTTGAGCAGTGAGTCGGCCAAAATTGTAGTAAATTTGTGGGTATAATTAGCCATGTAAACACAGTGGTTTCGAGTTTAGAAAATGAATGTTTGTTGAGGGCCACATTGGTTGGTGTAGTGGTTAGCACCTGGGTTTGAGCCCCAGTTGGAACAAGGGCCTTTCTGCATGTTCTCCCCACGTGTGCATGGGTTTTCTCCGGGTTTTCCAGCTTCCTGCCTCCAAAAGCATGCAATGTATAAGTAAACTGAACACTCTAAATTGACCGTTTATCATAATGTCTTTGCTTTCTTAAGGCCCTGGCATACCCAAGACCCAACGGGCCACGCAGCCCAGATTTTGGAACCCGTGCGCTAAGTTGGGTGCGCTTGGACTTGCACATGGTACGGAACTTCCGATTATTAAGACCAAGCAGAAAAAAACAGTTTCACAACCAAAGGATAGTGATCCAAGCGACCCTTGAACTGCCTGACAACCAGACTTCCTGTTGCCCGACGGACCCTTTCATCTGTGAGCCGCTCGAACCAGACGTGTCTGTCCGACGTGGCGAGCTGTAGCATCGTTCTCTTCTTCTTTGGTAGGAATGGGTTCCTATTCCCCCCCGCGCCCAGACTTGTACCAACCGATGGTGAAGTGGGATACTACAGGACCCTTCGGTTTGCTCTAACATAAATACGCTCAGGAAGCAAAAGCGTCAGAAATGGGAATAGCAGTGTTCGGTTCCCCCAAAGAGATGCACATTTGGTTCCTAGAACGTTCTTGCGTTAGTTTTTGGTTGCATATTTGGTTCCCACAACGTTCTAACGTTAGTTTTTGGTTGCACATTTGGGTCCCCGAACGCTCTAATGTTAGTTTTTAGTTGCACATTTGGTTCCCACAACGTTCTAACGTTAGTTTTTGGTTGCACATTTGGGTCCCCAAACGCTCTTATGTTAGTTTTTGGTTGCACATTTGGTTCCCACAACGTTTTAACGTTAGTTTTTGGTTGCACATTTGGGTCCCCGAACGCTCTAATGTTAGTTTTTAGTTGCACATTTGGGTCCCAGAACGTTTCTAATGTTAGTTTTTGGTTGCACATTTGGCTTCCGGAACGTTCTAACGTTAGTTTTTGGTTGCACATTTGGGCCCAGGACCACTCTAATGTTAGTTTCTTGTTGCACATTTGGGTCCCAGAACGCTCTAACGTTAATTTTGCGTTGCACATTTGGTTCCTAGAACATTCTAACAGTTTTTGGTTGCACATTTGGGTCCCGGAACATTCCAACATTAGTTTTTGGTTGCACATTTGGGTCCCACAGCGTTCTAACGTTATTTTTTGGTTGCATTTTTCAGTCCCAGTGGACTCTAACATTAGTTTTTGGTTGCAAATTTGGTTCCCAGAGCGTTCTAACGTTAGTTTTTGGTTGCAAATTGGGTTCCCAGAGCGTTCTATCGTTAGTTTTTGGTTCCTAGAACTTTCTAACGAGAAAACTGTGATACTGAGTGTGTTTGTCCGGGACTGCAAGCTCCGGGGGCCGGATCACCGGAGGGGGAGCGACTGCCCGCCCCATTAAGTGTTTGGTGTTAAACTGACCGTGAAGAAGTGTACAGGACTCCGGGGAGCCGTAACACCGACCGCTAACTCACAACACTTAGCGCTCTCATTTTCTCCACACATCGTCGTCAATAGTGTGGGCACAGGTGTAATAAAACGGTGTTGACAAATGTCCTCCTCCATTCTGACCCTGCGACGTACATTGCTGCCGGTTCCTTGCATTGTCTCTGTTTTCCTTGGAAAGGAAACTTGTTTATCGGGGGGGACGAAATGAAAGAAAGCAAAGACGACGGGGACGATTTACTGTTCCCCCGTCGCAGAGTCCTGTGTGATAGAAACAGATGTGTGTCGTCACAGAGTGGCTCCGCAGATGCTTTCAGTTTGGAGGCTTCTGCTGGCACTTGCGCTACGTGGACTGAATGTATGCGCAGTCCTTCCGAATTCCACATCCCTTTTTTTTGTTTGTTTTTATCAAACTCAGCTGAAGGAGGGGGGGACACACACACGAGCTAAATCTATCAAATCCAGGAATATAAGAAACATTCAAATACCCTCCAGTGGAGTTCCCCCCCATTCCCCCACAGAAGCCGCCAATCTTTACCCAGGAAATCTGCATCTGGCCGAGGTGCCAGGCACGGCACGGCACGGCACGGCACGGCACGGCATCTTTTACAGATTTTCATCGAAGCGAACGCACGCATATATATGAAACTCGCGAGACACATGCTTTTCATCTGGCCCCGGAATACTATTATACAGCGCATAATCGAAAAAAAGAAAACAACAAAATCAGCACTGATTTAATAAGCCACATAAATGTGATGTATCTTCTGCATAGCATTTACTTCATTATACTGCATAAGCAGTGAGGCCTGTAGGATATTATTTTAAACAGCATGAGCAAATCAATACACATATGCCAATACACTGTACAGCTCATGCTGTATATAGATTCATCTTTTCCCATAGTCGGCAAGACCCGTAAAAAATGCCATGATAAGTTCATGTACCTTGACTTGAGCAATTTTTCCCTCGGATTTCTGCATTTTCAACATGATTGTGTTGAAAATGCAGAGTAAACTGAATAAAAAAAAAACATTTTGAGGTTTTTGGTTTTGGTTTCGACACCATTTTCTACATTTTATGTAAGAACCGTGAAAATTCTGAGTCTGAATGTGAAACCATTATGATCCGCAGACTGTCCCCGAGCGACAATAATCGTTATAGTCACCGCTGAGTCGTCCACAGAAAGTGATTCTCTTATGTTGATTATTCTTTTACATGTGTTAAAAGAAATTACATATAAATGATTCCACTTAACGTAAACAAAATAAATCAAACTAGCGTTGAATAATGTCAAACCTTAAAGGTTTAAAGGCGCCATATGTAAGAATGTGGCCAAAAACGGTTACTACATTCAAATTCAAAATACCCCAAAAGGCCTTTTAGGTTTCGTTTTCTGACTTAACTGGCAACCCGTGGTTGCTCGGCAAGCTGAGACTCTACTGACTGCTATGATTGGTAGACGGCGGTAGGTGGCGCCACATGCCAAAACATGATTTGTAGTCTGCAAAATATTTTTTTAAAGGTGCCATATGTAAGAATGTGGCCAAAAACGGTTACTACATTCAAATTCAAAATACCGAGGTCTTTTAGGTTTCGTTTTCTGACGTAACTGGCAACCCGTGGTTGCTCGGCAGGCCGAGACTCTACTGACTGCTATGATTGGTAGACGGCAGTAGGTGGCGCCACATGCCGACATGGGTTACATGATCTGTACTGTTGTTGTTGGTCAGTTTAGTTTGTTATATGAACATTATTCCTGAGTCTCTGTGACATATTAGGAGGATTTTACGGCCAGTTGCTTTAGATTTATTACATAATGCGCCTTTAAGATTGTTGAGAGTGTGGCTGGGATCGTGTGTGAAAATGGTTGAATGGTCGTTCTGACAAAAAAAAAAACAGTGTATGACCGCAGCCCATTTACAATTTCCTTGGTATTATATTTCATTTTCCTAATAAATCGCAGGTTTTCCTTGAAATATGCCTCGTGGAACTGTCGGCTACGTGAAAAAAAACCCAGCAGAGTCTGTTCAACACTTTTACCCCTTAAACTTTGAACGTCTTTGACCCCAAGTCTATTTGGACAACACTTTCTTTCTCAAACGTCAATTCAAGGTACTTTACGTTAAATATCAGATTAGCGTCATTCGCGAGGCGTCCGTGCCCAGATCGTCGTCCAACCACAGGGGTCGAGGGTCATCGTCGAAATGTCCCAGGACACTTCACTCAAACAGCTCCTGGCAGCTGTGCCAAGACAGTGTGAACGGGTTGATAGATGTGCGATAGAAACAGAGCTGCACATAAATATAACGGTATGAAAGTATGTGCGATTGAAACAAAACTGTCTCCGATTTGCTTCCGAGACGCGGGAAGTATATAAATACAGATTACGTGCGGTCGCGATGAGTTTAAGTGAAGGATACGTGAAGGGAAAACGAGTAAATATCTAATGTCTCTAAAAATCAGAACGTCATCAGCGTATAAAATAACTTCAGCGCAGAGCGTATCGCGTAGTTACGCGACCGTTTGTGCTATCGGAAAAATTCTGACGGTTTCTGAAAGCTGAGGAGTTGCTCGTCGACGCCGACGTGTTGCTATTACGGTAATTTCACTGGGGCTGTTGCAGGAAGATGGCGAATCAGCGTCTTTGGAAGGCCTGGAAGCGTTATATTAAATATGTCAAATTTCAAATTGAACATGCAAAATCTGGTGTTCGTGTACAACTGCAACATGCAGTGAGTTGTAAATAACGGCCAGATATTGAAAGGTATTCTGGAAAAATGGGCAAAAGCACTTTTTCTAGCCCTTTTACAAAAGGTAAAATAAATCTAAAGTTCCAGACAGACATTTTGAGGCTTAGGCGTTCCTCTGGGAGTTTGTTTTCCATGTTTAGTTCTGAATAAATATCCAACGTCATCCTCAACGCTGTATTTGATGCACAACAAAGTGCTTTGCTGCTGTGAAGACGGAACGACGTCCAAACCAATCTCGTATCGACACGAAATGCCCGGCCTACATTCCCCGCAGGTTAATCCTGGCCTAATCAATCAGTGCCTTGAATTGTATTACCTTTGTGTGTGTGTGTGTGTGTGTTCCTGATCTGTCACTCACCTAATTAGCACTATTCATTTCCCTCATGGAGGAGATGGTCCCATGGCGTACGCAAGGGGGTGGAACTAATTAACCGTCCTGGCTTTATATTGCTCCCCACTGCTGCTCTTCTACTTAGAACCTAAAAGAGCCTCCCCTTGGGGGCGGATTTGGGAGGAGCAGAGCTCCTTTGGTCTTGCAGACGTGCACTGGCTTTGATTATTGACGTGGACCTCGAAGTCAAACGCAAGCATTTTGGACGTTTGAAGAAGTAATCAAGAAAATGGGGAGCGACAGAAGAGTCAGTGACCTGGCTGTAATTGAATTGTTGTGAAACTCAAAGTCGTACACAAGAGGGACGGTCCGACCGGTTAGTGGATACGTTTGCACAGGGGCGGCACGAGCTTTCATGGGCCCCCCCCCCCCCCCCGAAGAATAAAATGTGATTATGGGGGCCAATAATAAAGCAGGAAATGACAGGAGGCCCTAAAAAATACTTATTCTTCAGGGCTTCAGGCCAGTTTTGCCTTCTCTTCCAGGCGGGTGGAGCTGTGGCTGATTGAATGATGCAGGACACCTGAACACAGCTCAGGAGGCTATTTAAGCAGACCTGCCACACATGCTCTTCTTCTTCTTCCTCTGGCCTAACAACTGACATCGTTTCTTCATGTTTTGTTTGCTTTATTTAATTAAAATATGTTCAATTCTATGCAGACGATGTGTGGTCACGGTAGTGTTTTACACACCGGGCCTGAAATGAGTTGTTTTTGTACTGGTTTGCTCACATTGAAAGTGAACAGTTTGTGCCTCGGTGTGTTTGTTCGTTCATTTTTTTTTCCCTCCGAGATCTAAATAAGACCTTGATTATTGCCCCGGTGTTCACATGTGTTTGTAATCCTTGGTTGTTTGCTCTAATGAGAGCTCCTCTTCCTCCTCAAGTCAAAGTAATGCCCCCCATATGAGCATGAAGTCATCGCTGTGTCCTCCTACAGTAACGACGATGATCTTAATCTATATAGGTATTACCCTAAGCTGGGTGACTTATTACCAAAATGAGGGACGTGTGATTTTAAGGCGGCTGAAAATGCTGCATTATCTTCACACTGCGGTTGCCAGAGCATGCTCGAGATGGAAAAGAGACGATCCAAGAAGATCCGAGAAGATCCTAGAGGATCACTTTGACACTTGTTGACACAAATATCTAATCAGAACAATCGTGTGAGATGTAGACATGGTCCAGTGGACCTCCTGAAGTTCAAACCAAGCATCGGAATGGAGAAGAATGGACATTTGTGGGGGGGGGGGTCTATGGTCCAAAGAGAAGATACAATCCAGGTTAAAAACCAGAGGACAAGGAGCAGATTGGTTTGAAATCACCACGACTTACAATGCAGAAAACCATCTCTTAACGCACACACGATACATCAAACCCTTTTAAGTAAAAAAAAGCCTGTCTAATAAATAAGTCGCAAGCTAGTTTGCGTAAATGCAAAAGGCCGGAGTAAGCGATAATAGACGAGGCAGCGTTTCACTTTCCCTAAAAGCACCGCCTTCCAGCGAGCGAGCAGCCATAGCAGTAACGATAATCAAAGGTCGTAGTTAATCAGGTGACGCCGCCTTCCCTATATACGTAATCCTGAGTATATTGATTAAACTGTCTGAGCCTCAGTTAAGCGTGTCACTCAGGGTTTGATTGGCCTGGTCTGAAAACAGACAAATAAATCACGGGCAACGAAGCGATGAGCCATGTTGGAAAAAGTATGCACAAGAGAGTTTGTTTTGCTTTGCTGAAATCTATTCCCTTCTAAGAGAATGCCGGAAAAATGAAGATGTAAAGATTACAGCTGCACTGATTTAATAAGCTGACGGTTTAATTTTTCTGACTCGTAAACAACAGAACTCTGAGGCTCGACAGCAGCTGCGAGGCTGTGTTTTTTTTTCCGTCCACAGCTGGACTGGGGTGAACCGAGACTCAGCGGAGAAAACTCACAGGGAGGCGATGTCGAGGGCCGCTAGTCCAAAAAAAAAAAAACAGGTGGTCGTACACAGGAAGTCGGAATGGAGCGAGCAGATGTCCCCGAAAAATGTTCACACAAGGTAAAACAGGGACAAGTGTGGACGATCGCCAAAAAAAACATGTTAAATATGTTAACAAAATGCCAGTAGAAGACACTAATCACCTCAACTCACCGGCTAACACTTTAACCAAATGCTAACATAGATGCTAGCCTGCTAGTGAAAACATAACATGCTGTTTAGCGCGGTAAAGCTAAGCTGATACTGACACGTAGCTTAATTTAACAAGTTTTTGCTTAATGAATGTACGACGGAGACGGAGGAAGAAGGCAACGTTGCGCATGCTAACTGCTGTTAATGTTTTAATCAAGTCCTAACATACATGTATGCTAGCCGTTGAACAACGTTAGCACTCAGTGCAGTTGATAATGAGATAAATGTCATTAATTTAGCAGGTATTTGCTAAATTAAAATGAATGTGCGACGAACACAGAAGAAGACAACGCTGCACATGCTAACTCCTGTTAATGTTTTAATCCAATCCTAATGTACATGCTAGCCTTTGAACAACGTTAGCACTCAGTGCAATTGATGAGATAAATGTCATTAATTTAGCAGGTATTTGCTATATTAAAATGAATGTGCGACGAACACAGAAGAAGACAACGCTGCACATGCTAACTCCTGTTAATGTTTTAATCCAATCCTAATGTACATGCTAGCCTTCGAACAACGTTAGCACTCAGTGCAGTTGATAATGAGATAAATGTCATTAATTTAGCAGGTATTTGCTAAATTAAAATGAATGTGCGACGGACAGAAGAAGACAACGCTGCGCGTGCTAACTGCTGTTTTAATCAAGTCCTAACATAGATGCTAGCCTTCGAACAACGTTAGCACTCAGTGCAAATAATAATGAGATAAATGTCATTAATTTAGCAGGTATTTGCTAAATTAAAATGAATGTGCGACGAACACAGAAGAAGACAACGCTGCACATGCTAACTCCTGTTAATGTTTTAATCAAATCCTAATGAACATGCTAGCATTTGAACAACGTTAGCACTCAGTGCAATTGATATGATAAATGTCATTAATTTAGCAGGTATTTGCTATATTAAAATGAATGTGCGACGAACACAGAAGAAGACAACGCTGCACATGCTAACTCCTGTTAATGTTTTAATCCAATCCTAATGTACATGCTAGCCTTCGAACAACTTTAGCTCTCAGTATAGTTGATAATGAGATAAATGTCATTAATTTACCTGGTATTTGCTAAATTAAAATGAATGTTGCGACGAACACAGAAGAAGACAACGCTGCACATGCTAACTGCTGTTTTAATCAAGTCCTAACATACATGCTAGCTGTTAGCACTCAGTATAGTTGATAATGAGATAAATGTCATTAATTTAGCAGGTGTAGACCAGCATAAAGATGCTAGTGGACTAGCATAGACCATCATTATGTCGGACCAGCACCAAAACACACCGAAATGCTGGTCTATGCTGGATTTTCTAGCAGGGCCATTAGCCTACGTAGCCTCCACTGTTATTAAAATACCACGACTCACTATAGTTGACATTTTGACCCAAAGGTGGAGCCGATAAAAACTAGGTTTCAAAAGTATGACGTAGTGACCTGCGATGTACTGTAAGCATTCGCAAATGTGCTGCTCTTCGCGCTAAGACTGTATATCTAAGCTCCTTGTTATCGTCATCCATCAAGAGGAGGAACGTCGGGGGCCAGAAAGTGTCTCTTTTACGATGAATTAAAGCAAAGCGAAGCAGAGTCTACTGTGCCGATGACACAATGCTTTCAGTCTCTGATTTATCTCCCGATTCGTCACGCTCGTCCGCCGACCCCTGACCTTAGGAAGCAAATAAAGCGGCAGGAAGTTTACACAAGGCCCCGACGTATAAGCGATGGCTGACGCAGGACAAACAGACGCTCCCTTGTTCCAGGCACTCTCGCCTGATAAATGGACCTTTGTTTCGGCATTAATTTAGACGTTATGTGGACGCGGGGATTCCACGATACGCACACACGCGCGCGATTAGCTTGTATGTCTTTATTGGAACCATTCATAAGAGAAAAATCTGAATCCATAAAAGCCATATTTTTTTTTATATTTCTCAAATTGGAAAACAAATGAATCGCTTTGGGGCGACTTTATTTTCTTAAAAAATTTGCCGTTAATTATAGCCGAGGGACTACTGGAGAGGAGGCATTAAAAAACAAAAATGGCATAATGAGGTGTAAAATAACATTTTGGGTTCCCCCAAGCTTTTATTCCGCAGATAACACGGTTTTCAATTTGGCATCTGCTGCATTTTTTAAAAAGAACAACCTTCCATCCATCAATGAAGCTGTAACTGGTGCTGTTTGCTGTTGTTGATAAAGGTTTGGTCCAAGGGCAAGAGTGCAGCAGTGCTGTGTCTGTGTAGTGTTCCATAAATAAATGGTTGGAACTATGACCTACAAGCTGTGGGCGTGATTTTGAACCTCTTGTTGCCGTCTTCTTCCACAGGTGAGCGCGACTTTTGAGGGGCCGTCGTGGGCAGAGTTGAACGGCGGGTGAAGGGCGAGTGGACTCCTCTGGGACGCAATCATTCGAGCTGGGTATCTGGTGACTGAAAGGGTTCACGGTTCATGGCGGCGAGCGGCTGCTGGGACGGCGACGATCCGTGTAGCGCGAGTCCTAGTCGTCGTCTCGGAAGGGTTCGCGTAGGGGGGGGGGGGGAAACTGACATCATGCGTCTGTGTCTCATACCCTGGTAAAAGATACAAGTTGACCCCTTGACCTTTGGTGAAATCCAACCAATTCGTCATGCGTGGCTGGATCAGGGGCTGGCACATCTGGTCGTAATGCAGGTAGTGTGTGGTGTAGGGGGGGGATGTGACTACCCACAAATCCCCACCCCACACAATTTGCTGATGTAGAGAAATTGATGGCGGTTGAGTCATTTGCTCTCAACATAATGAGGCCATATATCCTTTAGGTCCGACCTGCGGACCCATCCGTCCTCGCGCTTCAAAACAAAGCCGCGGGTTGCTCGCTCGCAAAGTGTCCCATTTAGCTGTCGGCGAGTGTTTAAAGCGACGGCGGCGAAAGGAACGCCGGGAGTTTACGTTTGTCCCGAGATGGATGACGCGACGTCTGTCTTTTGAGCTTAAACACTGCGCAGACATCAACGGCGGGCTTATGTATACTGCGATCTCAGGGATAAGAACGCGTTTCATCCGGCGAATCGAGGAAATAAATTATAATTTGGTATGGAACTGTGGAGCCACGAGACAAGACTGTCTGTCAGTCACCGGAGCTTTATGTAAACCATTAAGAATTGGCGACGGGCTGCCTCTGGGACGCTGCTTTGCTTGTTCTTCACAGCGCCAGAGGAAGCTAACACACATCCAGCTTTGTTTACAACTCTTACAAAGTCACTACTGTAAGACTCGTAAAGGTGCGTTTGGCCTATTTCTGGCTCTGCAAAGTCTGATTGGCAGCTTCGCTTGAGTCTCTGTTAAACATCTGGGGGAGGAGGGAGCGGTGGAGTTAGCGATAGCATAAACTCGAGTAAATCTCCATAACCCCCCCGCACTTCATCTCAACCGGAGGCTATTGTTCAGGACGATGTCGGCAACTGTTTACATGAAGCCTGATTTATACTCGGGGAGGAATCGGTCTCTGCTCGTGTTGCACACCTGTAGGGTTTGCAGACGTCGACTTCTTCCATCTTCAGTCTGAAAGCAGCTTTGTTGCATTTATTCCAGGTTTATACGATACGGTCGCTTCTGTCTGCGAGCAGCCATACGTCAAGAGAGGAATTTGATCAAATTTCCTGGGGATTTAGGTCCATGGATCATGGAGGAAACGCTTATATATTATATATGTACACTACCGATCAAAAGGAAAAGCACATTTTCTTTTCAATGAATATAACATAAAATGACTCAGAAATACACTCTATACATTGTTAATGTGGTAAACGACTATTCTAGCTGCAAACGTCTGGTTTTTAATGGAATATGTACATAGGTGTATAGAGGCCCATTTCCAGTGTTCTAATGCTACATTGTGTTTGCTAACGGCGTAAGAAGGCTATTGGATGATTAGAAAAACCTTGTGCGATGATGTTAGCACAGCTGAAAAAAACAGTTTTGCTAGTTCTTTGACGAAAGCAAAGTTATTGTTTTGACTAAAAATCATTATTGCTAATCTGGTCAATGTCTTGACTATATTTTCCATTCATTTTGCAACTCTTTTGAGAAATGAAAGTGTGACTTTTAATGGAAAACACCCAAAAAATTGAGCGCGAGGTGACCCCAAACCTTTGAACGGCAGTATACATACATATATATATATATATACTTTCATGCCATGAGCAGCAGCCACAGCCACTTTGACCTGTTGCGATGTTTTGTCGTCACAGCAGGAAAAGAAAAAATCTGCATCTTCTCCAATACGCCACTCGGTCAAGGAGGTCAGTCGGTGATTGACGCCAGATCGATGATAGGCGGCCGAACTCTGACCTTTTAATGAAGGCTCTGACTCTGACACGATGTCCTCAAAGACTTAAAACGCCCACAGAATATATTGATATACATATATATATACATATACATATATATATATATATAGCTGTGGAGAAGCTTCTCGGAGATGTGAACCCTGTGAAGTGATCCGCACCGACAGCCAAATTACAGGAATTTAGCCCCCGCTCTCTCTCTCTCTCTCTCCATCCCCGTCTACTATCTGCTTAAGTCATTTAAAGTATGATAAATGGTGCTGTGATTGGAATGCGCTCGTCCACAACAGGCTGTTTTTTCTTGTCTTTTGTTGCTTTCCCTCCTCCTTCAATCAGGAACGTGGTATCTCGGCATCAGTGGCCCGAGGGGTGTTTGCTGTCAGCGATAATCGCTGCCGATCTTATCAAAGTCGCGAAAAAAATCAGATCTGAGAGTTTAGCGCGAGGTTAACACAACATGCCGTTGACTGACGTGATGAGAAGCAGCTTTTTTTACGATCAGCTGATTCCACTCGGGAAGCATTTGTTGTTGGTCAAAGAGTGCACGAAGACGGGCTTGTAAGGTTGGATGCGTCGTACTTGTTGTTTTCCTTTGCGGGAAAAAAATGATGGACGCAGTCGCAGTTCGCGGAAATGAGGCTTGAAATTTAATTAAAAAAACGTAGCAGAAGGCACAGTGACAAGATGGAAACTGCCGTGACGAGTTAATGGGCTTTTGGCTGACGGAGCAAAATGGACGCGCTCCAACGACGACGACGATGACGACGGCGGCGAACGAGAATGCGAAACGCTGGGTGGTCGTTATCGTCTGTGTGTAACCGTGTGTGTGTGTGTGTGTGTGTGTGTGGCATAATGTACCATCTTCAAGCCCGTCTTTGTCTCGCTGGCATGCTCGTCATTAAAATAACTTATTTAGCTGATAGCATCTGCTGAGTGGCTGCGGTTGCACACAATGAATAGCTGTCTGTCACTCACGGCGGAGTGAGGTTGCACACACACACACACACACACACACACACACACAGATATGGAGTTCGCACACTGTCAAGCATCAAACGACGTTGTGTTTAAACACGTACACAGTACAATATAGATTTTCTCTTAAATGCTCTTGAGGAGACGTTATAGTCTCTTAGCGCCTTTTAAAATTAGCGCTAGATGAGGAGATTTGTTGACTTGGTTTCAGGCGCAAAACGTGAGATTAATGCGCGTTTTTTAATGAAAGACAGGAGCCGCAGAAGCAGCTCAGGCAGCTGGAGACGTCAGCCGTTGATAAGTGTTTGGAGCGTTCTGCGCCAAGCTGTACTTGCTCGCAGATATTAGAACCCTACATATGGTTGTTGTCATTTCATATGTTCCTTGGGGAATTCCTGTGATGCCTATCGTTTGGCTAGCACAGCAAGAGCTGTCGCCGGTTCGGGATCCTACTTCGACCCAAGGGCCTTTTTCCTCCAGGTGGACATTCTGAATACCCATAGGTGTGAATGTGAGAGTGAAGGTTGGCCACTAACCCTAACCCTCACTTTTTGGCCCTATGTCAACTGGAATTGGCTCCAGCCTCTCTTGCAACCCTCATGTTGAGGATGAAGTAGTAGAAAATGTCGTACTACTATACTACGTGTGAACCAAAATTGCAAAATCTAATTGTTCACACGGAGGGAATGAATTACGAGGTCGGACGGCACCTTGATTTGCTTTGTTTCAGCATGCACACGCTCGGTTAATCGTCTTGTTTTTCACAGCTGTGGGGGAAACTATGCAAAGGCCAATATTCTTGACTCAGGTATGCTTTTTTTTAAGCGGTGAAGCACTGAACTTATTGTTTGTTTCGCCACTCCTTTATTTTCAGTTCACCCATGTTCAGTAGCTGAAGTCTGCATCTGATATAATTCTTTTGAGTTTGATCGTCTTCTCGGGGAAAATCGGCTCCACCATCTGTCATCAAATCGTTGGACGAAAAGCAGCTACTGTCAGCATCGACCAGGTCATATCTGTTAAGTTTGGATGAGTCCACATCATCGACTTGGATGGAGCACATGTTTCCATGACCCGATTTCCTGGGTTGGCCACATAACTCTGCTGTTCTAACCTCAACAAGTTCAGCAAAAGAAAAAAACTCCAAGTATGCGTCCGTCTAGCGAGATCAACCGTCAGCAAAAATGGAACACGGTGTCGTTTAAGCGTTATCCTCCCTGGCTCAGATTTACTTCCACTCTTTCACGTCAGCTCTCATCAACTCCACAACTCCCTCAGTAGCAAGCACAACAATAGATATCGGACAACCTGACGTGGCCGCTGAAACGTACTCGTCGAGAGAGTGGCCGGCAGCTTTTCCAAACCTATCAATCATGATCTCGTCTTACGGACCGCTCCAGTAGCAATAAAACAAAAACTCATCCGACCCTTCGTAACCTGAGCGTCCAGAAACATCCACCACCCCGAAAACCTGAATCTCTCTGATTACTAACATCTGTACTAGCGTTCGTTCATCGTCTACCGCTCCATCGTGAGGGTTGATGATCCCAGTTGACGCAGAGACAAACAACCTACGGTCAATTTAGAGCGTCTGTTTAACCTCTAGATGTTTTTTTAAAACCTGTAGGAGGCAACTGGAGAACCTGGATAAACCGCACGCACATGCAAACGCCATGCAGAAAGGTCCTTGGTCCATCTTTCTCCAGCTTTATCGTCGTCCACAGGGGGTGCTGTGCCAATCTCAGCTGACATAGAGTGATAGGCAGGGTACATATTTGCAGGGCCTACGGTCAATTTAGAGTGTCAAATTGACCCTAATTGGACTGTGGGAGGAAGCCGGAGAACCTGGAGAACACCCAAGCCGAGAGGCCCTTGTTCCAAAGGCCGTGAAACCAAGATTACACAAGCTCTCCAGTAGCTATAAAACACAAAAAAAACATCACATACTCAACAACCTGAAATGGCATCCAACACCATCGGCTTGTCCAAAAAAAAACGCCCACAACATGAAAACATCCTCATGGTGGTGGTGGCCAGAGGCTCCTTCAAAACCTGTCATTCACCCTCCAGCAGGTCCATTATTCCACGATCTGCTGCCAGAACTCTCCTCCCAGCAGCTGTGCAACCAACCACTCGCTCCAAAAACCGCAGCGTCTCCCGGGATTGCGATTGCGTCATCGCGTCCAACCCCCGACATGATAAGCCTATGTCCTCTTTGAGCCAAAATATTCACATATACCCAACACTGTCCTTTCTGTGGATTTACTAAAAAAAAAAAAAAAAAATCCCTGCCACTGAGTGGTGTGAGTGCTGTCCAGCTGCTGTGACTCATGGTTTAATTCAGCCGGCTTCATGCAACATTGGTTTTTAATCTTTCGTATCATCAATAACTCCGCATTAGATACGTTAGACTTAATTTTGCGCGCTAAGTTCGTCACCAAAAGAAAGATCGACCCACAATATAACATTCTTTGCAGAGAAGATCATGAAATGTCTCAGATTGGAGGGCGTCCAAAACACCAAACAACCAAGCCCTTGAATAATTGATTGTAGAAAACAATAAAAAAAATTCTAAATGTTTTACTTGGAAGTTTCTGGGGGGGGGGGGGGCGGGGGGGAACCAGTGTCAGTGTCAGGAAATCAGAGGAAATTATCCTCACAGAACCTAAATTAGCGTTTAATTCAGGCTCAGAGACGAGTAAACAACGCATCAATCCGAGCGGAGTGACTGCAACTTTGCGTGCACTTAGTTCATTAGGTCCGCGAAAGACTTAATGAGCATGTGGACCCCGTTCCGTACTGACTCTTATTAAATCTATTAAGATCTCACCGTGGAGCTCAGTGTCACAGACGGCACAGCAGCGACAGGAAGGAGGAAGCAGGAAGTGGGGATAAATCATAACCAGACTCCATTAGATTCACCCCCCCCGTGGAAGTTAAAGCCTTGAGGAGAGAACTTTTTTTAATTTAATTTATCATTTACTGACACATGGAATCGTGGAAGACAGGAAATAAGGTCCAGTGATGGCGGGGTAGAGTTATGGCTCCACAAGTTATGGCTCCTTAGTTCCTCCCATTTTTTTGGAATAGCACTTTAATCTGGACTGTACCATGTTGCATTGGAGGGTTGCAGAACGTTTACTCTACTTTCAAATGCCAAAATGAAATGTAATATTGCTAACTAATATCACATGGTAAATGTGGTCCAACATGTAGTTGGTTTTTAGCACTTTTCCAATTCAAGATCTCAAAGATGTGCAGCCATCTGCCTAGACAGGTTGTGGTGAAAGGAAAAATTCTACTTGTTTATATTGGGGTTTTTTTTACTTTCCCATTAGCGAGAGTACCTGGTACTTTTTTTTAGTACACATAAAACACCTGTTTACAACTCAATAGTCATAAAACGTCGTTACGGCAGTTGAGTCACGGAAAAACGATACTAAACTGAGCCGTGCTGGAACTGTATACTGGAAACCCCTCGTTTGTTATCAAGAAACAATTGTGGCTTGTGTATTTTTTTTCATTGCGAGAACAAAAAAAATGATTTAAAAAAATATATATATCTGAACCGCTATTGTTAGTACGGTTATTGTTGTTGGCGCTCCGAGCTTCTCAGAAATGCATCTGCTGGGTTTAGACGCATACCTTAGCTTAGTGACACCATGTGTGTCTGGGTGTGTTTTGAGTTAGGAAAAATGTGTCTGAAAAGGGGAAAAAAAGAAATAAGTTTGCCAATTTCTTTGTCTGTTATGGTCAAAGTTGTGCGTCCTTTTCTTTTGTTTCATCTGACGCGTGCACCACCGGTGTCCACCACTAGTATTTATCAGGTTTGCACGTTGGTTTCCTAGCAGCCGATTGGCGGTCGCGTTCACTCGAGTCCGTTTCCTTGTCGGCCACAAGTGTCTGCACAGATGGGAGTGGAACATGTGCAAAAAAAAATCACAGCAGCTGCCCTGATGGGAAACTTATAATCTGGTTTTATTTCACACACTCTTGAGTTATTGGTCTCACACACACACACATACCAGACCAGGAGAATGTAGTGGTCTCTCCCTGATATTTCAAGAATCGTTATTTCACAGAAGGTCGGACCACCCGCTAGTTCGCTATGTCCTGGAATGTGCATTACCGGTCACTGTGTAGGTTTAATAGATTATGGATTCAATTGGGTTAAAGTGCACCGTCACCACTCCAGACAGAGTTGAGAGAGCAGGAGAGTCCATTAAAATCGGGATCGGAAATAAACCTGTCAACACCGAAACCGGAGAAGGAGAATTTTTGCGTCTCAAGTAGAAATACTGTGTATAGATAGATTTGGGATAAATCTCATGAATTAGTCATCTCAAAAGGAATACGCATCTGGGAACTGCGTCGAATATTTTGAGGCTTCCTGAGGAGACGGCGGATGTCCCGGCCAAGAGTTCCATTTTATGATTTTCGGTTTACTGACTTAGCCAATTTATGACCCAAATAATTGCTCTCCACATGGATCATTTAATTGTGTTAAAGGTGCCATATGTCAGAATGTGGCCAAAAACGATTACTACATTCAAATTCAAAATACCGAGCTTCTTTTAGGTTTCGTTTTCTGACCTAACTGGCAACCCGTGGTTGCTCGGCAAGCTGAGACTCTACTGACTGCAATGATTGGTAGACGGCGGTAGGTGCCACATGCCAAAACATGATTTGCAGTTTGCAAAAGATTTGTTTTAATGCAAATATTTTGTCTGTACTGTTGTTGTTGGTGAGTTCAGTTTGTTATATGAACATTATTCTCTCTGTGACATATTAGGAGGATTTTACGGCCAGTTGCTTTAGATTTATTACATAATGCACCTTTAAGGATCAAAATGTGCCACACAATTAACAAATATCTGCAGTTTATGCAAATCTACGCCAACATAAAGAGCTAAATGTTGTTGTTTTTTGACGGTATCTCATGCGGTTAACGCTCAATTTATTTCAAAAAATCAACTTTTTAGCGTCCGAGTTAATGTTTTATACGGTGGATCAATAGCAAACCAGTTAAGAGATGTAATCGTAGGTTTGTGATAAACCAAAGCTTAAAATTACAGGGAATAGGAAATGAATGGATTCGCTGTATTGGGCCCGATCGCGTTCCTCAAAAGTGAGCGCGGAAAAAAACCAAAGGAAAGGTGAGCGGTGACCCCGTAGTAAAACATTACACCAGTGGTGACAGTGTATTAGTATGTCACAGTTAACCGGGGCGACTAAACAAAGTCTTACACAGTGCACACACACACACACACACGCGATACGGCGAGCATCGCAGGAGGGGCCTCCCGCCCGCCTGACCTTGGCCTGTGTGTTTAACACCAGCGAGACAAATGCTTAACATCTGCGGCGCTAACAAGGGACAGGTCGTTCAAAGGGTTTTTCCCACTGCAACTCCGATTCGACCGCAACGTTTTCGTCTCTTTACAAACGCCGTACGTCGCCCTAATAATCGCGTCTACTCGTCACACCTGTCTGCTGTTTGTTAGAGCCTCTTTGGCTCAACACGCTCATTAAGTTAATTTACTGCTGTGAGTTCTGTCACGGGGGGGGGGGGGGGGGGGGGTAGGATAGTTAAGGGATGCGCCTCATCTCATTCTACCTCTTGACGAGCATGCGGTCGGGGGGAGGCCCGATGAAAACGCGGGGGGGCCATCCTGACGTTTTAATTGGAGAGGCGTAAATCACGCTCCATTGTCAAGGAGATTGGGGTAATTATTTCCTCCTGTCTGAGCCAGCAGCGATCCCCCTCTTACTTTCCCCGCGTTACCCTTTAGCGCCGCGTCAGACGTTTCACAAGCTGCGACTTTAAGTTTAAAGCTCCACTTTTTACCTTTAACCCTTTTACCGGGGGCAGAGAACTACATTCGGTAACTTCCGGAGACGCCCCAAAACTGGGTAACCGTGACATTTGACCGATCATTGGAGGCCAGGAACCCCGAATATTACTGCATCTACAGTAATATCTCAAAAACTTAGGATAGAACATGTAAAACATGCAGGACAGCGGTCGCTGAGGCCCTGGATTGGGAAACACCGCTCTAAATGGATCTAAAATAACGGGGTCAACGTGCTGCGGCACTGGAGTCCTAACCAGGGGCGATTCTAGAGTCTGTAGGGGCCCTAAGCAAAAAATTCCCAGGGGGCCCTTCCTTCAAACCAGTGTTCATCACCATTATGTTATAAATAATCTGACACCAACGAAAAATGTATGATTTCAAAATATATTTTTTTTTCCGAAATGGATGAAATAACATGGAAAAACCTTGTAATTAAAAAGTATGCGAACATATAAATGTAAAGAATAAAATACTGTAAATAGCTTTTTAAAAAACTATATAAAGTGAGTAAAAAAGATATGCATTACACTGTCACACAGGTTAAAGTGAGGTGGGGCCCCTTTAGGGGGGTTTCCTACTGAGATGTCATTGCAAATCGCCAAGGGGGACGGGGAGGCGGCTGGTCACTGCACATTTCACTAAAAACAGCCCTCAGGCTCCGAGTGTCTGGGGGCCCCCTATCGGCTCGGGGGCCCCAAGCAGTTGCCTGCCTTGCCTGTTCACAAGCTGCGCCTCTGGTCCTAAACCCTAACCCCGCCGTTAACCGCCGTTAAAACCGTTCCCGTGACCAGCATATTCTTTCACATATATGGGGCGAGGAACCATACGTGGTACTTTCAGGGGGCCTTTATTTTCTGAAGTATTTCAAACGAGCCAAAAGTGCTGAAGATCCCCTCCCACCTGCAGCTAATTGACATGTGACACTCAAGCTCAGGAAGCAACAAAAAAACGCCGAGTAATATCTCAGTACGGAAATACCGAATCATCAAAAGCCTCGCGGCAGGACACGGGTCGTGCATTAAAGCCAAGTCTTTCGAGACTCCTGGCTCCACTGGTTTGGGCTTGTGTTGGAGCCGCTTCGGTTTGCGCAAGGTTTGGCACGGCTTTCGCTGCTTAGCCTAGCGTTTTTTTAGCTCTCGGCGCTGAGCAAACTGAATCCCCCGTTTCATGCGTTTGTGTGTTCAACTGTGAGTATTTTTTTTCCCAAGGGACTGAACATGATATCCACACAAAGTCTTTTTCCACAAAACCATATCCACCTCTCTCTCGCCATGCTAAACCACATCGCGGATGAAGAATGCTATTACTTTCACGAGCCATTGTGGCAAGACCGCTCGAGGATTTTATGAAATACATTTAATGGCAGGGGAAGTGAAGGAATGCGGTGGCAGCTAAGTGTTTTAGCTCTGTGTTAGCTCTGGAGACGACAGCGGGTGCCTGTCGGTCAGTCCCCTCAAATATCTCAACAATTGTTGGACGGAAAGTGTGGTACATCCCCACCGTGAGCCCAGTAAATCGCTGACTTTGTCTTCACTTCCTCCAGAGACATAATCACGTCAAATTTCCAACAACTTTTGGGCAGATTTGATTCTTTTCCGTGGCTCACTGATAGAGCAAAAACGTCAGGGGTTTGATCCCCGGCACCTCGGGTCTACGTGCCGACGCGTCCCCTCCAAGACACTTAACCCCAAATTGCTCTCGACGGCTGTGGCGACGGCTTGTGAATGTGTACGACAGATGTGTGATAGAAAAAGCAACGCGTATGCAGACGTGTGTGAGAACGGGTTCGGTGGAAAAACTTTACAAAAGACAGTTTCCTTGAAGTCGTCGTAATATTCCTGCATTTTTGAGCAGGGGTTGACGTGCATAAAAACTCTGGAAAAAAGTCTGGTGAAAATGCGATATTGGCTTTCCCCCCAGGGATGTATATGGAACGAGCCAAAGCTAAGTTGCACTGAATTTCACAAAACTTGGCGGGAACATGGTATTGCTCAAGACGAACGAAAAAGTCCATTGGGACCATGGCCTGAACTCAACAGGAAGTCAGCCATTTTTAATTTTAGTTCATATTAATGGTATTTAATCTCCAACATGTAGCTCGCGAGCTACCGGTAGCTCCCATTATTTATTGTTTTGACAGCATTAATATTTTTAGAGCTATACTAGAAAATATATTGCATATATAAACACAAAATGTACATGGAGGTTGTGGCAGTGGGGTGTGGTTAAGGCAGCAGCTGTGGGAGGAGTGGTTTAGCCGGTGATCAGACAGCTGGACAGAATCAGGTAATCAGTCGGCTATATAAGCACGTTTGGAACCTGGCTCTGGTCTTTTGCAGTAGGTTGGGTTCAAGGACAGGACCATGGAGTGGAGACAGGAAGGCAGTCTGAATATTCAACCCTCAACACGCGATGGCTGTTCTTTTGATTTTGTTTTTACTTTGAGCCACGTTTTCTTGCCTGTTCCCAGAAATAAAAGTCACCCTTACAAACAGAAACGCCGACTCGCCTTCCTTCCTCCACTGAAGCTCACGGAGGTGAATTAAATACAATTTTTGTCATGTTTATTGCGAAATGTAAGTGGTGGACACCACCGAATTGTTTTATTTTAGTGCTAACGGCCAAACGTTAGCACGCTAACGCCACCAATTTAGCAATGTAAATGTACGTAAATAACAAAACTTTAACTGTTTTGATTTCGTCTTTGAATTTATTGTTGTCTGATTACATGACCCACTTACAACTGGAGATTCTGATGTGTTTCGCTAGTAGCAGCTAGTGCTGCTGCTAAACAGCCTCAAGCTAGGTTGAGAATAAAATCTCCAGTGGCATGCTAAGTTCACTTCTTTCTTACTCTAGACGGCTTAAATTAAATAGAATTTGTTTTTATGGTGGTACAAAGGGTAAACTTTCGCTAGCATGTGTTTAACGTTGCTGTACTGTAGGTACTGGTTGCTAGCATTAGCATTTGGCTCACTCAAACCACCAATAATGTGCCTCGGTTTTGGTGTGCAGAGTGCAGTTAGCAATGACCTCATGGACATATTTTAGGCATTTTTCAAGCTTATCTGAGCTTCAATTTCCCCAGCTTTAGTTTCCGTGCGTTGAGCCTGATTATTAAACGTCCGCAGCAAATACCTGAAAGCTGATTCATTTACGCTATAATTAGTGACTCGGGGAGGGAAAAAAAATGGAAATGGATGGAAATTGGTCTGATTTCATCCAGATTATAGGAAAAAAAACGTATTTTTGACAATCTATCACATTCCCGAATGCGTTTGAACTTTGAATAACGTAGACTACGTTAAAATTGGGTGACGTGGGTCGTCGTCCTAAATTTCCGGACGACGTTTGAACGTTTTTTCAAGCTATCGTCGGCCACAAGGACATGAAGTCGACTCAGGATGTGAGCCACAATTTTGGAGTCGCAATTTAAAGCAAAATTACCATAATTTTTGGTTATAAATCGTCGCGTGGGACAGCCCAGAATCACACAATGGTGAAAATGATGTCCTGTAACCACTTCCAGTTTATCTGAGCGTTACTTTCCAGGCTTTAGTTTTCCTCGCGTGGTATAATTTATCCTGATTACGAAGCTCATGCACCAAAGCCGATTCCTTCCCTAATTAATGAATGAGGGAAAATAATGTAAATGTGTGTGACATCATGCCTGTGTTTGAACCGTCTGCGAGTGGCGTACTCGTCCTCCACCTCTTGTTCTTTGAGTCGTACATGTCCTTAATAGAGGGAGGGAGGGAGGACGATAGTGTATAAGAGAGGTTTGGGGGGGGGGGGAGGGGGGACATGAGTGGAGAGTCTGTAATAGGACACCAGCCTCTCCTCTCATTCTCTCTCTCTCTCTCCCTCTCTCTGAGTCAAGCCTTCTATGTGAGCACTTCCATGGAGTAGCAGCAATTTTTTCCCCCTCTTCGCTGTCACTGTAGGAGACTGGAAACAAGGTGCCACAAAGGGGGAGGATCGATACAATCCAGGGCTTTTTTTTTCGGTACCTGGCTTCTTCAAAAATTCTGGACCGAGCTCCTGAGAGGTGAGTCCTGGACCGTGGACTTCTTCTTCTTCTTCTTCTTCTTGAATGTGTCCATGAGGTTTATCTGCTGTGGTGTGGTGTAGTGATGCAGGGGAGAAGGAGGTACAGGTGCAGGAGTCCCACCACTGAGAATTAACTGGACTATACTTAATCTGAGGATTCAATTTCACTTTCTACTCCCTAAAGATCTTCTTCATTACTTCATCACGTTCCCATAGAGCATGCTTCATTGGGTTAGGGTTAGGGTTAGGTGCCCCGACGTGTTTTTGGGTGTACGTTCTACTTCAATACGACCCCCACATTTCCAGATCATGAGTCATGACTGTCGGACCTGGTCTGATAAAAGCCTTTATGGTATTTCATGCATCTTTGTCTGACTTGTCATTACGTTCTCATAGAGCATGCTTCATTGGGTTAGGGTTAGGGTTAGGGTTAGGTGCCCCGATGTGTTTTTGGGTGTACGTTCGACTTCAATACGACCCCGTCATTTCCAGATCATGAGTCATGACTGTTGGACCTGGTCTGATAAAAGGCTTTATGGTATTTAATGCGTCTCTGTCTGACTTGTCATTACGTTCTCATAGAGCATGCTTCATTGGGTTAGGGTTAGGTGCCCCGATGTGTTTTTGGGGGTACGTTCAACTTCAATACGACCCCCACATTTCCAGATCATGAGTCATGACTGTTGGAGTTGGTCTGATAAAAGCCTTTATGGTATTTCACGCGTCTCTGTCTGATGAGTTGAAGCTTCAGTCAACCTTTTAGACGTCAAGTGTTTATCTCGTAATGTGAAGAGCATCGTCCGAAGACACTGCGACTTGTTTAAAGACTTGAAACGCAGACTTTTTGTCTGTGTCTGTGGGGACACTGACAACTGAGCGACAGGGTGTGGTACGAGCGCCCGTCGCCCTGGTACAGACGGGACAGAAGGGGGCAACTCGTCCCGCGTTCACATGTTTTAACGATTAACGGGAGCAGATGTGAGCCAAACGATCACAGACCCAGTTCATAAATGACTATTTGTGACTTGTGTTTCTAAAAATAACTGCACCTTTTTATGAGTTTCTGAAGATATAAGACGGGAAAATCCATAAGGCTGTCAAGCAAGGAATGCACAACGAATACAACTCTCTACTCACTCACGCTGAGAGGTATTCGTGAGATTCCTGGCCAACAGTCCGTGCTGGAATTTATGGATTTTGATGTGCTCGGTGTAATTAATTGAAGCATTTATTATCTTTCGGTGGTACCATTTGACAGGGAGAGCCGTTAATCCAGACAAGCATTACGGGGTCTCTTGTGAGGGGGGGGGTGAAAGCGCGTTAGAGCCCCCGCGTGTGACGATCAAAGATACTGAGACGTTTGTAAAAACCGAGGAAGCGTCTAAACCTTATATGGCGGGGGTGTCACGGGACGCCCAGAAGGTGACTAACGTCCCAGACGATGAGTTTAGCAGCTGTGACGGCGACATTTCAGCGCCCGGGGGCTTCTTCTTGCCTGGGAGAACACCCGTCGCTGTGAGCCGACAGGGCAGGGGACAGTTTAAACACAGTCGGGTCAATTATTAAAATTAGACCGTTTTTGCACAAATTGTGGTACAGTGAAACATTTGGTTAAGATTAAGGAAACTACGTAACATGACTCCCCCCAGCCTCCACACGCGTACGCGTTGCCTAATATTTTATTTTAGGACCGTCCTGGCACTCATTTATGGCATCGCATGTCAACCCCAACATGTGTTGTTAATGAATGAAGGATCTAATTGAGAGTTTTTCCGGTGCGGTTGTCGTGATTAATTCACAGATCGCAGAACATTTTACGCTGGAACTAATTTATACCAGAAGTGATTGGGAAATGGCAACTTAATATTGGACCTAAAACTTGGACTGTCGGACTTGACTTAGATTAAATTATGAATTGGTAGAAAACAAAAACTAGACTATACCTTTGCCAAGACCAAATGGTCCCCTTAAAATCAAATAAGCCTTACAGATAAGGAAATACCTGAATATGAATGTGTACTTCTGTGACTTATTGCTCCACAAAGTTTGGCAAACAAAAGTTTTTGGTTGTTTTTAGGTTATCTTGAACATCACGTTCCAGTTAAAAAGTTGGAAAAACATAGATACAAGACAATATTCCGTGTTAGCCATTGTTAGCAATAACGGTCAATAACAACACTGGAATGACCCGGGGGCCACTTTGGTCAGTTGGGGGCCAGTCAACTGAAAATAAAAGTTACTTTTTTGAGAAAAAGATGTCGGAATAATAATATTTACATCATTTTAAAATTAAAGGTGTTTGTTTTGTACATGGAACAATGAAATAACTAATTTAGCTTGATATTAAGTGGCGAACCAAATATTCACAGTTCAGACCCAGTTCATAGTTAGAGTTTCTGAAGATATGGGATGGAAAATTTTATTTAAATGTGGTAGTTTTATACATGGAATTATAAATATTTCACAAAATATGCAAAATGAATCTATCAATTAAAAAAACAAAAAATCAGAAATAACTTTTATTTTACCTTTATATTGAATGGCGGACCGCATGAATTTGATTGGTGGGCCACATTTGGTCCATGCGCCGCGAGTTTGAGACGCAATATTTTGCTGATTTAATGTGCTGTTAACGGTAAAAGTAGAGCAGGGTGTTTTTACTATTTCCACGTTAAAAGTTGTGAAGACTTGAGAACAGACATCTATCAATCATCAAGAAGTGATAATCATGTTCCGTATTAGTAGATACCAGAGAGCTGTGGAGTGAGTCAGGAAAAAGAATGCTTTAACTCACGCTAAAAGAATTACAGACAGAAGCCTGTGTGTGTGTGTGTGTGTGTGTGTGTGTGTGTGTGTGTGTGTGTGTGTGTGTTCTTGTACTTGCAGCATACTGAGGACCAGTGAGGGTTTTTAACCAACAAAGTGAGGTCATTTGTAAGGAGTGAGGACATTATGGCCGGTCCTCACTTTGTTTTCATTGAAATAACTTCCTTAGGTTGCTATAACATGCTATACTCAATTTGTCAAGAAAAAACCCTCACTTTTTGGACGACATAGTATACCATGACTTTTTTGTCAAATTTTGGACTAAAAATTTTGGCCAAATTTTGGACCAAAAATGTTTGGTCAAAATTTGAAAAAAAAAAATTCACCCAAAGATTTTTGGTCAAATTTTTTTTTCACATTTTGGACGACTTAGTATAGTATGACGGTTTAGTCAAATTTTGAACCAAAAATTACAAATAAATAAATAAAAGTTTTCCAGCCCTTTTTGCTCTGGGGCTTCACCTGCCGACATTTTATGGTACTGCAACCAGTAGTTCTTTGTAGATGTCATTCATGAAGTAGATCTTTGTAATTGTGTTGATTTATAAAGTGGAAATGCTGGTCCTCACTTTGTCAGCAACCCAGTCCTCAGTATGCAGCAAGTACAAGAATGTGTGTGTGTGTGTGTGTGTGTGTGTGTGAGATGCAGCAGGAGAAGGCTGGTCTGCCTGTTTTTAAAAAAAAAAAAAACCATGCTGTTTCATTCCTCTCCTGTGCACTTCCCCATCTGTTCCCCCTCACGCACCTGAACAGTAGAGTTTCTCCTCGGCTGTAAATCAACTCATGCCTCACTTCCCCGCGCTCACACACACACACACACACACACACACATATCTCAGCCTATTTGTACACTACACCCTGAAACTGAAATTTTCATAGCAATCGCGCCGCGCTCTTGTGTCTGAGCCCATCAATGTTTTATGTTCACATCCATAAGCCATGAGAGCAGAGATCAAAACCTCGCATAAAAACACAGTCTTTTCTTTGTTAAACGTGAACCTGTCGTTTTTTTTATACATCTATATATATATGAGGTGAAACTTGATTTTGATTTTGTGCCGAGTTACGGCCCGGCTTCGTTGTTTTTTTTTTAAACAGTTTACGGTGGTTTGCAGCAGTTCAGGAGTTTTTGGTTTGCAGGAGTTCACCTGCCTCGTATCAATTATTGAGCTTCTCTCGTCCCGTCGTAGAAAAGACTTGTGTTCCTCCTGCAGCTCCTTTAGTGCAGATTTAACTCATCCATTTTTCAAGAGGCAAACATCTGCAAAGATACAGTCATACAGAGATGACGTGTTGTGCACAACGTCTTCAGTACAGTTTGATGGTTTAACTCTAAATGTCAATCATGTGTCCCGGGGAACAGATTTTATGATCCTCGCAAACAATGATTGATGTAGCATTTACGTGAAGTAAATACTTGACATGTTATCTTGTTAACTTGTACCTGATGTTAGGTTAGATTTTATTGGTCCCACACTGGGGAAACTCACAAAATATAAATTCAACCTGATCACAGGAGGTAGAGGCACTGCTGGGATTTGAACCCAGGATCTACTGTTTACTAGACAGGCACTTTAACCAACTAAGCCACCGGTGAGTGATATACTAACATACTTAAGCTCCGGCATCACGTACTACGTAATTAAGCTACGGCGTCACATACTGTGCGTGAAGTCAGTGTGCGATACACTTACGTACTTAAGCCACGACGCCACGTACTACGTAATTAAGCTACGCCATCACATGCTACATACTACGCCACGGCGTCACGTACTACATAATTAACCTACGGCGTCACGTACTACGTACTATGCCACGTCATCACGTACTACGTAATCAAGCTATGGCGTCACGTACTACGTTCTATGCCACGGCGTCACGTACTACACCCCGCCATCACATACTAGTACTACGTACTATGCCAGGGCGTCACGTACTACGTATTAAGCTACCACGTCACGTACTACGTCACGGCGTCACATACTACGCAATTAAGCTACGCCACAACGTACTGCGTACTATGCCAGGTCGTCATGTACTACGTACTATGCCACGGCGTCCCGTGCTATGTAATTAAGCTACGGCGTCACGTACTACGTAATTAAGCTACGATGTCACGTACTATGCCAGGGCGTCACGTACTACGTAATTAAGCTACGATGTCACGTACTATGCCAGGGCGTCACTTACTACGTAATTAAGCTACGGCGTCACGTACTATGCCAGGGCATCACGTACTACGTAATTAAGCTACGGCGTCACGTACTATGCCAGGGCATCACGTACTACGTAATTAAGCTATGGCGTCACGTACTATGCCAGGGCGTCACGTACTACGTAAATAAGCTACACCGTCACATACTACGTAATTAAGCTACTATGCCGGGCGTCATGTACTACGTACTATGCCACGGCGTCACATACTACGTACTGGCTTAGTAGTATTATGCGTTTTTTTATGTCGTAAGAATTGTCTTATTGAAGACCATTTGTTTCTGAGATCAGTTTTTACAGACAGACAACTTTATTTTTATGTTATTTGTTGAAAGCCTCATGTTCCGATAACCATCAGTACTGTCAATAAAGTTGTAAAGTTAGACTCGGGCTTTAACTTCCACGCGAAGTCACTTGCATGTTTTCCCAGATACTACCACTAGGGGGCCCCATCTAAATCATCACATAAAAGCTTGAACTACGTGGTCCATAATAGATCACATCCTCAGCCAAGAAGTCAACGTATATCTGCATCTAAAGACTTTATCATCATATTTCACCGTGGACTACAGCCTTGTCATCCAAGCCAAAAAATCATATGAACCGTATTCTGCCCAATTTCCAGCTCAAACTGCTTTCAGACGTCCAGACCAACCCCAGAACTTATTTTCCTTCCCAGTCAGCTTTCCCATTGAGTCAGATGGAGCCCATGTGCGAAAACAGCTGGAAGGGCTCTGGAAAATCCACCATGACTGAGCTTCCTGCCATCTGCCTGCTCGGCCCAGGTGCCACCGAATTAACCTGAATGTTCCCGAAAATGTGTAAGATTTATTTCAAGAGACCTTTTTCTGGTCCTGCTGATGTGTTTGGCAGAAAGTTGGGAGTTCGCCGAAGAAGTTGCTCGTTTGCTTTAGCGAAGATAACAAACGCAAGGTTGTTGTTGTTAAGACGGTTTCACAATGCGAGAACAATTTCCAGGATTGATTCAAGGTTGATTCTGATTTTCCCCTCCAACAGGGCTTTGTTTCTGAGCCGGTGCAGTCATGGGCAGGCCGGAGGGGTTGGCCAGGCCACCTCTGGTGTCCACGATGACGCTGTCCGTCCTAGCTCTCTCCGTCCTCTACACTGGTGTGTGCGGCCTCCCGCAGCCTCAGCCCAGAGTCTTCCTCTCCTTTGAAGGTAAGAAGAAATAACAAACGTCAACTTGGCTTTTGAATGTTTGTTGTGGAATCGAGGCGGGGCCGTGCGTTTGACTTGCTAATCCTCAACAAATGCTCGATAATCAAGGTCATAGCCTGAGGTGATATCGTCCCGGAAGCTTACGTAGACGTCGTCTGCAGCTCTGTTCTTGGACACTCTGCGTCCAATTCCGTCTGTGAGCAAAAAGTCAACGCTCAGCAGGAGGTGGTGGCGCTGCTTGTCAGACCTTCCCCTGAATCTGTTCCTGGTTAAACTTTAATGGCACCACACGGTGAAGGAAGCCCCTGTGGGCGTCGTCGCTGCCTCTGCTTTCGATTCTGTTGTTTTATTCAACGTCTACGACGTAGATTACTCGAGAGTGCGCTTTGATGGTAAGTGGGTGTGGTGTGTCTGCATCCTTCAAGCCGTGTTTTTAATTGAAATCTTGTCTGTAGTCCATATTTGAAACATGAACGTCGTCTTCCACTTTGCCCGGTGAAGCTTATCAGATATAAGAATATATTGAAATACCAGCAGGGGACAACGTGTGATTACTGGACTGGATCTTCTTCAAGAGAACATGATGTTGGTTTTGTAAATGATGCTCCCATCCAGAGGAAATTAGTTTGATTGCTGGATCGGACTTTTTGTCCAGACGAGTTTTTAAGCTCTGTATCAGAAGTAATCGGCTCCCATATAGCGAACCCCAGACATGACATTGGGAAAGAAAATGTCTGATTCGTGGCTACGAAATACTAATTAGTTTCCACAAAATCATATATAATGTCCATCCATCCATTTTCTACCTTTTTTATCCTCCACATGAGGGTCACAAGGGGGCGCTGTGCCATTCTCAGCTGACAGTCGGTCACAGGGCCGCATAGAGACAAACATTTCAATTAAATCCGGTAAATATTTTGTAGCCACAAATTAGTATTTCCTGCGCATGTTTTACCTATTTTGTGGCAGCTAATTAGTAATTTTGTGGCCACAAATTAGTATTTCCTGTGCTTGTTTTACCTATTTCATGGGAACTTATTAGTATTTCATGGCCACAAATTTGTACTTCGTGCACAGGTTTTGCCTATTTCCTTGGAACAAATTAGTATTTTGTGGCCACTAATTAGTATTTCATGCACACCTTTTTGTAGCCCAAAATACACTAATTTTGTAGCCACAAATTAGTATTTCCTGCGCATGTTTTACCTATTTTGTGGGAGCTAATTAGTATTTTGTGGAACTAATTAGTATTTTGTGGGCACAAATTAGTATTTCCTGTGCATGTTTTGCTTATTTAATGGGAACTTATTAGTATTTCATGGACATCAAATTTGTATTTCATGCGCAGGTTTTGCCTATTTCCTTGGAAGAATTTGGTATTTTGTGGCCACTAATTAGTATTTTGTGCGCAAGATTTACCTATTTTGTGGGAACCAATTTGTAATTAGTGTGCATGTTTTAACTACTGTATTTTATGTGAACTAATTAGTATTTCGTGGCCACTAATTAGTATTTCATGCGCACGTTTAACCTATTTTGTGGAACTAATTAGTATTTTGTGGGCACAAATTAGTATTTCCTGTGCATCTTTTACTTATTTAATGGGAATTTATTATTTTTTCATGGCCACAATTTGTATTTTGTGCGCAGATTTTGCCTATTGGAACAAATTAGTATTTTGTGGCCACTAATTAGTTCTTTGTGTGCATGTTTTAACTACTATATTTCGTGGGAACTAATTATTAGTATTTTCTGGCCACAAATTAGTATTTCATGCACACATTTTACCTATTCTGTGGGAAATTATTAGTATTTCAAGGGTTTTTTTTCCCCCCCATGTCATGTCTGGGGCTCCGTACCCATACTATAAAACGTATACTGTGACCTTTTAGTTAGTCTACAGTTGTACAGAGCAAGGATTTTTGTTTTCAGATCAACCGTGACGTGAAAGTGAAACTGAAAGTCGCTGAGGGTTGAGTTGTGGCCAACAGGAACCAGTCAGGAAGCAAATATTTGATTAATTATTTATTCCCAACAGTCTCTGCCCTGGTTTTCTACCCATTCAGACGAAAAACCGACTAGTTTTCAAATAAAAAATGGAGACGACCTTGTTTTCAAACATCTAATGTGGACTAGCAGATGCACTATGTTAAATATGTAATGTTTTTAAATTAGTTTTTCGCATCTTCTTGAGCAGTTGAAGTTGTCCATCACTCAATTTTCTGCATTTACCCAAAAAAATCCTCTCAATAGACTGTGACTTAACTCGTGCCACGTACTGTATTTATCCCTTTGGGGACTCATAATATCCTTTTTTCCTTATTTCCCCCCTTTTCGTTTCTCTTTTGTTCTCGCACATTTCTTTGATTATCGTTTCTTTTGCGAATATCGGAAACAGTCTGTGTTTACGGTCCGGCGTGTTTTCCGCGCTGCACGCTGTGAGTCATTAAATCCGACCACACTTTAAAAGAAAAAAAGAAAAGCCAAAACCAATGACTGAACGTGACAGCGTAACCGACATATTGTGGCAATGAAATAAATTTAAGTGTTTACGTTGGCGGGTATTTGTCCCAAATTGTAGTTAAAGAAACTAAATAAATATAGTAAACTGTATTAAAAGAGCAGAATTAGACACACTTAACTGGTATTATAGGTATTTGTTTTGTATTTTGTTATAGGCACTCTAGACAAGAGTCAAATTATGTCAAATTTGACTCCTTTAATGTTGTGATTTACCCTCTCCTCCAAACGTCCATATCAGGCGAGCTCTGCTGGACAAGGAAAATCCAACCTAATCACTATTTTTTTGGTTTTAAGTAACCACATTAACTCACTCGCCCCGGTGTTTCCAAATAGCTGTCACGAAAGGTCAAAGGTATCGGCGCTGAAAATCAGCCAATCTCTGTAATCCTGGAACTCTCCGTTGCCATTCCGAGCGTGGATTAGATTCGATTCTTGTTACACGCTTTAAGGCCCAGTGTCCACCCCCCCCCCCCCCACACTCCAGCGTGGCCATAAAAGGCCAGTTTGACGGCCGTCTTTACCAGATTCTGGCCTCGATATCCAAAGAGTGTTTACCTCTGCGGATGAGTTTAGACGAGCGAGCGTCTCCAGTTATGCTGTGCTGCGACGACCCAAGAATGCATTAGGGAGAATTTACGACGAAGTTTCTGAGAGCAGGTCGAGGATGTTTTCCCGAAAACGGACGACTGCTCGGCGCGTATTTGCGTACTAAGTTTGAATCGACAGCCAAAGATTAACAAATGACGGAAGCGGTTGAGTTGAACCGATGTTTCTTTCTGTTGTTTTTGAGGTAGGATGAGAGTCGTAACTCCAACTCCAACTGGCTGCAGGAGAACGTTCGGCATGGCTGAGCACCAGATGTACACAGACGATTAAAGCCAATGACGGAGGCTCGTTTGGTTTCTTTACTCGGGGAAAGAATTTAAGGTGTTTGGGCTCCGTCCAGAGAGTTGAATTAAGAGTCACGGAGTGGATGAAGGGAAGGGGGAGCGCAGGTGTTTTGGCACCTGCCGGGTGGCCAAAAGTTTGAAAAACCTGATCTTAAACTCGTTAAAACCGAGAAAACAAACCGAGCGAGTCAGACTTTAATGTCGAACACGGATCAGGACGCTTGAATAACCTCGCCCTTTTCCCGACTTTGCTGAAATCCAAACCGGGGAGGGCACTCCCGGTGTAAACCCCCCCCCCGTCCTGTAGAGAAGCTGCTGCCTCGGACATTCCTCTTTTCCCCCTCACTCTGCTTACTGGAGGCAAACGAAAGCCAAGGCCACAATGAAAACCACATAATAAACAGAGGGGAGGGGGGGGGGGGGGGTATGTATGCAACGTACCCAAATAATAAACTCTGCAGCAGGACTTTTCTCCTCCGTGCCTCAGATAATAAACACAGAGTAGATAAAACTCCAAATATTCCGTACAAAAATCAACTTTCAGATCAATTTCACAGATTTTTTTATCCAACTCCAGTGTAGTTAATTATCTTTACATCTGTGGAAAACAACCTTGAATTGTCTAGACCGGGTGTAATCGGACAGAATAGAAGTTGCTCTCATCATGAAGACATTAAAAATGAAATAATGGTTGTTTTTGCTTGGCTTGTTTTGAAAGAAAACTTTCAACTCCCCCCCCCCCCAAAAACAAAACGATGAAAAGAAAAGAGGTTCGGTGAATTAATTTAAACCGACATCGTCGACTTGAGTGTATAAGCCGCTCCACCTTATCATCTGTCCTTGTTTTCTACAGTTACAGATATAATATAATAAAGATTATATAACCAGCCAAGGTATCAACAAAATGCTTCCACGTATTATCTTTATACGGCTCATGGGTTAGGGTTAGTCGCCTTTTTGTCACATGAACCAGGGCCTGGAAATATCACCAAAATTGAAATTTAAAAAGTTAAATGTGTGATTTTTGACTTTAAACACAGCATGTTTTCTCTTATGTATTTTATTGCCGTCTTGTTTCTTCTTACAATTGTTGAGACTGAAAAAAACATGGATTCGAGTCATTATTATTCATGACTTCAGCTCATTTTTGGGTCACTTTTGGCCAACTTCCTGTTTGCTCGATGCGTGTTGGCTACTTCCTGTTCGCACACTTGTTTTGGGTACAGATGTGGTCGCCACCCACAACAGCTTCCAGTGTATTCTTTAGGAGCAGAACTTTAATGAGAAAGACTTTAGCAGACCGATCTCTTGCATTTCTTTTCAAAAGTGTCGAATATAACTTTATTTGGCGGCTCGTTTTACGTATATATATATCTGTCGCAATTCCACCAAATTCTCTCGCATTCCTGCTCCCAACTCCACCAAAGTCGGCACTGCAGACACCGGTAGCCCCAAGTAATGGTGTGTTCCATTTGTAGCCGAAAAGTTGGAATTTTCCCAACGTTCGGGGGAACTCGGAACCTCGTAGAAACCTCACCAACCCCCAGCATAGGATTCCAACATACGCTGAGAACATACGTAATAATCGTAGAAATGTCGCTACGCTGTTTGTTGTGCGATAAATACCATGAACTGGTTTGGGCCGATATACATTTACGTTCACGGGCAAACGATGATGTGTAAGAACACTCTTAGAAATAAAAGTGCTAAGTAGAACCATATAAGCTTCTTTGGCTTGTCCTCATAGGAGAACCCTTTTGGTTCCAGGTAGAAACTTTTACAAAGCTTCCACCTGGAACCCTTAGTGTTACCCTTTAAAAACCCTTTATTCAGGAAAGGGGTTTTAAAGGGTTCTATGGATCAAAACGGTTCTTACTTGGAACCATTAGTGTTACCAAGAACCCTTGAAAAACCCTTTCTTCGGGAAAGGGTTTTTCAGAAGCAAAGGGTTCCAGGTAGAACCTCAGCCCTTGTAGAATAACACTTTTAGAACCCTTATTTCTAAGAGTGAATAACTACTAAAAACGATTATTTCAAAGTATCGCGTTCCAAAAAGGAAGTAGCCGCATTTCGCACACCTTTAGGACAAATCGGGCGTCCAGTACATATCGGGTTGTGACAAGTGGACGTTGGCGTGCGATTATACCAGGGTCCGCGATATGCGACGCGCACAACCCGGGTCTTTAAACGTAGATAACCGACAGAGCTGTTTGACTTGCTGAAGCTTTAATGTAAGCACAGGATGCGAGTAGATTTACGTGCATTTAGGATGAACCTTGGGCTCCTCGTGTTTAGCGTTAAAATGTGATACAGGCTTTTTTTTTTTTTGAATCAATAGCCCGCCCACGTATGGATCACAGCTGCGCGGCTTGAGAGCTCGCCATAAATAACAGTAACGTCCGCCTCCTGCGATAAATATGCCGAGATAACATTTGGTCTTAATGTAATAGCGCTGTTAATTTAGCATTTTTCTAAATATCTGCCTCGGAGCTTAAAAACACGGAGCTTTATTTCACATGGCGAGCTACCGTTTTATCGCTCTGGTGGTATTAACACAGCGTATTACCTTTCACTGGACTAATACCGTGACGCACCAGCATATTCACAACGCTGCTTATTAGTTTTGCTACTGTATCTGTGGGTTGGCGCCCCCCTGAGCGCTGCCGCCAGAATTCCTTTGCAGGAATTGCGGATCAACAATTAAGCCTCAAGTCAAGGAGTGGGGTCAGTGGTCTGTGTTCGCGTTCAGGATCGTTTAACCTCATCAGGGGTCTCTGGCGCTGTTCTGGCAAACCTCCAGTCTCCAACACGGCACGAAGAAATACATACGGTGCGACTGTGGAATCCTTAAAGATGTTTATTTAAGAGCGAACTCATCGTAGAGATTGATTGAGATGATGTTTGTAGTTGAGTAATGAGCGCTTCCTCGTTGTGGTCTTAGTGGTGGTGGTGTGTGACCCACACGGACTTCCTGTAGCCTGCAGATACACCAGAGTATCACGCCTCATTACGACAACACTGTACTCTACCGCCCCCCCCGTCCATTTTTCATACATGGCAGTTGTCAGTTTTTTTAAGCATGTTTACTCAGCGTTGAGGGTTTTCAGGCATGTGTGTGTTTGCTCATACTCAGTGTCTCGGAGTGCATTCTTTAAGTATGATTGAATTTCAGCAGGAAAACTCTCTGCCGAGTCATTGTTATCGATGTGTGGTCGTGACCTTTTGCAAACCGGTCGAAGCTCGGGAGAAGTTGTTTGTGTCATTGAATGCATTTCATAGTCGATCGGAACCAGTGTTTTTGGGTGTCGTACAATGGTCTTTTTGGAAAATGGGCCCCTGAGTGAAAAAGTTTTGCATTTTGTCATCATTGTTTTCTTCTTGCATGCATATTTTTCAAGTTTTCATGTTAAAAAATTTTAAAAAACTTTTGTACGACATAACATAGTATGTCGTTTTTGTCACATTTTGGACCAAAAAAATGTTTTCCAAAAAATTTGTACATAGTATAGTATATCGTTTTTTGTCATATTTTGGACGACATTGTATAGTATGTAGTTTTTGTCAAATCTTGGACCAAAAAATGTATTCTAGAATTTTGAACGACATAGTATAGTATGTCATTTTTGTCAAATTTTGGACCAAAAAAAGGTTTTCCAAAAAATTTGTACATAGTATATCGTCTTTTGTCATATTTTGGACGACATAGTATAGTATGTCGTTTTTGTAAAATTTTGGACCAAATTTTTTTTTCTAGAATTTTGAACGACATAGTATAGTATGTAGTTGTCAAATTTGTTACCAAAAAAATGTTTTCCCAAAAAATTCTACATAGTAGAGTATATCGTTTTTTGTCATATTTTGGACGACATAGTATAGTATGTCGTTTATGTCAAATTTTGGACCAAAAAATATGTTGGTGTATATACACTACAGCTTGGAGAGTCTCCTGGGGTATATTTTCAGGTACAAGGGCTTGGTTTTTCCTGATTAGTATTCCCTTACGTTTGAATGATCTGATATCAATTCGTAAAAATGAGGGATCAAGCATTTGGTGTACGCTTGAAATATCCAAGTCGTGGTTTTCATTCTTCAGAAAAAACACAGCGCCTCATGTTTTCTAGAAGACCTTGTTGCACTGTGAGTTATAAGATAATATTACATCACCCCACAGATGAGGTAACGTCTCCGCTTCCAAACGATTGCAAGGAAATAATAATTAGATGTCTCTCTTTTTTTTTGCATCAAAGTCGACCTGTTTAAACGAATATATTGTTCTTATCCCTTTGAAGGAGTCCGTGGACGTGAATTTTAATGAGCTGTTTAATGCGTCCAGTGATACGGACAACAGACTCTGACGGGGGTAACGGTATGTTTTGGTCTTGCGGGGTCAGCCAGAGGTGAAAAGATCAAGGCTGACGAGGCCAGAAACAGACGAGGAGACGACTTCCTGCTTTTCCGTTTTGCATTTTCAGACCCGTGCACGAGCACGAGCGTCTCTGTTCTCTCGTGGTAAACATCGTAGAGTAACCTCTGATGCTCCGTGATTATGGGGGAATTCTTGGCAGGGGCCGAGCAGACGCTGTCAAAGCTGTCGGCACGGGCGTTCGGAGACGCGCCGCGTACAGCTGTAGGTTAGCGGTGCGCGCATAATGTGGCCGTGTGTACGTCCTGAGCCTGAATAATTGTTTGTTTGTGGTATTTCTTGGTACGTTTGCATTGTTTTCCATACTCATATCTTTGAGATTTAACTCTAATTAGCTGATGTTGCTGCACGGAGACTTGGTTGGGATGAGCTCCATCTTGCGCCGCCTCGGGGCTGACGGCTTATGAAATGTTTGACAGCTCCTCTGTCAGCCCTCCAGCCCACCTCTGTTTTTGTTATGGTTTGACCTTGCAACCCCCAACCCCCAGCCCCCCCCCCCTCGTTGACTGTTTCATGATTCCGTCACGGCAGCATGTTGAAGAAAGCTAATCAATGGCCATCGATACAGACAAAGAAGGAATTTCTTCCACGAGAGTCGAGGTCAAGTGGAAAATCGGCATAATCACAAATCAATGAACTATTCTTCTGAAAAGAAGAAAAATGCATGCGAGTTTGTTTACTGTTGCCTTTGTTTTGGATCGTTCCACGAGACTCAATCGAAGCCCTTACGTTAGCTTTGTCTACAAAGGCCACCGTAGTTCCTTGACGCCCAGAGGTGAGCAGACAGGACCTCCATATTTGGTCCAATGTTAGCGATGTTCTGTTACATGTTTATCTTTTTTCTTTGAAGTCATTTTTTATGTGTGAGTGAGTTGAGTTTCAGTCCTGTGGCTGTGAGTTCTGGTTAATGAGATGTCATGACTTTTTTCTTAGAATGATGACCTTTACCTTAGACTTTTTTTTTCTCAGAATTTACTTTTCCTTAGACTTTTTTCTTAGAATTATTACTTTTTCTTAGACTTTTTCTTTGAATTATGACTTTTTCTAAGACTTTTTTTCTCAGAATTGACTTTTTCTCAGCCTTTTTTTCTCAGAATTACGACTTCTTCTTAGACTTTTTTTTCTCAGAATAGACTTTTTCTCAGCCTTTTTTTCTCAGAATTACGACTTCTTCTTAGACTTTTTTTTCTCAGAATTGACTTTTTCTTAGATTTTTCTCAGAATTATGACTTTTTCTTAGACTTTTTCTCAGAATTATGAATTTCTTAGACTTTTTCTCTCAGAATGATGACTTTCTTAGACTTTTTTTCTCAGAATTATGACTTTTTCTTAGAGGTCTCACTTATTTCTCAGAATTGTCATTTTTCCCCCCCATAATTCTCACTTTCTTAGAACTTTTTCTCAGAATCCCCACTTTTTAAAATATATAATTTCCAGTTCTGGGCACGTTAACGGAGGTTAACGGCGTCAACATTAGCGCATGACGTGTGTTTCGATGACGACTGACCAGAAAAAGACGCGTGTGATGTCATGTTTGTATCCCGCGGCACCGCAGTCCAGGTTCCATATACCGACTGCGTTAGCTGCGTTAGCTCCTTTAGCGCCGTTAGCGCCTACAGTGTCGCCTACTCTGTTTTTTTAAAGTTTCGCGTTACTTTCGAGACTAATTTAAACGCTGCTAACCGCCGCTAACCGCCGTTAACGTGCCCAGCACTAATCATTTCTTCCTTAGCCTGCAGTTAACGTCAAAAGTTTCAACAGGTGCATTTATCTTCGTCTCCCCCGCAGCTAATGTTTACCGTCACTTAACACCCGGAGAGACAACCTCGTGACCTTGGTGACCTCGCATCACAGAGGATGTGGAGAGTTTTTTTTTTTTTTCCCCCTACCAAAATGTGACACAGTTTCAGCTTAAAAAAAGACGAGTCCCACCTGGTTAAAGGTCTGTCCTTTTCCCGCCGTAGGCTGTTCTCCATCGTTAGTAAACGCATCAACTCCGAGAACCCTCTGACCCTTAACTCCTGCAAGTCTCTCAAAGACTGTACCACGGCCTCACTGACAGTCAAAACGGCAGATTTACTGTCTCGCCGGAGGTGAGTGGTAACTGGAGGCTCCTGGTGCGAGCGGGGTCAGAGGTCAAAGCTAAAAGGCAGGAGCTGACGAGACGGGTTGATTCCCTGTGACAGACCCGGGCGCTAATTGGGGCAACGGGAATGCAAACTAGTTCGGCCGAGCGTCGGTCAACAGGTTAGCGTCTCGGGTTTCGGCTCCTACAGGGAATTATTAGCCAACACCTTCGGCCGTGCGCCGAAAAACCAGCAGTTGACATTGGTGCAGGAATAACATGGCTCGACTTAAACGCATACGCCAAGGAGGGAGAAAATACACTCGGGTTTCACCACGTGTCGTATTTAGATGTGTGGGAAGTCGCAGTGAGAGACTGTGGCATTCTGCATCACATGATTTCCATTACGAGGATCTGGATATAGATAAATGACGATAGACAACTGGAGAAATAATAACACAGTTCTTGTACACACTACCGTTCAAAAGTTTGGGGTCACCTATACAATTTTTCCAGGTTTTCCATTAAAAGTCACACTTTTATTGACAAGATTATATGTTTTGCTTTCGTCAAAGAACTAGCAAAACTGTTAGCAAACACAACGCACCATTAGAACACTGGAAATGGGCCTCTATACACCTATGTACATATTCCATTAAAAACCAGACGTTTGCAGCTAGAATAGTCGTTTACCACATCAACAATGTATAGAGTGTATTTCTGAGTCATTTAATGTTATATTCATTGAAAGTGCTTTTCCGTTCCGTACGTTAGCAGAGGTTAACGGCGTCAACGTTAGCGAGCGACGCCTATCCGTGACGACTGACCGGTGAAGAGACGCCATGTTTGCATGGCCGCGGCACCGGAGTCCAGGCACCGTTTACCAGTTAGCTCCGTTAGCTGTGTTAGCTCCTTTAGCGCCGTTAGTAAAAAAAACTGGAGCGCCGCTACAAATAACCAGTGTGCCCGAGTACTGCGTATGTGCGCCTCTGTTTTGAAAGTTTAGCGTTACTTTAGAGACTCATTTTGACGCTGCTAGCCGCCGTCAACGTGCCCAGCACTAATCGTTTCTTCTCAATTAGATGGTGGTGTTTTTTCAGTGTTTTCAAACACCCCAAACTTTTGAACGGCAGTGTATATATAGACTACTCTCTCTGAGCCAGTGCAGGCGTCTGACTGTGACGAGCAGTTGCAGTACAGTGGCTCCGAGCATGCTGTTTGCATTTTGAGCGCCTGAGAGCCTGCCAGGGAATGTAGAGTATGCCTGTTGGACAGACAATCGGACGACTCTGTCAACTTGTTTCAGGACGCCATGGGTGGTCTGCTCCATCTCAAGCGACACCTTAATTTCCCTTTGCTGCCACATGCATGTGCTACCAGTCCACCGTTGGGGGAAAAAAAGTCCAGTTGTCAGAGATAAAGTCTTTTACTGACGCAGTATGCACGAGTGGGCCGGCAACTGTGTTTGGTAAGCGCAGCCATCGAGAACCGAACCCAAGAGCTCTTAGCGGTGTCCGGAAAAACAAAGAGCTACGGCATTTGGCACCGGTTTACGAAAGTCAGGCACCCGTGATAAAAAGTTGTGAAGATAGATTAATTGCGAGGCAGAGGAGGCGGTTTAAGCCCCCTGCTTCAATATTTATCAAACCGCTAACTGCGGGTTCCTCCCACCAGCTGCCCCTGACAACCGCAGAGCAGCTTCTCCTCGAGTGGAATTAGCATGCGGCTAATTTATTCATGCTGGCCTTTCAGGTGTAAAGCCAGTTCGTGAGGGTTTATTTGCATGGGAGACACTGGCAGTTGTTTTGTAAGAGAACCCTGAAGTGTTAATTAGGCACAGGGACCTTTTGGCTTGTGTTCAGGGGGAAGCGATAGTTAATCAAAAGTCAAGAGACAACGCTCCGGATTCCCAATCAGTGCGGCTACGCGCTACTGTTCGGAGTTGATGGAAACGAGGTTTCTTACCAACTACAGCTTTTCCCCCGTTCAAAACAGACCACCGTTGCCATCTCATGAAATCAGAGGACGACACTCTCGACTACTCTCGTAAAAAAAGATCGGCCCCGCATACTTTCCGTCCTCTGCGAATCTCTTAATTTTTTACGACGCTTGCGTTACAACAACCGTCTCCTTGTAAGGACATCCACGACCAGGACCCCACGGGTTGTGTGTTGTTTACTGCGCTGGGAGAGATTTACTGTAAGACGTTGTTATTCCATCACGCAAAAAAACAAAATTCAGGTGGACTGTTGTTCTCGTTCCTCTCTTTTGCGATATATAATCACAACAGAGCGCTGCTGCTGCAGCCTCTCGTGCGCTTTAAATTGCTCTCTTTTAAAAAACAGGGCCTTACTTTTTTGCCTGCATTTCTATTTCTATTTTGTGCTCGGCTTCTCACCACAGTCACACACAAAGGAGGTACGTGATGTTTAACTCTGTGGGATTATTGTCCAATTCCTCGTGTGACACTTTACGGATACAAATGGATACAAAATGTCATAAATTATTTAGCGCTTATTTACTGAAATGGCTGCCAGTTTTGTGCAAAAAAGGTAAATAACAAAAACCACCAACATTTGGGTATAATACAATTTGCAAAGAATATAGTGCAAAAAGCTAACAGTTACAGTATCACCAATATTACAGTCACAATTGGCTCTTACAAAATTAGAGGTAACAATATAAACAACATTAAAGGTGCATTATGTAATAAATCTAAAGCAACTGGTCATAAAATCCTCCTAATATGTCACAGAGACTCAGGAATAATGTTCATATAACAAACTGAACTCGTCAACAACAACAGTACAGACAAAATATTTGCATTAAAAAAATAAATTTTGCAGACTGCAAATCATGTTTATGTTTTGAAATCGTGTTCTTAGCATGTGGCGCCACCTACCGCCGTCTACCAATCGTCACAGTCAGTGGAGTCTCAGCTGCCGAGCAACCACGGGTTGCCAGTTGCGTTAGAAAAAACGAAACCTAAAAGACCTCGGTGTTTTGGATTTGAACGCAGTAACCGTTTTTGGCCACATTCTTACATACGGCGCCTTTAAGGTGCAACGGCCACAAAAGGCTATTTTTGCAGAAATATAAGTAATAATATTCAGGTACAACCGCTACAGTTACAGCTGTACTAGTATTTGCCAAAAAGGGACGCAAAGTGTCGCAAATTGACGCAAAGCGTTGCCAGAAATAGGCGAAGCTACGGTTTTATTGGCTTTTTAATAATACAGTCATTATTTATGGGTTAATGGGCCGGTCCAAATTGCTTGAAGGGCCGGTTCTGGGCCCCGTGGGCCTTAAGTTGAATACCCTTGCTTTACAGGATGTTATCTGTCTCGTGCTTTTATTCGATCGTCACAAAAAAAATCGTCCTTATTCGCTCACCTTTGATTCTTTAAAGTCAACACAAAGCTCCAACGTCTCTGGACGTCATGGAAACAGACGTTGAGTTTACAACTGTCTTAAAGGAGAGTTTAAAACCAAACGTTTTCATTGCCTGAAGGAAAGTTCCACCTGTTTCACATATAAAGGTCAGTTTAGATTGTAAAAAAAAAAAAAAACAGTTTATTTTTTTGCATCCCAGCAGAATTCTCTCTCTCTGAGAGTGCAGGCGACTCTTCTTTCATCAATAAATCACCGAAACCTTTACTCGCTCCTTCATTTTCTTGATTATATTGAATGACCGCTGTCTTCGTCGTCGTGGCCTTAGCCTCGGACAAAAGGCCTTTGTTTCCGTTTCCACCCGATCGCTTCGCACAAGTGACTCGCATCAAAGAAGTCCCCAGACCTCCAGACGCCACCTTGGCCTCTTTTTTTTGGATTGGCCCACTGTCCGTCATGAGGGGGGGGGGTATCGCCACAGGTCAAAGTCAAAGGCAGGACGATACGGACAAAGCCACCTGCGGCCGTACATAATCGTAAAAAAAACTGTTTCCAACCCACAAACCCTGCTATCTCTGTCATTTTTTACCACTTTATGTCTCCCTGACGTCCGAGGTGAAGAGAGCAGCAAAAAAAAACAGACAATACAGCGCAAAAATAAGACTTAGAGTTCAGGCGTTTCCTACATCAAACACCTAAATCTGCAGCTCCCCTATCCTCGAGACAGTTTTACGACGCCGTTGTCTTTATTCCGTAACTGTAAATCTGCGCCCCGAATGATCCAGCATGTCCACACGCACGCATTTCCAGAAAAAAAAGAATGCGCGTAAACTCATCATGACTAACAAAGCCGCATGTGGTCCGGGCGGATTTCTTCATCGCGGGGGCCGTACTACGCGGAAACGGCTCTTTTTTTTACGTCGTAGATAAATTCGGGAAGATGCGGTTGATGCTGCGAAAAAACAGTTTAGGGATTTCGTCGACACGAGATCACGTATGAAGATCTAAAGCATAATGCGTCAAACTCGAGGCCCGGGGGCCCAGATGTGGCCCGCCACATGTTTTTATGTGGCCTGCGAGGTCTACGCTGCTTTAAGTCCGTGCGTTGACCATAAGCTAAATTTCCGGGTAACGCGATGCATTTGCGATTGCGTTACCCGAGTAGTGACAGTATCCCGCCACTAGATGGCAGTGCAGCCTTTGAGTTTTGCTCTGCCGCCCTTTTTTTAAATCACTTTTAAAGTACTTTGTTGATAGTTTTTTGTTAGCTTCCTTGAATATTTCCTTGATTGTTTACCGTGTTTGTTGAAAGGCAACGTAGCATGTTTTATGCTAGCTACAATAGCTGTTCTTTTGTGATTGACAATTGCTCATTTTCTTAGCTACAGGTGAGCTAAAGGAGTTTGTTTTCAAGATACAGACTTGGTTTTTTGGGCGTTTTTTTGTGGTGGAAAATACGTTTTAGCATATATTTCCCTTTTTTTATCACTTTTAAAGGACTTTGTTGATAGTTTTTTGTTAGCTTCCTTGACCGTTTACCGTGTGTGTGGAAAGGAAACGTAGCATGTTTTATGCTAGCTACAATAGCTGTTCTTTTGTGATTGACAATAAAGACAAATGAGTGAGTGATATTGCTCAATTTCTTAGCTACAGGTGAGCTAAAGGAATTTGTTTTTAAGATACAGACTTGGTTTTTTGTGGTGGAAAATACATTTTAGCATAGAATATTTCCCTTTTTTACTAAGCTAACAGCAGCACGGCTAAGCTAAAGCAGCTGTAGACGCTTGACATGATGTAGTTAGGAGGTTAATGCTAAGCTTTTACCTCCGTGAAGAGACAGAATGATGCAGATGGAAGGCAGTTTCGAGAAAGACGGGAACGGCGAATACGTGTTTGTGCTTTTAGGAGAAAAACCGGTACGTCTTTTACGAAAAGCAAAATCAGCGTTTTAGTTTGTTGTTGTTGTCGTCGTCGCCAGTCTTTGAGTTTTGCTCTGCCCCCCCTTTTTTTAATCACTTTTAAGGACTTTGTTGATAGTTTTTTGTTAGCTTCCTTGACCGTTTACCGTGTGTGTGGAAAGGAAACGTAGCATGTTTTATGCTAGCTACAATAGCTGTTCTTTTGTGATTGACAATAAAGACAAATGAGTGAGTGATATTGCTCAATTTCTTAGCTACAGGTGAGCTAAAGGAATTTGTTTTTAAGATACAGACTTGGTTTTTTGTGGTGGAAAATACATTTTAGCATAGAATATTTCCCTTTTTTACTAAGCTAACAGCAGCACGGCTAAGCTAAAGCAGCTGTAGACGCTTGACATGATGTAGTTAGGAGGTTAATGCTAAGCTTTTACCTCCGTGAAGAGACAGAATGATGCAGATGGAAGGCAGTTTCGAGAAAGACGGGAACGGCGAATACGTGTTTGTGCTTTTAGGAGAAAAACCGGTACGTCTTTTACGAAAAGCAAAATCAGCGTTTTAGTTTGTTGTTGTTGTCGTCGTCGCCAGTCTTTGAGTTTTGCTCTGCCCCCCCTTTTTTTAATCACTTTTAAGGACTTTGTTGATAGTTTTTTGTTAGCTTCCTTGACCGTTTACCGTGTTTGTTGAAAGGAAACGTAGCAAATGTAAAGATTGAGGGTTAAGCAAGGAATTGGAATTCTTTTTCTGAGGGTGTGTTTACATTTAGTTGTATTTATTCTGTCTTACAGTTACATCTGGCCCTTTGAGGGCAACCATTAATGCTAATGTGGCCCTCAGTGAAAATGAGTTTGACACCCCTGATCTAAAGGGTTTTTTCAGGGTTTACAGCCTCCACTCCCTCTGATAGAGCAGGTGCACTGGGGAAGACGGACTTTTATTTTGGTGTGGGCATGAGTGTTTGCATAAGATTGAAAGTAGAACGCTGAGAAAGACACCGGATCCAATGGTATGTGGACTCCAGAGTGTCTTTGGTTTGTCTCTCTGTGAATAAACAGGGTTCTGGCCTTTTCCGCCCTCATGAAGGGATCATGAAAGGGCTCGGATTTTCTCCCCAGTGGGAAAGCAACACGCCAGTTCCACCATAATATTAAACACATTAAAGTTCTACCACTCGTCTACCACACCTTTTCCGAACAATCCGTTCCCTCTCGCGGGGGGAAATGTTCTGGATGGATGCAGCCGCCGCCCCCGAAAAAAGCCCAAAAAGACACGGTTTCACAATAAATGTCAGTCGGCGGACGGAGCCGGAGGGATGTTTAAATGTCAGCGAACTCGACTGCAAACATAAACGCGCTCTTGGCAGGAAAAAATAAAACAAAGCTTAGGTCATCAAGCTGACAAAACAAGCAAAAAAAAAAAAGTTTATATTTGTCGCTGTGACGTTGATGTAAGGACTCGCTTGCCAGCTTTTGCTTGTTCATGGACCAGATGTTCCTTGTCAACAAAAAAAACTCCTGGATGCTGCCAAGAAAGGGCAGAAATATTGCAGACGACTCGAGATGATTCGGCTTTATTTATTTGTTGCACTTATTTTTTAGTTTACACTGACTGAAATGATTCAAGAGAAGCATTTTGAAGTCCAGAAATGTGTTTATTCGTTTGGTAATTTATGGCTGTGAGTGTAATAAGGTAATACTGTGCACTTTGCAAAGTATTAGACTTAGTGCTGTATCAATAGGTTAACGCATTCAATCCGTTAGCTGCATTAGCTCCTTTTAGCGCCGTTAGCACACCTACAGTGGAACTGGAGCGGTCTGTTTATTAAACGGGAAGAGCAGCGCTACAAATAACCAGCGTAGTCGCGTAAACATGACGGCACGCGCTACTTTTCCCGGTCAGTCGCCATGGAAACGCGCCGTGCGCTAACGTTAGCGACGTTTGACAGCACTAGTTGGTGCTCAGATCTCAGTTTGTTTTGTTGTGAATAAATACAAATACTGTGAAGAAATACTATATTTCCTGTTCTGTTACTCATACGTCATGATCTATCATGACTTAAATAGTCAATGCAATGAATATAGTATCTCAGAATCGCTCGTTTTGGACAAAATTGTATTGTAGCGTTGCAGTGCTATGAGGAAATGGCCAAGCTAGCACTTGATGTTTGGAGAAATTATGGCATTGATTAGCGACTTTTGTTCATCAAACAATCAGGATAAGTTTCTTTGTAATACAGAAAACCTAGTAGTTGTAGAAATACAAAACCTTTCTCTCTTGTTTGGTAAAACTGTCGGTGGCACCTGTGATTAGCTGATTAGCTGTAATTCACTTTTAAAGGACTTTTTTGATAGTTTTTTGTTAGCTTCCTTGAATATTACCTTGACTGTGTAGTGTTTGTTGATTGGAAACGTAGCATGTTTTATGCTAGCTACAATAGCTGTTCTTTCGTGATTGACAATAAAGACAAATGATTGAGTGATTTTGCTAATTTTCTGCGCTACAGGTGAGCTAAAGAAGTATGTTTTCAAGATATAGACTTGGTTTTTTTGGGCGTTTTTTGTGGTGGAAAATACGTTTTAGCATAGAATATTTCTCTTTTTTTCTAAGCTAACAGCAGCACGGCTAAGCTAAAGCAGCTGTAGCTGCTTGACATGATGTAGTTAGGAGGTTAATTCTAAGCTTTTACCTAGTCTGTCACCTCTTACCTTTTCACGGTTCCGTTCAGGCGAAACGTTACGTGACCTGAAAAAGCTGCGGTCGTCGTCTCAGTGTTTTGCTCGACCGCGCTCAGATTCTTTCAGCCTGCGTGGGCTGTAATGTTCGGTCGTAAAACGTCAAGTCTTTCACTCAGACTGTCTAATGAACGTCGTTAAATGAAAGCTGTTTATATTTGAAAATCCGAAAAAAAAAGGATATAATGGCTTTTTTTTCCCTTGCATAATTTGAAACCTTGCGTGTTTTTGAAGTAGCTGTAAATGAGTATTTCACCCTTGTGGCCAAACCGAGGCCTGTAATGTGTGTCGAGCCTTTTCAGCTGTGATTATCTGTGACGCCGTCTTTTCCACTTTGAAGCAACCGATGATGCCGTTTCTCTGCGATTAAACACACGTGTGCTGTGACAGGACACTTTCACTTTTAATTTTGTTTCTGTGGCTAAAATAAGAGTTGTGTTTTGCGTGTGCGCGGCGCCACGAGTTCTACCTCACCAGGGCCGGCCCAAGCCTCCTTGGGGCCTGAAGCAAAATTAGATTTTGGGGCCTTCTGTTACTGCCAATAATAATGATTAGTGATCATTCATGGAAGCAGACACCAGAAAAATCTTTCAATTAATATTATTTTTGGCAAAATCAGCAACTCCCCCTACTGGCGACACAGAGAATCAATACATAAAACCAAACCAAACCAAAAGATATTATGGTCTGAAAATCTAAAAATGTGCACAATCTTTGGGGGGGGGGGGGGATTCAAAATACACACCTGTAATACAAATATTTGACTTTTATATGTAAAAAAATACAGCATTAAAGGTGCATTATGTAATAAAAAATAAAATCCTCCTAATATGTCACAGAGACTCAGGAATAATGTTCATATAACAAACTGAACTCACCAACAACAACAGTACAGATAAAATATTTGCGTTAAAAAAAATCTTTTGCAGACTGCAAATCATGTTTATGTTTTGAAATCGTGTTTTTGCATGTGGCGCCACCTACCGCCGTCTACCAATCATTGCAGTCAGTAGAGTCTCTGCTGCCGAGTGACCACGGGTTGCCAGTTGCGTAAAAAAAAAAACGAAACCTAAAAGACCTCGGTATTTTGGATTTGAATGTAGTAACCGTTTTTGGCCACATTCTTACATATGGCACCTTTAAATAATAACGTAAATCAACAGAGGCAACCCGGAACAAGGTAATAAAAATGGTTTATAAATAAAATATATAGTTAAATAATCACATCTGACAACTATGTTTTTTTGAGTGAATTGCTCTTGGGGGCCCTAAGCAGCGGCATAGTTCGCTTTATGCCTTGGGTCCGGCCCTGTACCTCACATACATTAACCGTATATATAATGTTTACCTCGCGAGCGGCGAGCGAAGAGTCGTGGGAAACTTTGCCATCGCGACTGAAGTGGTTAACTTCCCTTTATTCAAAGTTAAATACTCCAGGCTTCGCACACCAAACAACAGCAGCCTGTGATCTTCACGATAATGGGCCTCGGGCCTCAGACGCGTATGTCGCACAATAATGAAAAAATGTGACTTTAGCCCCGAGGCACTGACGCAAAAAAGCACTGGCAACCTGTTTGTTGATTAGAGGCAGCAACACAAAGAAAAGCTCAGAGAGGATCAGTGGAGGGGAGGAAATTGAGGGTGTAGATCTACATTACACTCTGCACAACCCCCCCCCCCCCCCCCCCCCCCGCTCTCAGTGCAGATTGAAAAAGTGATAAATATGCATGAGTCTTGGCTCCGACAGTGCGGCGCTTTGACGGCGGAGAGTTTCCGAAATAGGCTGAAAATAACTGTCCGAGAGCGTTTGTTTGTGTGTGTGTGTGTGTGTGTGCACGCGTGCTCGTGTGCGCACACAATGTCAGTCCTTTAACGGTGAGAGGAAACTCTTGCGGCGAGATCTTTATTCCGTATCTGTGGCAACGAGGCCTCTGCGGTCACATCGTCCTCCCCGAAATCGACAGAAAACGACGAAGTGGCCTTCGTGATAAATCATCGTGGGATCAATTTCAGGGGCAATTTATTCTGTTTTCTTTAAGGTCTTAGTCCACAGTGTTCAGACTTGTATATAAAGTAATAATAAAAAAAACGACAACAAAAAACCCAGCGCTACTGTATAAATGTACTCATAACAGTTATACTAGCTGCTAAAATGTAAAAGTAAGTCAAGCTACTTTAACCCTTAAACACATTTTTTGTGTTTCTGGCTTTTAATTTCATGCATAATTAGTGTTAAAATGTATGCCAGTTTGTGAATTTTTGAGTATTTTATGTTTAAGTAACGTGAACAAAAAATACTCACACTAACACACCTTGGGGACAAAAATGTGCTCATTGAAACCCGTTCAATTTTGACGCATGGTGACAAAAACGTGGCAATTTAAAGGTTAAAAACTGAAAATGTTGTAATAGTTGATATGTATGATGAGGATTGAAACTATATATATATATATATATATATATATATATATTTATATATATATATATTTTTTTTTTAGACGATAAAATGACTATGCATTAATGCCATTTCATTTATTGATTAAACATCTGGTAGTGTTTGACGTGACGTTCAAACTAATCCATATTGGTTCACTCTTAGAAATAAGGGTTCCAAAAGGGTCCTTCTACAAGGGCTGAGGTTCTACCTGGAACCATTTGCTTCCAGGTAGGGTTTTAAACGGGTTCTTGATGGAACCCTCCCAAAGGGAACTAAAAAAGGGTTCTCCTATGAGGACAAGCCAAAGAACCTTATATGGTTCGACTGAGCACTTTTATTTTCGAAGAGTGTTTAGTCTACGTAAGGAACCGTGTCTTATTCACTTAAGTGGGAACATAATGTAGAAAAAATGACATCATGTGACCTGAAATTTGTCGTCCCTGCTCGGTTATCTTGTATTTCCAGTCTACTTCCTGGGCTTCACACGTCAAAGCGGAAAGAATATGTAAATTGTCTTGACATAAAGTCCATGGAGGTGTCTTATTCTGTGTTTTTTTTCTCCACGTGTCTCTCTCAGACCTGCAGGCCTCGCCGTCCTTTGAACACTACAGCATATCCGACAAGGCCATGGACTACAGGATCCTGCAGATGGACGAGGACCAGGACAGGATGTACGTGGGCTGCAAGGACCACGTCCTCTCCGTGGACATCAACAACATCACACACGGCACGCTCAAGGTCAGCCGACGCGGCGTTCTTACGTGTTACAAAAATCCTTATCGCGTGTAAATTACCTCACATTTTCCATCGTCGGAGTCGTTTTAGGGTCATTGAAAAAAGTGTCATAAAACGGCTGATTGTGTATGCAGTGAAGGAGTTGTCCTCAGTTGTAATTGACAGGCTTGAAATGCATAAACAGATGGGGAAAGCGTTTAAGTTTCCCCCCAGGGGAGAGCTTCACAGCAGCCAGAGTGAATTGCTTGATGTATTCATCGAGACAGACCTTTAAGCTGAAAACAGATGCATTGTCATCACGCGGTATTAAAAAAAAAAAAAAGGTTTCTTTTGTCTGCGAAAATGAAAATGAATGATCGCATATTGTATGACGTCTCCTTCACGACGTCTTGGCTTGTTTCATCACTTTGAGTTGTTTTTTATGAACCACCAGGTGTTTTGGCCGGCGTCTCCCAGCAAGATAGAAGAATGTCAAATGGCAGGCAAGGATCCTACGGTAAGAACACGAAAGTAAAAAATTCAAATTCTGTATAAATGTACTCGTAACAGTTATACTAGCTGCTAAAATGAAGTAAGTCGAGCTACTTTAACCCTTAAACAAGTCAACTAGACACATTTTTGTGTTTCTGGCTTTTAATTTCATGCATAATTATTGTTTAATGTATGCCAGGTTGTGTATATTTGAGCGTTTTATTTTTAGATAACGTTAACAAAAAAATACTCACACTAACACACCTTGGGGACAAAAATGTGCTCATTGAAACCTGTTCTATTTTGGCGCATCGTGACAAAAACATGGCAATTTAAGGGTTAAAAACTGAAAATTGTATAATATATGATATGTATGATGAGAACTGGAACAATATATATATTAAAAAAAATATTAATTCATAAAGTTTTGGTGCTGTGACGTGAGTATTTTATTAAAAATAGTGCATATATAGAAACAAATGTTTCTGCTAATCTTTCACATTAAAAAAATCCAATTTGCAGGAATTACATAGAAATTAATTAGTTTAGTTCTTTTTTTAGACCATAAAATTGTCAATTTATGGGTTAAACATTTTAAAAATGCATTACTATTTGAAGGAAAGGACTAGCTTTCGTGTCTAAGAGCTGCTTCGTAAGTTTTGGTAATATTTGTTATTCCTTTATATGAACAACCAGGTTTTTTTTTTGCGCAGTATATATTTAAACGTGCAGTATTTTAGATTTGGATTGATAAAATTCCCGGACTACCGCTTTTATATGAAGTTCTTTTGCAGGAAATGTATGTTGGGAGTTAGATATATCCATAACATACATCTCCATGTGTAATGTCTCTGGAGTGTTGGGTCTTTATCTAGAAATACGACAAGGCGTCGGACTTATGTTTCGTCATTAACGTAAAAATATTCATCATAATAAACCACATCCACTTCCATGTTATTATTATTATTTTTATTATTATTCTTTTTGTCCTATCGAGAAGAAACAACAGTCTCTTCTTCTTCTTATAAATGAAAAGCTGGATTCATTTCAAGCCGAACGGTAAGAAAACTATCTCTAGTCCATAGAGAAAGTAGGGTGTTTTGCTCTGATTTACCGCTGCCTGAACAAAGGATTTCAAACTCCGAAAGTCCGTAAATGACACAGATGACCATATTCTTCGGACATCATAGACGCTGATAACGATACCTAGCTAAAAAAAACCATCTTGGCCAGGTGTTACAGTGTTCCCACTGTGCGTCACTCGCTCTTACATCCACACTCCAAAAAACCCCCTAAACTTTCACTTGAACATGAAAAGTGTCCCACTGTGTCCCACGCCGTCTCTCTTCCCCCCCGTTCCACAACAGCAGCTGTGCGCCAAAAAAGAAAAAAAAGAGCCACATGCTGCTAAAAGGAAAAGCAGTTTTTCCAGGCAGTCCGTGAGTGATTTGTGCTGCTCTGAGTCACACTCTGCCCGCCTGGTCGCTGTAGACAGATGTATCCCAAATATTTGGGTGAGCCGTCGCTCTGTGGAGCCACCTTTCCCTGCTCTTGTGTCCACTTCTGCCACTTAAATTCTGACTGTTTTTATTCACTTTTTCTAGACTTATATATATAGGGTAATAATAAAAAAAAACAACAACAACAAACCCAGCGCTATACTGTATAAATGTACTCATAAGTCGAGCTACTTTAACCCTTAAATGCATTTTCTGTGTTTCCGGCTTTTAATTTCATGCATAATTAGTGTTAAAATGTATGCCAGGCGGTGCTTTTTTGAGGATTTTATTTTTAAGTAACGTTAACAAAAAATACTCACACTAACACACCTTGGGGACAAAAATGTGCTAATTGAAACCCGTTCAATTTTGATGCATGGTGACAATAACGTGGCAATTTAAGGGTTAAAAACTGAAAATGTTATAATATTTGATATGTATGATGAGGACTGAAACAACATATATATATATACATATATATATATATATATATATATATATAAATAAAAAATATTAATTCATAAAGTTTTGGTGCCGAGTATTTTATGAAATATGACATTGCAACAAAAAAATATGCAAGTAAAGAAATGTTTCTGCTAATCTTTCATTTAAAAAAAAAATCCAGTTTGCGTGAGGTATATTGAAAATAATTAATTTATTGTGTTTTTTAGACCATAAAATGACGATGCATCTATATCATGAAGTCCAGTCTTGAGTTGAAAATGCAGTCAAATTTTGACATGGAACTTAACGCCGTTTAGTTCATTGATTGAACATCTGGTCGTGTGTTTGACGTGACCTTCAAACTCATTCATTATTGGTTCACTCTTAGAAATAAGGGTTCCTAAAGGGTCCTCCTACAAGGGCTGAGGTTCTACCTTGAACCATTTGCTTCTGGGAAACCCTTTACCGAAGAAAGGGTTTTAGTAAGAACTGTTTTGATCCAGAGAACCCTTTCAAACCCCTTTCTTGAATAAAGGGTTTTAAAAGGGTTCTTGGTGGAACCCTCCAAAAGGGTGCCAAAAAGGGTTATCCTATGGGGTATAAGGGTTCTGCCACTTAAATTCTGACTGTTTTTATTCACTTTTTCTAGCTATTTTGAGAACTTTCTCGTCTCCTCCCCACTCGTCTGTTATCGTTACCATTTCCATCTGTATATATTGAGTTCCCCCCCCAGTCAGGATAAAAATCTGCGGTCGATTGTTTGCACCAGAGAGTGTCAGCGAGGCCCCCCCGGAATAAAACGTATTTGCTCGCTCAGAAGTCTCCGGCGTGATCGCCACTTGAACTCGACACCGTCGGTCTGGATTGTGTTTATCTGGCGCAGGAAAAGAATAGAGAAAATAAGAAAAACCCGGGGACGTGGCTGCAACGTACATTTCTGTGACGAACATCAGATATCAGATCTTACCCGAGACTCTGTGGGGTTGAAACGGAGTGCGATGAGATGAGGAAAAAAGTGCGAGGAAGAGACAGCGAGAAGGCGGATTAATAACAGAGATGGGCGTGTGACGGGGGAAAGTTCTCTTGTTTTTCAGCCGATGGCTCTCGGCGGAGCTGTGCGCCGACTGTGAGCCGCAGCAGCTGCCATTCCTGCTGCCTCGGCCAAGTTCCCTCACGGCTCCCTGGATACGCTTCCGTCATCTCCCCACTTCTTTTCCTCACCCTCTTCTTCTCCTTTATCCACTTGTTTTCTGTCAAGCTCACAGGCCTCAAAGTGCAGCAACTCCTTCTACTTTCTTGGGTTGTTTTTTTTAATGGGGATCACAGATCTGTCTGACTGAGTTATGAGCCGTTTTCAGACACTGAACTTTGGGAAAACGTCCAGATAATTGGATTCGGATCATACTTTCAAAGTTTGCCGGTGTCTGGGTCAGACAACAGCATTCACACAGTTCTAGCTAGCTCTGCTCGACTCTTCGGTTCTATTGGTATCGTTTTTGACGCAAACACCAACAAAAGGTTGTCAGTTTAACGGAATCATTACAATTCTTTACAAAGATTTGTTCAGTACTTCCTGCATGACCGGAGCACAGACTCTGGAATACGGCTGAACGTGCTGCCGCTAAGTACACCAAATATTGAGATTTTATTTGCTAAAGGTCGGAGATCCTGGACAAAACAGTTGGAACAGGCTACATTTTAATTCAAAAGTCCAAGCCCCTTTCTTCAGACTTCCGTCCGAACGCTCAAAGAACACAGATTCACGATCGCCGATGGTAACTTTTGGTACTTTTCGGCGACTTTTCTGGGCTTACGGTTGTCGCCGCCGTTCAAACGCAGCCCCGGTGTTCACTCTGGTCTTGGATCCTCTCTACGTCAGCCTTTTTCTTGGCAATAGCTTGCCCCAAAAACGCCGTCTTCCGTTTGAGACCGACACCTGTTGTTGGCGACTTTTCTGCCATAACGTTGCTGCGATTGTCTCGTTGGATTTAGCGAGCTAGCATTAGCTATGGCGTTGTCTTGGAACCTGGTCAGATCAAGTACCAAAAAAAGAGTTGTGCTGCACTCTTAGAAATAAAAGTGGTAAAAGTAGAACCATATAAGGTTCTTCGGCTTGTCCTCATAGGCGAACCCTTTTTGGATCCAGGTAGAACCTGGAGCCCTTTTAAAACCCTTTATTCAGGAAAGGGGTTTTAAAGGGTTCTCTGGATCAAAATACTTAGTGGAACCATTAATGTTACCAAGAACACTTGAAAGACCCTTTCTTCGGGAAAGGGTTTGTCAGAAGCAAATGGTTCCATGTAGAACCTCAGCCCTTGTAGAAGAACCCTTTTGGAACCCTGTAGAACTGTATCATGGAAAAACTTTCCATGTGAAAAATCTGCACCAAAACAAGATTTTCAACACTGTATTGGTTTAAAAAAAACACAGCTTTAACCCCCGTCTGAGTGGACAATCCTGCTGGTTTACAATCTCAGTCGCCTTCTTTGTCTGAGCATTGGTCATTCCCCCAAGATAAATAAGTCGGATAATCTGGTATTCAGAATCCAAAAGTCATTTAGAATCATTGAAAAAAGAGTGAAATCATCAAAGGTGAGGTACGCGTCGCCAGTCCATTCCAGGAAAGTGAAATAATCATTTTGAGCGAATAAACTGACCACAGCTGTACAACGTGGGAAAAATGGACCTGGAAAGTGCTTGAAAAAGGACTTAAATTTGATCTTGGAAAAAGTGTATGAACCATGGAAGGATAATTCATGTGTTTCTTATATAATAATGTAGTGATGGCACTTTCTTGTCATACATACAGATGCACTTAATGGCTTTGAATGATCTGCCTTTTTCTGTTCTCCGTGCTCTCACTTGGACATTATCCAGAAAACGTCTCAAGTTCTTTGTTTTCCTTGTCCCTGCAGACAAATACTTCAACATTACACGCCTGTAAGCAGCTTTTACTGACGCCATTTTTTTTTTTCCCACTGACCCTAATTCCGTGACCAGCGAGTTCTGCGAGTGCTGTTGTGATCCTGCCATCGTGTGATAACGTCATAACAACAAAAGAAGTTTGAATTACTACTGTACGTCGTATGGAACCGGACACTTGAAGAGAGATAAACAGGCTCTGGGATGTCGGGCCGCGAGCCAGGAAACAGGCTTTATGCTCCGTTATGTTTTGTTTTTTTTCACTGCGCTGTATCAGAGCCGGGGATTTAAATGATATGAAAAAACAGTCATTATTTTTTACGACGCTATAACGACCTCGGCAGAAAGGGATCAGAGCATCTGTTATTCGTGCGTTTTCTTTGCTAACGTCGGATAAAGGGGCGACATTATGTCACGTACGCTGATGCCGGCCTCATGGGTTAGGACAGTTTAGTCAAGTGATTTATAAAAGGGCATTGAGAAACCTGAAGCTAATTAGCATTAGCGAAATAGAACGTTTTTGATCGTGCCTGCTTCTCGCTGCCGATTTGGGTGGATTGAACCTTTTAAAACTTGAAGTATTTTAGACAAAGTAGTGTTTTTGTGGAAATCACCCTTTAAAACTGACTCTAGCAGCTGGTTGTACAAGCCCCTCCCCCCCCTCCAAACACCTGTTTCTAACTGTCCGAAACTGGCGGAAAACAGAGAACGTGTTTTAAAATTGCCGTATTTCAAGAACGGTTGATGATACGGATTAAATGATTGGTGTGTGAGCGTCAGGAGGCTTTCAGGAGCTCACACACATTTAAATTTGTGAAAAACGGGTGTGAATCAACGGAGAAATCACAGTTTTAAAATCACCCTCGTCGAGTTTTAACATGCGAGTCAATGGGAGGTTATACCGAAACTATTTGTGCTTTTAATTTTAAGAAAAACTGCAAGTCGTATGAAAATGAAAACAACACACGGGACAACAACCATATGTTGCAATGTTTTTATGTAAAATTTGTCTGTGTAGGTTGGAAATTGTGGCCAGGAGAAGAGATTGTTTAGAGATTTTAGCTAGCTAGCAGCGCAATACACACACGCATTCTCTAAACATCCAAAAAAAAGTACAAAACTTAAACTGTTATTGTTTAAAAACCGTAATAAGTAACAAAACTTTGATTCAAGTGAATAAAGCCTGAAGTCTTGTGACCCGTTCAAAGTTTCAACCACGTCTTTACGTTAAAGTTTCACGACACTGCGAGGCTCCAAAATGGGCTAGGTTGAAAAACGTTTTTTTGTCTGTTTCCCATTCATGTGTATGTGGAAATTCTTCGCACTTTTTTGCGATTTTTGCCGCCGATGTTACTCGAAATACTTCGAAAAAAGTCACAGCACATCGTTCCCGATCAAACCGCACGTTTTCATATAGGACGTGTGGGGGGGTTTCTCTCAAAACTTCACATTCTCATTGCTTTGCATTGCTCAGCAGGCACTCTAATGTTAGCCACAGGAAGCCACTGAACTGATGTGTGTTGAATTTCAACAAAGAGACTTTTTATTGTATATAAAAATAAAATATATCTGTGTTATTTATTCCCTCAGAATTACAGGTGAAAGCAGCGTCTCATGAAAAGGTCACTCGCAGCAAGTCTGCTTTGGGTTTAACGTTTCACCGCCATGAATCAGGGTGACGGCTTTTATTGCCGCGTCTCACCTACTGAACTCTTAAAGCGTCTCTTTTAAAAAAAAAAAAAATTCCGTCTCTGTTTTCCAGCACGGCTGTGGGAACTTCATCCGCGTGGTGCAGCCGTACAACAGGACTCATCTGTTCATGTGTGGAAGCGGAGCCTACAGTCCCGTCTGCGCTTACGTCAACAGGGGCCGCAGACCAGAGGTGAGACGGCTGGGAACTGGTACTACCAAACTTTTTACAGAAAGTGGTGGGGGGGGGGGGAAATAAATGTATTTTTAATTAGAAGAAAATATCGGAACCGAGGATCATCTCAGCACTCGATGACAGTTTATTTCACATCATCACTTTTATTCACCCATTAGAGGAGATATTCAGGACGAGAGGTCGGAAAACAGATCCGGCCGCACGAGGGAAGCCCTCCAGGAGAAAAGTGCACACTGAGCGAGCAGCGTTTAGCCGCAGAATGGGCCGACGACCGGTGCCAAAACGCTAATAAGCAGAAGAGGAAGAGCTCTTAACCAGGCTCTTTCTGCGCTGCGGTGCCTTTTTTTTTTGTCATTTCGGGTGGTGGTGGGGGGGGGGGGGTTTTGTTTGAAAGGCCAACAGCTCTGTTTGCAATTTTCTGAGCTCAAACATGTCAGAGTCTGAGGAGAAGGGATCTGTTAAGTATAACAAGCTTCCCAGAGTGAGACGTTGACGCAGAACGCGCCATCCACCGGTGGATTTTGATGCCGTAGCGGAATTTGAGAGGACGTCTGCAGTGGACGCCAGGGCTACTTACTGTGGGTTTTTTTGGGGAGTTTTTCACGTCAGAATTCATTAATTATCAGTCTTTCCATGTTGGTGTAGCTTTTTAAAGAAGCCCTTTATTCATATAGTATATATTAAGCACTTATTTACTAGTGCTGTAAAACGTTGACGCGTCAACGGCATTTAACGGCGTCAACGCTAACGCACGATGCCGGAAAAAGACGCGTGTGACATAATTTTTATGTGACTCCGGATTGTTAAAATTAGTCTGTAAAGTAGCGCTAAACTTTAAAAACAGAGGCACACATACGCAGTACACAGGTACGCTGGCTATTTGTAGCGCTGCTCTTTTCCTTTAATAAACAGATCGCTCCAGTTCGACTGTAGGCGCGCTAACCGGCGCTAAAAGGAGCTAATGCAGCTAACGGAGCTAACTGGTAAGCGGTGCCTGGACTCCGGTGTCGCGGCACGCAAACATGACGTCATGCGCGTCTTTCTCCGGTCAGTCGCTAATGTAGGAAAATTCTTAATTCATGTCGTAATAGCGATAGAATAAGGTTATGTAGAATAAGGTGTTAACACGTGCTTAATGATTACTAATAAAGAGCTAGTATGGTACTTTTATATCGTTAGCCTAATAGCATAGTTGCCCAAGTCATATTTGAACATTTTCGGAAAACGAGAAAAAACAAAAAAAATTTAGCTAGCACATCGGTAAAGCTAGGCAGATATCACAATTACAAAAAAAAAAACGACTTAGGCAATTATGCTAATAGGCTAACGATATGTTGGTAAGCACCTAGTTTATGGTGAATATGTGTTAAGCTTAAGCTAAAGTGTTAGCAAAAGTATGATTACAGTGAAAGAAAGTGTTATTCCAAATATTCCCTCTAGACATGATTTACTGCGCTGATTTGTGTCGTCTGACTGGTTTTATTTTTCCACGAAAAAGCGTAGAAATTGAAATATACTAACCAATTTAGTTGATTTCTCTACGGACCGTGCATGCGACTATGTGAAAGCACCAATACATGCAGACATGAGCAATCCCTTTTTAGATTAATTGCAATGTCGGGGTTAACGGTGATCAGTCAATTTCCAGAAATGTTTTTTTGGCAAATGCTAACTTTTTCCCTGAAGATGGAGGGAATGCTCTCCAACACATTAGCAGGGAATTTCCTCCATCTCCTCCCATAAGGAATGTTCTTTTTTTTACTGTCCAACACGGACCAGTTACAGTCCACCAGCCCAAAAGGGACAGAAATGTGAGGCAGGGACATTTGGTACGACCCATATTATCACATAAAGCTGGTCTTCAAATCCCGCCACCTGACTTCTTCCTCTTCTCTCCTGTGACAGGAACAAGTCTTCCACATAGATTCCAAGACCGAATCTGGAAAAGGGAGGTGCTCCTTCAACCCTCAAGTCAACACGGTGTCCGTCATGCTCAGTAGGTGCCTCATTAAAAACACTAGCGTCTTCGTCTTCAAACGTTTATGACCTTTCACGGCGCGTGCTAGGCTAATTATCGTATAAATTTCCTACACAAAGGCCTCATTTAGACCTCATCCGTCCTCAATGATCGCACATTATGGATAGCGCTAAGAGCGACTTCCCGGACGCCTCTCCCGTGACTACGTTAGATCCGATCTGGACGGGGATACGAATCGAAGCTCTACGCGCGCTGCCGTAACATGAAATTGCAAACTTTCCCTAAAAAAGACGGCGTTTTTTTGATCAAACGCAACATAAAAAATACCCGCAAATACGAAGCTACGCACTGCCGTACATAATGCCAGACCTGGACGTAGCACCGTAACAATGCAGCTTATGGACCTTTTTACGATTTATTGGGCACCCCCAAGACTCGCGGGTCGTGAAAGGGATAGTTCAGAGATGTCTGAACATGGTCCCCAGACAAAAGAAGTCGAAGAAATACAAGGAAATACATCTGGAGCATGAAAAGAAGAAGGCGATAAAAGATGCAAGAGCCAAAGTTGTGTACTCAAGGGTGGTGTTTTAAGATGTTTTCACTCCGGGATCCTCGTTTTCGGGCTCCAAAAAAAACCACCAGTTCCACATGGATAAAAGGTGATCTGCACATGATTTGGATCACTTACGACGGATGTAAATGCCAGGTCTGAACACGGGTTCAGATTTCAGGTCCAATACTCAACAGGCATTTGAGGCGATATCTCCCTTAGGTCACACTCCACTCCACTCCCCCTCCCTCTTCTCCCCTCTGTAACTTAACTCGTCTTTGATCCACGCTTTGGCGGTAGAGTGTCGGGTTGCCGTTGACACGGCTAAAGGGCGACGGATCGCACGCTCGGGCTCCGCTTCCCGACACCCGAGCGTTGCCGCGTCAGCAGCCAAGCTCCTGCCGAGCGAAAGCGAGCGACTTCAGAGATGCCCGCGGGGTTAGCGAAAAGGTTCCAGAGGGCGGGTTGACCTACAGGAAGCCGTTTCGGGGCGCAAACAGCGCGAGGCACAAACGGAGGCAGTGTCTGCGCTCGATAAAATCTGGGGCCTTCGACTCCACCGTCCACCATCCTCATGTTCGGGGGGGGGGGCTGTTTTTTAAGCCACCTGAGATGCTGTCGACAGCCAAGTTTGGACGCGAGCCACGTTCTCCTAGCATAACCCACGTCCTCAGGAGCAGATGGAGGAGTGAAAGTGAAGGAATTATGGAAGCATTAGTGCCTCATAAGCGGCGCAGTATATTGACGTACGCACTATGTGGAACAATTTATATGGTTATTTATTAGTGTATTTGTCAGGTACAATGTCACCGTTTATAGTATGAAACAGATGTCTTGCATATAGGGTTTCGAGCCAAGGCTGAAAAGCAGTCCCTAAATCCCTGTAATAAAAACGTTGATTTATTTTATACCGTACACACGTGTATATTAGCGTAATCGTCCGTGAAGCCTCAGGAGCGTATATCCTATGTTGTATCGAGTGTGTTTTTTTTGTGTCCGTTTTCCTCCAGACCAGGAGCTTTTCTCAGGCATGTACATCGACTTCATGGGCACGGATGCCGCCATCTTCAGGAGCCTGACCAAACGGAATGCAGTGCGCACGGACCAGCACAACTCCAAGTGGCTTAGCGGTGAGCGCCGATGGCGTGGGACGACCGTTCAAAAGTTTGGGGTCACCTGTACAATTTTTGTTGCGTTTTCCATTAAAAGGCCCACTTTTATTCATCAAAAAAAGTTGCAAAATGAAGGGAAAGTATAGTCCAAGCTAATGCTAAATGCTAACCTGATTGAACAAGCGTTTTCAAGGGTTTTCTTATCATCCAATAGCCTTCTAACGCGATTAGCAAACACATTGTACCATTAGAACACTGCAAATGGGCCTCTATACACCTATATTCCATGAAAAACCTTAAAAATGTGCAGCTAGAATAGTCGTTTACCACATTAACAATGTATAGAGTGTATTTCTGATTCATTTAATGTTATATTCATTGAAAAAAAAAGTGATTTTCCTTCAAAAATAAGGACATTTCTAAGTGACCCCAAACTTTTGAACTAAAAATTGCTCTAAAGCACACTGTAATCTTGGAAAAACAGAATCATGAATCACTAGGACCGTATATTGGCGCAGCATTTTCACAACAATCCAAATCACGGAAGTTGAAAAACGTCTCATCACGTAACCGGCGTCTTCCGTTCAGAGCCGATTTTCATCGACGCCCACCTGATCCCGGACGGCACCGACCCCAACGACGCCAAATTGTACTTCTTCTTCCGCGAGAGGCTGACGGACAACAACGGGAACACGAAGAACATCCACACGATGGTGGCCAGAGTGTGTCCGGTGAGCGGCGTGAATCGGCACCGTGATGGGTTTTTTTTGTTGTTGTTTTATTTTAATCCGGTTTCAGATTACGACCGTTTTTTTTTTTTTGCTCCGTCTCCAGAGCGACATCGGGGGGCAGCGGAGTCTGGTCAACAAGTGGACCACGTTCCTCAAAGCCAGGATGGTGTGTTCGGTTCTGGAGGAGGACGGCACCGAGACGCACTTCGACGAACTAGGTGAGGTCGGGGAAAAAAAAAAACGCCGCTTAGTCGCTTAGAGTTTGGTTTACGTTACGGTAAAAGAAAGGAATTTCGTCTTTTATGTTCATGACCCCCCCCAGAAACTCTATTTAACGTGTCATTGTGCATGAAACGAGTGTAAAACACACCAAACATCATCTCGATTTACTCATATTTGTGCGCTTTGGTTTGAAGTGATTGATTTTTCCGCTGTTTGGTCTGGATTAGGATTGTAGCCCTCTGACGCTTTTAATAACCGCTGTTCTGCCGCTGTTGGGTTATCTTGTGTTTCTTTCTTAGCCTCGGCTTTTGAAAATTGCAAACATCAGCTCAAAGCCCTCTCTCTCTTCGACCTCGGGTCACTTGTTAATACCTGCGATTCATCACTTCTTCTTGACCAACTCACCCTCAGGGATGAGGAGATAAGAGATAATATAGGAGGCTTTTCTTTTTTTTTTTTTTTTTTAAACTCACTTCTCTCTACATCTGTGTGTTTTCTCTTTGCAGAAAATGTGTTTTTGCTGGAAACCGATCAGCCCAAGAGTCTCTTGGTGTTTGGAGTCTTCACGTCCACGAGGTAGGACCAGCAGCAGCCGCGGGAGGGCGGGCGGCAAAAAAAAAAAAAGCCAAATGTAACATTCCTGCAGTCCTCAGCGGTTATGTTAATCACTGACTGGAGATCAGCGGGAGGGGATGTGCTCGTCAAAAGGGGCCTGTTACATTATAGAGACGTCATGTGTCACGTTTCAGAACAGAGCGTCGGGGATGATGATGATGAGCTATCGCTTTACGGCTTCCCGGTGGCTTCGCCCATCTGGTCTCGGTTTTGATGTTCTTTCCTGATGTTCGCGTCGCAGCCGTTCGCCAATTTGCAAACTCAGATACGGGGTCTCAGCGCAAATTACACAGAATACGTATTTACTGTGGTAGCAGACCGCAGGGGTATTTTACCCCCCGAGTCCGCAAAAGAATGTTATAATTATAATTTTACAAGTCTTGTTCTTCATGTTCCGAGGATACAAATGGCTTTTATGTGGAGGGTTTTTTTTTATGTGGAAGTGCTTTACAGCTCTGGTCTTGGTCTTAAGACAACTTCTTTTTGGTCTTGTCTTGGAATTGGACACATTTTTACTCAATCTTGGGTAAATCGAGAATCTGTACTGTGTCAAACAAGACCACAACTGAGTTGTGCCTGGGTAGAGTTCGGGTATGGGTATGGGTATGGGTTGGGGTTGGGGTTGGGGTTAGGGTTGGGGTAGGGGTAGGGTTAGGGTTTGCAACTATTTTCTATCTAGTAAAATAAGTAATTTGTAGTGGGAATGTGTTGTCAATATCAGAAGTTAGGGTTAGAGGGTATGGGTATGGGTATGGGTATGGATTGGGGTTAGGGTTAGGGTTAGGGTTAGGGTTAGGGTTGGGGTTGGGGTTTGCAACTATTTTCTATGTAGTAAAATAAGTAATTTGTAGTGGGAATGTGTTGTCATCAATATCAGAAGTTAGGGTATGTGTTTGTCTGGGAATGGAATTTTACACCTTAAAAGAATCGATTCACGCGACATCTGAAGAAAACAAGACACGGCAAACCCGTCGCACGCCACCGCGCTGCTAGCCTCGCTTGGGTCAAAGACATAGGAATGTGAAGGTGGACAGTGCAGATCGGTCATTACACCTCAAATTCTTCAACGAAAATCTGCATCAGACCCAGACGAAACGTTTTGACGTATGAATTGTTGGAATTGGCCAATGGACAATGGTGGACAATGAACACAAAAAGGTTGGGGAATTTGGGAATGTTGACCCAGCGTTCCAAAACAATATACAGTGCGGTGACCGTGGTCTTCACAGCGTCTTGGCCAGGACTTGGTCTCGGTTTGTGAGGCCTGGACCACAACAAAACTGGAGGAGATGGAGCACAACCTCCAATCTCCAAGCCTTCTTTTGTCTCCATCTGCACACCAGATGTCCTCGCACTTTATTCCAGGTCCTCATCATTCGTCTCCGGTCCACCTGCTCAACCTTGTCACCTGAGCTTCCGCACACCTGCTGTTTGTCGTTTAATCAATTCATGTTCCTTCCCCAAACACGTTTGTCTTGCTTTCGAGTCATCCCTATAGCTTCAGTTACCCCGGTGTTGACACTGATTGAGTTTTTCCGGGGTCTGACACAGCCTCGGGCTTTCGGTGAACTTCTTACCTCGGGGGTCAATGAGCGGTGAATCCTTGCTCACAGTTCAAAGCCAAACCAAAGCTTCGACCTCCAGCTCAAACACCGTGTGTGTTCTCTTTATCATCAAAGCATCTTTTATGTATTTTTAGACAATTCGGGCCAAACCACATCTGATCGGGACGTCGGCTCCGCCCCCCGACTATACGACACATCGCACATCCTCCGAAACAATGACCCTAATAAATTACTCCACGCTGTGAGCTGCAGGCCTTCTTTCCGCGTGGTTTTCACTGAACGCCCGACTCTCGTTTTTTCTCAGCTCCGTGTTTAAAGGCTCGGCCGTGTGCGTGTACAACATGGCCGACATCCTCACCGTCTTCAACGGGCCCTTCGCCCATCGAGAGGGCCCCAATTTCCAGTGGGTGGCGTTCCAGGGACGCATCCCTTACCCACGTCCTGGAACTGTGAGTTCTTGTTATTGTTATTTTTCAGTGAATTTTATTAAAAAAAATGCCTAAATTGCATCAAAAAAATATTGCCAGTGATATTGCCCCTTAATATTATATTGCTTCTATATTTAAGAACCTTTTAACACCTAACCCAATGTCCACAATTTCCATCTGGACCTTTTTTTTGCTTATTTTAACCAGAAAAGGGCCAGAAAATTTAAATTTTTCCAGAATAACTTCCAATATCTGGCAGTTAATTACAATTTAATGCATGTTAAAGTGGTGTTTTAACAATTTAAAATGAAGAAAAACACTGGTTGTACGTGAACAACAGATTTTGGGTTAAATTTGAACACATTTTGCCCTTAATATTACCCCAAAGGTGTATCTTTTAGTATAAAAAAGACCTAGCATGTCTATTTACAAGATATATATCACATATTTATATATATATATAGATACGTTGTGCTTTTTGTCCATTTAAAATAAATCATCCATTACAGTTGAAAAATTCACATAAGAAAAACTAATTGAAACACATGAAAACAAATAAGCAGAGGCCCCAGTATTGACCCCTGTGGAACTCCATTTTTAATCCCCATTCATTTATGCCATTCACAAGCAAATTATTAAACAAATTTTGGCTGATTATTGTAACCATTCTGATGTGAAAAACTATTTTGGCAAAATTCTTTTTTTTACTCGACACCCACACTCTCGTTTCCCCAGTGCCCCGGTGGAGCTTTCACGCCGGACATCCAGACGACGAAGGAGTTCCCGGACGACGTGGTGACGTTCGTGCGAAACCACCCGGTCATGTTCAACCCCATCTACCCGGTGGGGCGCAGACCCCTGGTGGTCCGAACCAACGCCGACTACAAATACACGTCGGTGGCCGTGGACCAGGTCATGGCCGCCGACGGCAATTACCACGTCCTCTTCCTGGGCACCGGTAAGGAATCGCATGTCCGTGGTGCGTGACAGTGAGGCAGGGAGATCGCTCCGGTTTTATTATTATACTATATGTCATTATATTATTAGATTTTTTTACAATACAGTCATGTCTCCAGTAAATGATTGTTGAATATATCCATCTGATTAGAAGATAAACAGATAACAGAGGGTAATAGTACACGGTGATAAACTGCAAAGGGGATGTGATAGCGTTAGCAGCTTATTACGTCACCGCGAGGTCAAAGACAGGTTTCCCCTCGAAAAGATAACTTTATTGTCGGCAATGAAACTTTAAATTACGTCGGAGTGGGTGGAGATCATCGCGCTCGTGTGTCTGCTGTTGTTGATGTGTGAGGGAGGAGGGATTAGCGGTCAAAAAAACAATCCGACCTCGGAGACGGATTGTTTAAAGAGAATAATTTGTGTCTGTGTGCGTATTATGCATGCAATTGTGCTTGTGTGTGTCCATGGGATTCAGCATTAAACAAACGCCATGAATTTCAAAATTAAAGTCAGAATTCTGGGGTGAAAAGTCAGAATGTTGAGATTAAAGTCAGAATTCTGAGATTAAAGTCAGGATTCTGGCAGATAAAGTAAAAATGTTGAGATTAAAGTCAGAATTCTGAGATTAATGTCAGGATTCTGGCAGATAAAGTCAAAATGTTGAGATTAAAGTCAGAATTCTCGGGAGAAAAGTCAGAATTCTGAGATTAAAGTCAGGATTCTGGCAGATAAAGTAAAAATGTTGAGATTAAAGTCAGAATTCTGAGATTAAAGTCAGGATTCTGGGGGATAAAATCAAAATGTTGAGATTAAAGTCAGAATTCTTGGGAGAAAAGTCAGAATGTTGAGATTAAAGTCAGAATTCTAAGATTAAAGTCAGAATTCTGGGGTGAAAAGTCAGAATGTTGAGATTAAAGTCAGAATTCTGAGATTAAAGTCAGGATTCTGGGGGATAAAATCAAAATGTTGAGATTATAGTCAGAATTCTGAGATTAAAGTCAGAATTCTGAGATTAAAGTCAGAATTCATGCTGTTTACTTGTTGCCCTATTCATTTTCCATATAATGATTATGAAAACAGTTGAGAAACATATTTTAATGGATTTTTTATTGATTAATCTATCAGTCGTTGCCGTCTAAACCAGGGTTTCATTTGTTATTAAGTTTTGGACGGGGTCCCTTTTTAGCTGAAACGCCTCTGCTGCCACGAGTGACAGGAAAACATCAATATCCATAAAACTGTTGTTTTTTTCCCCTCACTGTGATTAAACAAATCAGAAATAATTGGAAATCGTGCAGCTGCTTGCGTTTTATCGAACAGCTTCTCTGTTCTGGGCCAGAAATGGTGCTTTTTGGGGGTTTTTTTTGGTCTCAAATATGAGCGAAGACGGCGTTATCAGGCACTTCCAGGAGGTTTTACTGTGACTCCCTCGCCGCGTTCTGAATGCTCCACACCCCAGGACAAAGGACAGTCGCTGGAGTTGTCCTCCATGTCCTCCATGTCCTCCATGTCCTCCATTCTGAACGCTCAAGAGCCGATTTCACTATGGAAACCGGTCATGGATATCATGCCCTAATTCGAACACAAACACGGCTAAAAGGGAAAAACAGACTCTTGGTTTTTTTTGGGGGGGTGGGTTTTTTTTTCACCAGCAGCTGGACTCCAGAGTCCACACAGTTCTGTTTGGAGCTCATGTGTTTGTGTGTCTGTTTGTGTAGCCATATGTGTTACATCTCATGACATGTCTGCATTCTGCCTCCAGACAAAGGTACGATACAGAAGGTGATCGTCCTGCCGAACAACCACTCCCTGCACGAGGATCTAATCCTGGAGGAGCTGGAAGTGTTTAAGGTCTGCTTGTCTGTCTTTGTCGCTCTTTCACTCTTTCACTTTCATCCCTTTGCTTTAAGTAGAATGCATCAAAGGCAGGGAGAGAGGGAGGAGGAGGAGGAGGAGGAGGAGGAGGAGGAGGAGGAGGAGGGCACAGTTGGCCACATCACAAAGGCCAGGGGCAGCCAGACAAGGACAGGGTGCTGCTATTCAGGAGATGGATGTTCTGCAGCGTAGAGTGATGGGAAACATACCGTGAGAAGAGTGGAAAACCTCGCCGCCGCCGCCGCCTCACATGCCGTTTTATCTCCCGCCGAAATCGTTTAAAAAGTCTCATTGATCTCATAACAAAACAAAAAAAAAAGAAATCAGAGAAGATTTATTCCCAAAGTACTTCTTCAGTAGGTTTCGAAGACATCTGGCGAGAAGCTGGTCCTTGACCTAGACCTGCTGTCTCTGCTTTGAGTCGTCCTCGAGATAATTTGTTCTCTGCTGTAGGAAAGAAAAGAGATTGATTTAGGTTGAACCAACGAGTGAGTGACGTCTCCCAGAAGAATCTCAGCTTCCATTGGCAAATTGAGGCCATTAAACTCCTTTAGGGTTTCCCAAAGATATCTTTTTGCAACCAGTGGGGTCGCCCTCTTGTGGCCATTTGTGATATTATTTTACTTCCAGGTTGGTCTTCAACCAGCAATCCAGAAGACTGCATCCACTTAATGAGGACGCCTGAATAAGAAACTGTTGTGTAGGGCATTTTTTGCAGCAGGTGGAGGGTAAAGCGGTAGAAAAAAGATGGATGGATGGAATTCTGAGATTAAAGTCGGAATACTGAGATAATGCTGAGATTGAAGTCAGAATTCTCTGATTAGCGTTGGAATTCTGGGAAAAAGCAGAATTCTGAGATTATGATGTGATTAAAGTCACAATTCTGAGATTAAAGTCGGAATTCTGAGATTAACATCGGAATTCTGGGAAAAAAGTAAGAATTCTGAGATTATGATGTGATTAAAGTTAGAATTCTGAGATTGTTCTGAGATTAAAGTCGGAATTCTGACATAATGCTGAGATTAAAGTCAGAATTCTGGGAAAAAAAGTCAGAATTCTGAGATTATGATGCGATTAAAGTTAGAATTCTGAGATTGTTCTGAGATTAAAGTCGGAATTCTGAGATTATGATGTGATTAAAGTTAGAATTCTGAGATTGTTCTGAGATTAAAGTCGGAATTCTGACATAATGCTGAGATTAAAGTCAGAATTCTGGGGGAAAAAAGTCAGAATTCTGAGCTAATGCTGAGATTAAATTCTTATTTCTGAGATTATTCTGAAATTTAAGTCTGAATTCTGAGATTATTCTGAGATTCAAGTCAGAAACCTGGGAAAAAAGTCAGACTTCTGGGAAAAAAAAGGTCAGAATTCTGAGATTATTCTGACATTAAAGTCGGAATTCTGAGATTAAAGTCATAATTCTGAGATTATTCTGAGATTAAAAACAGAAACCTGGAAAAAAAAGTCAGACTTCTGAGAAAAAAGTCAGAATTCTGCAATAATTCTGAGACTAAAGTTATAATTTGTCCGGGGAAAAAAATCATAACTCTGAGATTAAAGTCAGAATGCTGAGGGAGAAAAAAGGTCAGAATTCTGATGATTATAAAAACAGTCGAGGAACATATTTTAACGGATTTGTAAGTGATTAATCCATCAATCATTGCTGTCTAAACCAGGGTTTCATTTGTTTCATTAAATTGTTGGCGGGGCTTTTTTTGTCTGAAACACCTCTGCTGCCAAGAGTGACGGGAAAACTTCCATATCCCTAAAAGTGTTGTTTTTCCCTCACTGTGCTATTTAATCTGATTGATGTTTTACTCTTTGCCAAGAAAGTTTTTACCTCTAAATTCGTAATAGAAATAATTGTTAACAGTTTTCCTGACTTTCTCTTTCCTTCCTTCAGAACCAAGCTCCTGTTACAAACCTGCGAATCTCCCCCAAAAAAGTAAGACGAATCCCTCTCACTTTTTTTTTTTATTGCTTTAATATGTTATTGCCACGCTCTGCACCAAAGACAAAACACTCCTGTGCATGATACGGGCGGCGGCGGGGAGGGGAGGGGGTGGGGGGGATAATGAGGGCGTAATTGTTTGGGGCCTCATTTTCCCCCGTCAGCCTCCCCGGGGCCACTTATGAAGACAAACAGGCAAACGGCATTTTGACATTTGAACCGTTTTGCTTTTGCAGCAACAGCTGTACGTCAGCTCCGAGTTCGGGGTCTCGCAGGTCTCGCTGCACCGGTGTCACGCGTACGGCGCCGCCTGCGCCGACTGCTGCCTCGCCCGCGACCCGTACTGCGCCTGGGACGGCCTCAGCTGCTCGCGCTTCTATCCCAGCAGCAAAAGGTACGGCAAAAAAAAAGAGCTTTCAATACGTCCAATAAATTCACGGCTTTTTAAGTGTCCTCTGAGGGATTATTCTTCTCTTGGCAGAGAAGATGAACTATGAGTTAGGGCTTTACTTTCAGAGTTTTCAGCGGTAATAAGCCCCGACAGGTGCGGATTAGTTCAGCCGTTCAGCGAAAGGCGGCGGAGTTGAAGTGTTAACTAAACAAGAGCTCACAGCAGATGTTTTAATATCGTGAAGTATTTGCGCTTCATCTCAGCAGTAAAAGCTGCACTTTATTCACACTGTATTTCACTCGCCGTTTTGACTTTTCCCCGTATTTTAAGTCTCTTTTTGTGTTGCCGACGTTAGAGTTATCGTATCTTTTTTTAGCAGAACGGCCAACAAGAGGCACATCTTTCTCCTTGATCTGCTCACAACAGCCACGTTTCCCTTTAATTTATGGAGCAACAAATTCAAAAATTCATAAAAATTATTCCTTAAGAGTTTTGTAAATATTTTCAATGGATCCCTGTTCAGGGCGATGCCGACTATTATGATGGTAAATTTCAAGTCATTCTGAGAAACTTTTTGTTTTTCAGAAGAAGGTCAGTTCTTTGTCAAAGTGCATCAGGGCAAATGGATCATTTCCTGATTTTCAAAAATTCACTAAAATTATTCTTTAAGAGATATGCAAATATTTTCAATGGATCTTTTTTCAGGGCAATACTGACTATTATGAAGGCAAATTTCAAGTCATTCTGAGATACTTTTTTTTTTTAGAAGAAAGTCACCTCACTGTCAAAGTGCATCAGGGCAAATGAATCATTTCCTGAACTTCAAAAATTCATTAAAATTATTCCTTAAGAGGTTTGCAAATATTTTCAATGGATCCTTGTTCAGGGCGATGTTGACTATTATGATGGTAAATTTCAAGTAATTCTGAGAAACTTTTTGTTTTTCAGAAGAAAGTCAGTTCTATGTCAAAGTGCATCAGGGCAAATGGATAATTTCCTGATTTTCAAAAATTCACAAAAATTATTCCTTAAGAGATATGCAAATATTTTTAATAGATCCTTGTTCAGGGCGATACCGACTATTATGAGGGCACATTTCCAGTCATTCTGAGATACTTTTTGTTTTCTTGAAGAAAGTCAGCTCACTGTCAAAGTTCATCAAGCCAAATGGATAATTTCCTGATTTTCAAAAATTCTTTTAAATTATTCCTTAAGAGGTTTGCAAATATTTTCAATGGATCCTTTTTCAGGGTGACACTGACTATAACTGTACAATTTCAAGTCATTCCGAGATACTTTTTGTTTTTGAGAAGAAAGCCAGCTCACTGTCAAAGTGCATCAGGGCAAGTGGATCATTTCCTGAATTTCAAAAATTCCGTCCAGCGAAAGTCACGTCACCAGGCCTCCATCCTTCCCTCCCTCCTTCCTTCCTTCCCTAGCAGACGAAACACAGACGTGTCGCTCGTCCACACTGACACTGACACGTTTTTCCAGGATCCGTCTCTTGAAATTCCAGTCAAATGCAGGTCAAGTTCAGCTCCCGTCCTCGTCGTCCTCGCTTCATACGAGCGAAAAGTGGAACAACTCTGTCAAATTTTCCCTCGTGTTGTCCTGGCATTGACAGTTTTAATGAGAGCAAAAAAACATTTTTTTATGATGACGATGATGTGTTTTTTCTGTGTTTAGCCACAGTGTGTATTTATACTCATTTTACTGTTGTTTTTCTTTGCAGGAGAAGCAGACGGCAGGACATTATGCATGGAAATCCACTCACCCAGTGCAGGGGATTCAATCTAAAAGGTAATTAAAGCTGCGGCTAACCAGGTTTTCTCATTCTATTCTAATTTAGATAATTGGTTTAGTTGACGGCCTGTAAAACCAATTTTCCAACAGCAAAAAAAAGGCAAATATTCTTCCTATTTGTGCACGATTGAAACGATCACAGTGGTTTAAGTCGAGGCTTTACTGGGTTTTTGAGTCCTCCACAGTTAATCCAGTTGACTGGCAGGGAGCAGCATAATGAGACGGAGAGGATTTGCTTCCCCAGAGTCCTCAATTTGCCATCTCCACCGCTAACAGTTTACATCTCGGAAAATCAACACGAGCTTTGGGGGGCGAGGGGGGTGGGGGGGGGGGACCGACCATATGGTCATTACCGCTAATTAGTCACAACCCTGTCCTGTCCTGTGCTGTCGTACCTCCAGTGGAGCGACGCGCCGTTTAGCCGCGACACAAAACGACGCGGCAAATGAGACGAAACGGCAGCGGCGTCCAATTCGCCGAAAGGTTATTTGTGGTAGACTTGGTTATTCGCGCTGCAGGTGTCCGACTAAGCTCCGCTCGCACTGTCGGGACTCGGAGACGGATTTGAGTCCATCTGTGAGCTTCCTATCAGTTGCTAAGTGACGTGTGTGTGTGTCTCTGTGTGTGTGTGTGTGTGTGTGTGTGTAGCCTACAGGAACGCAGTGGAGATGACGCAGTACGGCGTGAAAAACAACACCACCTTCCTGGAGTGTCTCCCCAAGTCTCCCCAGGCCTCCATTCGGTGGCTCATTCAGAGGGACAACGACCGGAGGAAAGAGGTTGGTTGGGACATCGTGGACGGGAGTCTCGGCCGAGCTAAATCGGGCTAAATCGAGCTACGTCTGTGCCAACGCCAAATCGGGCTAAAACGGGCTAAATCGAGCTACGTCTGTGCCAACGCCAAATCGGGCTAAAACGGGCTAAATCGAGCTACGTCTGTGCCAACGCCGAATCGGGCTAAATCGAGCTACATCTGTGCCAACGCCAAATCGGGCTAAAACGGGCTAAATCGAGCTACGTCTGTGCCAACGCCAAATCGGCCTAAAACGGGCTAAATCGAGCTACGTCTGTGCCAACGCCAAATCAGGCTAAATCGAGCTACGTCTGTGCCAACGCCAAATCGGGCTAAATCGAGCTACGTCTGTGCCAACGCCAAATCGGGCTAAAACGGGCTAAATCGAGCTACGTGCCAACGCCAAATCGGACTAAATCGAGCTACGTCTGTGCCAACGCCAAATCGGGCTAAATCGAGCTACATCTGTGCCAACGCCAAATCGGGCTAAAACGGGCTAAATCGAGCTACGTCTGTGCCAACGCCAAATCGGGCTAAAACGGGCTAAATCGAGCTACGTCTGTTCCAACGCCAAATCGGGCTAAAACGGGTTAAATCGAGCTACGTCTGTGCCAACGCCAAATCGGGCTAAATCGAGCTACATCTGTGCCAACGCCAAATCGGGCTAAAACGGGCTAAATCGAGCTACGTCTGTGCCAACGCCAAATCGGGCTAAATCGAGCTACATCTGTGCCAACGCCAAATCGGGCTAAAACGGGCTAAATCGAGCTACGTCTGTGCCAACGCCAAATCGGGCTAAAACGGGCTAAATCGAGCTACGTCTGTTCCAACGCCAAATCGGGCTAAAACGGGTTAAATCGAGCTACGTCTGTGCCAACGCCAAATCGGGCTAAATCGAGCTACATCTGTGCCAACGCCAAATCGGGCTAAAACGGGCTAAATCGAGCTACGTCTGTGCCAACGCCAAATCGGGCTAAATCGAGCTACATCTGTGCCAACGCCAAATCGGGCTAAAACGGGCTAAATCGAGCTACGTCTGTGCCAACGCCAAGGACGTTGAAAGCCCGACTTTACGGTGGCCATACACGTTAGAGCCAACTTGTAAATATTTGGTGTTTTATCTGTGCTGTAATGGCGACATTTATGTTTTAATTGCACATGGTCCCTTTCAAATAAAATTCAATCAATCGATACCCGATGGAAATGGAAATAGTAAATGATCTATTAACATTGTCATAAGAGGAACCGAAAGAGCTCACCTCGCCTTATAACGACTTATTTCACCCGAGGTACGGACTTTGACAAACGGCTGGAGTCTCATTCGGAGGTAAAAAAAAAAAAACATTTTCCGAACATTTGACACCACTTTAACCACAAGAAAAGACCTGACAGATGAAATATAGCTTCGAGGAAAAAGGTCCCACGTGATTAAGACGCATCTCTTTGCAGATTTAGCCATTACTGAAGAGAGCAGTCTCTTTCAGTAATGGCAGTTTTATGTCCAACGTTTCCTCACGAGAAAAGACGAAGAAGTAGAAGAAGTAGAAGTTGGCTTCGGAAATAAATCACTTAAGTTTTATGGCGTGTGTAATCATTAGAGTCTTTTCCAAACTGGAGCCCGGCTCATTTTAGTCAGTGGTGAATGAGTAAACAGATATTTTATTCCATGGAAATCTCTCTTTAACGACTGTATGATGACGCAAAATAAAATGCTGTTTGTTTTTTTGTCTTAAATCTACTTTACAGTAGACTTTATTTTCTATGTTATGCAGAACTCAGCAACCTAACTGTTAAAGTAGGAACACTATAGCTACGAATGCTGGCTAATTAGCTTAGCGTATCCCCCATAATGTCACGTTATTCTTTTAATCTTTGCCTGGATTAAATGCATGAAAATTAATAGGTTTAGCAAATGTTTGGCGGTTTAACATGGTTTTATATTTCAAAGATTAGTACGCAATGAATGTTTTGAGCTAACGTAGCAGATGTTAGCTTAACAAAGACACCTAAGCAGTTAGCCTAGCATGGACATTAGAAGAGGCTGTATGGCTAAACTAGTTCATATTCATATATTGTTTTACTTAAATGACTAAGTAGAATAACTTCCTTTAGCCGAAGCTAGGCTAAAAGTAGGAACACTTTTGCTATGAATGCTATGCTAGTTAGCTTAAATTATATTCCCCCAAAAATGAAACATTATTCCCTGAATCTTTGCCTCAATGAAATGTATGTACTCAAACAGGTTTGCCAGCAGGTGAATCGGGTATTTTAGCGTAAATATGTTGAAATGTCGCCTGCAATGATTTCTACAAACTGCACAATAAAGTAGTTCTAGCTAGTGCTAGCTCGACTATTTTGGTGGGGGGGGGGGGTTTCTATGTTGTGCAGAACTCAACAGCCAAACTGTGTCAACCGCAGGTGAAGCTGAGTGAGCGCGTCATCTCCACGGCGCACGGCCTCCTGGTCCGCTCGGCGCAGCTCTCCGACCAGGGCCTGTACTACTGCCTGACCACCGAGAACGGCTTCAAGCGCACCGTCGCCAAGATCCGCCTGCGCGTGCTGAGCGAGGCCATGGTGAGCGTGCTGACGGACAAGCAGCAGTCGCCGTGGGCCTGGGCCAGCTCTTTGCATCCGAAGGCCCTGTTGGCGGCCTTCAGTCCCGCAGAGAGCCTGGCCGTTCAGCAGTACTGCAAAGAGAGGAAGGAGCTCCAGAACCTGCAGCAGAGGCAACAACAGCAGCAGCAGCAGCAGCAGCAGCAGCCTCAGCCGCCCGGACAGCTCAGGGGCGACCTGGCCAAACTGAAACCCCTGCTGGACCGGAGGAAGAGCCGCAACCGGCGCAATCACCTCCCGGAGGTCTGACGCACCGGGGGGGGGGGGAGCTGAGCTAGCTGGCAGCTACACAAACTGACATGCAAACCCTTGTATCCTTCCAGGCAGTTTGAAATCCTTGTCTCAAACCTGCAGCGATACGCTGCAGATGTACAGTCCAGACGAGGACGTGGCGGATGTGGGGAGTTTGACACTAATATGCACGCACAGCCGACCGCGGTCACAACGTAAACTCCCTGTTACGAGTACCACTAATAAATTCTGATAGCTGTAAAACATGTTAATAAGTAACTTTAGCCAATATACTTGGCACAATTATAAAGAATTTGGACTCAACTACAACCCTTGTGTTTGGCGGTGAATCGACGTGTAAATTAGACATAACAGGTTCATTATGTTTACATACGCGTCCAAAATATAAGTGCCGTAAGTAAAATAAAAATCAGTTTAACGACCAAACTTAACGCAAACGGTATTAAGAAATAAAAGACCGAGACGAATGCTATCGTGAGCTGTTGCACACACTTGACAAAACCAGCGCTATATATATATTTATCAGTTACTCACGCGCACATGTACGAGAATGTCCCTCGATGTAATTCAGATGATGTTGTAGCTCTCTTTTTTTGCCAGCACAGAAGCATGTTAACAGAAGCATAAAAAAAAAGATTGTATGGTTGTAAGGTTGAGCTAACATCTGCTACGTTAGCTCAACAAATAAGCAGTTAGCTTCCACATGACACAATTACACAAAAGAGGCTGTACTGCTAAACTAGTTCATATTCAAAAAAAAGCAGAACAAAAACAACAATTGAATGTTTTACTTGCTGTAATGACAAAGCAGAATAACTTTCCTTAGCTAGCTAGGCTAAAAATAGGAACATTATAGCTATGAATGCTGGCTAATTAGCTAAGTATATCACCCCCTCCAACGTTGCCTGGATTAAATGTATGAAAATGAATTGGTTTAGTAGTGTTTGGCAGTTTAACAGGATTTTATATTTCAAAGATTGTTAGCTCAACAAAGAAACTGAAGAAGTTAGCTTAGCATGGTAATTAGAAGAGGCTGTCCAGTTAAACTAGTTAAAATTTCCTTTTCTTTTTTTCAAAAAAGCAGCAAGTCTTCAGTGTTTTACTTTGATGACTAAGCAGAATATCTTCCTTTAGCCGAAGCTAGGCTAAAAATAGGAACTCTATAGCTATGAATGCTGCTAGTTAGCTAAGTATAACCCCCAAAATGTCACATTGTTCCCTTAATCTTTGCCTGGAATGAATGTATGTGCCCAAACAGACAGTTCTACAAACTGCACAACGAAGTAGTTGTAGCCAGTGCTAGCTCGTGCTAGCTCGTGAGATAGACCGTTTTTGACATTATGTGAATACACTTACTTCGTGTACAGTAGAAAATTATTGTGTACAGTTGTGCTCGTTTGTTTCATCCTGTTAATTTAATGTGCCATTTTTTTTACATGTTTTATTCTTGTGTATATAAAAATCAACATATTTCACCGACTAACTTTTGACCGTATCTGCAAGTTGTGGAGATGAACGCTGTTATTTTCATTTTTTCCGAAAAAAAAAAAAAAAATCACGTCACAGTAATTTCAGTGTCATTAAACATTATGTATTTCTATTTATTAATGCCATTTTAGTCTGAATAAATATGCTGGGTTAAAAATGACTTTACTACTACTACATTTTTTCTATTATTGGACACAGAACCACCACATTTTCTAGTCTGTTCTTATTACACGCAGTCATTCTGAGATCCAGGAAAATGAATCGGTTCGGTAATGTATGTGCGGCTTAACGGGGTTCATATTTCAAACGTGAGCCACGCGGCACGTGGGATATCCCAAGGCTGCAAACTGCACCTCCGCAGAGTGAGGCACGTCTGTTTGAATTTCAACGAAACAATCCCTTCTAAGTGTGAAATGCGAGATTGAGACCAAACGGTTAGAATCAAAGACACCCAGGAGGCTTCTGAATGTAACGTAATACCAATAAAAAAAACCAAAAAGAAGTCTCCTGCTGGGCAGAAATACTCCTTTCTCACCAAATAACCATTCATAACCTAAAGTATAATCACGCCTCGGCTCGTTTTTATTGCTCATTTGATTTATTGAGCGCTGCCCGTGCACAATGCAAATGTTTGTTTCAGTCTTAGCTCAAGTTTGGGGCCGTTTTCATAAAACGGTGCATGATGCAGCTTTTATTCCCCGAGTGCAGCAAAGGATGTAGGAACATTCTGTGCAACATTTAGGTTTGTGTGCGTTTCTTTTTTTTAATAGGATGTCAAACGGTAAAACGAGCGTCCACCTGCGCTCCCTTGAGAAATTCCCCGATTTGCGTTATTCACAAAATGCTCGGCAAAGTAATTCAGCTCTGGAGCTGTACAAAAATCACAGTATTTCCCCGGTATTTCCGGGAAATTACATCATAAATAACACTAAAAATTACAAAATAAAAGTGCGAGTCTACATCGAGACGTTTGGACGTCCGCCGACGCGTCCGCCGTTTCACACGGTGCTCTTGTTCCTGTTCCTCACGACGCAGTAGCAGATGAGGCAAATGACGAACATGGCCAAACCGATGCCCAGCAACACCATCTGTAAAGTCTCCAATATCTGGATACGGGAGGTGATCTCCTCTTTGAACATGTCGGCCGTCGCGTCGTCCAACTCCGCCGTCTGGTTCCACACAGAAAGACGAAGACGCAGATAGAGAGAGAGAGAGAGAGAGAGTGATTAACGCACGAACAAGACGAGCTAACGGACAATCCGTGACTGCGGGGGCTCCGGTTTTATCTCACCTCATTCAGCCAAACGATGGGGAACACGGTGTAATCCTTGACTTTGTTAAGAATCCTGCAGAGGAAAGGTTAATTGGAGGGGGGATTAGTGCACGATTCTGTTAAATAATTTGACATATTTGGGGATTAGCCACTCTAATGCCTGGCCATGGTAATGTTAGCAGTTAGCGTAGCATTAATCCGACAGTCTGGACAAACAAAAATGTGATCAACGAAGCGATAACGTGTCACTTTGGACCAAACTTGGTACCTCTATTTAAGGAATATAACCGCCAAGATGTCTCTTCAAGTGTTTGGCTAATCTAGTAAGCTAATGCTAATTGGTCAAACTAGAGGCAGATGGCACCAAAAACTTGATGCTAATCCGAAACGGGGTCATACCTATGTTCCCCGTGTCCTATGTCCCCCGATCGGGGAACAGCGGACCTTTTTTTTTTTTAAACAAAAGGGTCTGCTGTTCCCCGTTTTTCCCAAAGAAAGGTCCTATGTTTGAGGGGGGAATTAGTGCACGATTCTGTTAAATAATTTGACATATTGGGGGATTAGCCACTCTAATGCCTGGCCATGGTAATGTTAGCAGTTAGCGTAGCATTAATCCGACAGTCTGATGTGATCAAAGAAGCGATAACATGTCACTTTGGACCAAACTTGGTACCTCTTAGGACGGGTATTTAAGGAAATACAACTGCCAAGCTGTCTTTTCAATTGTTTGGCTAATCTAGTAAATGAATGCTAATTGGTCAAACTGGAGACAGATGGCACCAAAAACTTGATGCTAAACCGAAACGGTGTCATACCTATGTTCCCCGTTTTTCCCAAAAAAGGTCATATGTTTGGGGGGGGGGGAATTAGTGCACGATTCTGTTAAATAATTTCACATATTTGGGGATTAGCCACTCTAATGCCTGGCCATGGTAATGTTAGCCGTTAGCGTAGCATTAATCCGACAGTCTGATGTGATCAAAGAAGCGAAAACATGTCACTTTGGACCAAACTTGCTACTTCTTAAGGAATACAACCGCCATGTGTTTGGCTAATCTAGTAAGCTAATGCTAATTGGTCAAATTGGAGACAGATGGCACCAAAAACTTGATGCTAATCCGAAACGGTGTCGTACCTATGTTCCCCGTTTTTTCCCAAAAAAGGTCCTATGTTTGGGGGGGGGGAATTAGTGCACGATTCTGTTAAATAATTTGACATATTTGGGGATTAGCCACTCTAATGCCTGGCCATGGTAATGTTAGCCGTTAGCGTAGCATTAATCCGACAGTCTGATGTGATCAAAGAAGCGATAACATGTCACTTTGGACCAAACTTGCTACTTCTTAAGGAATACAACCGCCATGTGTTTGGCTAATCTAGTAAGCTAATGCTAATTGGTCAAATTGGAGACCAAAAACTTGATGCTAATCCGAAACGGGGTCAAACCTATGTTTGCCGGGTCCGATGTTCCCCGTTTTTCCCAAAAAAGGTCCTATGTTCCCCACTTTGTATGGGACCCTTTTTCAAAAAAAGCGGGAAACAAAAAACGGGGAACATCGGACCTTTTTAGAAAAAGGGTCGCATACAAAGCGGGGGACATAGGACCCCGGGGGAACATTGGTACGGCCCCATCTGAAACGAGTCCCAAGATAAGGTCCTATTTTCTTTGTAATGGGAACCATACTCACGTGATGACCTTCGATGGCCCGTACATCATATTCACTTGAATCCTCTTTGCGAATTTCATGGTAAACCCGGTTGTCTGGTGGAGAAACGGCACAGAAACTCTGTGTCAGCACTGCAGCCAACAAACCCTCCCCCCCCAGAGACGGTCGTTTTGTGCGGGCTCTTACCGGTTCAATGTCTAGGAAGGTGTTGTGGTGTTCCTCGCTGGGGTTTAGACCGAGCACGCTTTCTCTCAGGGATGGACTGCCATGAAGGAAGTGGGGCAGGGAGATGTAAATAGGTTTCCCTGTTTTTTTTGAGGAAACAAAAAACAGTTCAGGTAAATTCTGGGAACTACTCGGAGCTGATGCTGCAAATAAAGAAAGAAAAAAAAAACCGCAAACCGACCGCCCTGACAGGAGCTGATATCCAGGACTCCGGCCAAGGTGCAGTTCTTGGTCACTTCCATGTCCGGGCAGAAACACATGTTGTCCGGGTTTGCCGTCGGAGAGGCCAGGGTGGACGGCTGCAGGGTGAAATGGTACATCTCGATCCCTTTCAGTTTGACTGTGCTCTCAAAGGTGGCCGACACAGACCTGGAGGACAGACAGACAGACAGAGAGCAGCACGTCAGTGCATCGTCGTCGTCTCCCCCCTCGCTCCCGCTCTGACCTCTAGTGGCTATTTAGAGGGATTGAACCCTTAGAAGGTTGCAACGTCTCAAAGTCACGGGATTAGACTCAAAGGAGAGATCCAGGTGAAATGAAGAGCCGCGTCGCGTCGTCACCTGCAGATGTCCGACGAGAAGAAATAGAGAGGCTTCTTCTTGCTCACGAAGGGAGGGAAAAAGGCAGCGTCTGAGACCGAGAAGAGAAATAATGTCATAAATAAAGTGACTTTTGTGCCGTCTTTTTTTTTTTATCCCTTTTCTATTTTAACGATACCTGTCCCGTTGATCATGTCGCAGTACGTGTCGTTCCAGAAAGGCAGACTCCTGTTGAAACACAGTCATATTACATAGTGCAGTATTTAAAATGGGACTTTATTACTTCCTTCACGTAGCTCTTAACTGGACTCACGTCTCGCCGCGCCACGACTCGATGATCCCCACTCGTGAGATGTCGTCTTTACCGTTATAAATCGTGTAATCGCCATCGACGCTTCCGTTGTACTAGGGTGGGGGGGGGGAAAAGGACATTTCCCGACACGTTTCAGATCTACTCGGTTTATTCTGTACATGTTCAATCACGTGTACTTACAGGTACAAATACGCCCACGGTGAATTGAAATATGGGGTCCTTGTAGCCCCACAGCAGCTCCTTGACCGTGCGGCTCTGGAACAAGGACGAGTTGCTCTGTTTTATCTTCGAATTCAGCCAGCGATGAAGTGCCGGCGGCATCATTTTCAACGCCCCCTGGTGCACAAAACAATGAAAAAACGTGCGCAATGTTTACGTCTGACTCGTTTCCTGGAAGACGGGATCACAGAAAAGTCAAGGCCAATGTTCTGGAAAGACCAATGGAAAAAAAAAAAGCTTCATGAGATAAAGCAGAAAATAATCTTCTTTTATGACATGGGAGTGGATAAAAAAAACAACTTGATAGCGTCCATTTTCTCTTAATCTAATCAAAGAGTGTGGCCGTGAAAAGATTAGCTCGCAATCGAATGTTTTATTTAACCGTAAAACTATTCTTTAAACTGTCTTCATTTATTTTGCATCTATTAAACAAATTTTATTCGAGTAAAGTCGTGTTAAAGGCTGAAATTATGACTAGACTTAGAAATGTGTTGCATTTCTTGGCTAACTAGCTAAAGATTTAGCCAACTGGATTAGCTGTCATAGCTGTAAGTGCCACGTTTGGGTCCATTTTCCAGTGTTGGCTAACCAAATTAGCTGTCAACATCTATGCTAAAGTTTAATAACAATCCCGTCTGTGCGTTAGCTTTCCGGGCTAACCATACTTGCTGCCTATAGTTCTCTTTAATGTTAAAAACAGGTCTTTGAACGATACCTGGAGGTCCCAAAACGCGTCTTAGATCCGCGGTTCTCAAACTGTGGCGCGTGGACCACCGGTGGTACGCTAGCTTCCTATGTTGGTTTGCTCGCAGTGCGTGGAAAATTAACCAAATAACATAACATGTATATATATATATATATATTCCTTCAAATACCATTGGTGCGAAATTGCTAAAAAATCGCTAACGCAAACTGAACGCTCAAAACAAGATGGCGACCTTCCTGTTGGGTTTGGATGATGGTCATAATGACATTTTTTCTTTATCCGGACCTCCTACACACGTCTACCGATTTTCGTGCGTGTAGGCTAAACCTGCTGCCCTAGCTAAAAAAAAATTCGGGTGGTAACAGTTCGAGAACCACTGTATTTCGGCTACGAAAAAGACCTCCCTTAGTAAGCTAACCAAGGAAATGAACCACCGGATCAGGAATCATCTCACACTTACAACGACCCCCAGATTGAGCGAGGTGACCTTGTCTTCCTCCGGCCCCACGGACATGGACGGCTCGAAGATGGCGCCGTAAGGCAGGACATAGGACACGGTGTTGTTGGGGTTGAACCTGATGTCCTCTTTGGGCAGATACCTCGTCCTGGACACAGAGGTCGGGGGGACATGTCACAAGGTCGACTTTGATTTAATTTTTTTTTAGAGGAAGCGCAAAGACGAGCTGGAAGAATCCTTATCCTTTACCTGTAAGTGTACGGTCCCTTTTCCTGAACCACTGGATTTGCGCCGTTGTCCACGACCTCCCGGGGGTTTTTCACCTCAAATAACCAGAACTGCCTGTACACGGGCGACCCGGACGTCTCCCAGTTCTCGTAAGCCGTCGTTCCATTCTCGATGACGGCTTCCTAAAAAAAAAAAAAAAAAAAAACCCACCAGAGTAAAGAAACAGACAGACAATCTATTTATAACGCGCCTCAGGACTGTATCGGTGGGGCCAGCTGCCCCTGCTGACACACCGCCAAGGTTGGATGTCACATCAGCGGCACCGGACATTTTTTTCCAGTTTCTGAAACGAAACGCTGATCTTTTTTTCGCGTGCTGGTACGAAACCCCCCCCCCCCCCCCCCCCCCCCCGCTGGTTCACCTTCACACACCCGCCACCAAAACCCCCAGCAAAGCACCCGTACCTTCTTCACCGTACTCTCAATGATGCTGTCGCCCAGCGGGATGAGGACGCCTCCCAGGACGGCCAACACGGCTCCGAAAGCAGCTCCGACGAGGAATCCGCACCCCCTGTTACAGCAGCCCATGGTTTGTTTCCTTTTTCCCCCTCCTCCTTCGCGGGATTGTGCGCCTGCTTGTCTTGCCTGGCAGCCTGCTCTCCTTCTGTCCCTGTTTTCTTTTTTTTTTCTTGTTGTCGCTGTTATCGTCGGGTGCATAAAAAACCCCGAGCAGAGGAGCTGACGGAGGCTGACCGAGGCCAGGTGAAAAGTACAAACGCTTGCTAAAGCTCTGCCCGAATATAAACGGGGGGTTATGCAACGCCGGGGCGGGAGGGTTTAAAGTTCAGAGCGTGAACTATCTGACCTTGGTGATAACAGGAGAAAGGACGAGAGAGTTCACTCTCCGATCGTAAAAACGAGCGTCTCCGTATCTGCGTCGTCTTCCTTGGTTTTTATCGCAGACGAAACAAAGAACGCGTAGAGACTGTAGATGCTCTCGGTTCTCGCGCGCTAATATAAACACTATAACTGCTGTTTGTCTCTCTGAAGTCGTGGATCTGCGGATTATAAACGATGAAAAAAAGAGAGGTCTTATCTCGTGTTGTGTCACAGGGATATGAAAATAAAAGGCTCTTTATCGCTCAGAGATGTTTTCCCCCGCGTGCTTATCTCCATTCATTACCGCGCCATAAATAAGACTTGTTTCCACGACATAAGCATAACCAGGATTCTGGCTCGGTGGTTCGTGACTACGAGAGGCCTCGTAGTGCATCGGAACGACACCTTCCAGTCCAGTTGGTGGCGTTGCACGAATAAGAAAAGATAATGACGAAGATCGGTCGCCGCGGCAACTTGCTCGAGATCGCGTAGGGAGGTTCCCGCTGGCACCGACATGTGCACAAGTCAAAGAATACGTGCAAGGGCATACGAGGAAAAGAGAGGATGGACTCTTAATGAGAACATGATGATGATGATGATGAAGAAGACATGCATGGAATTCTAGAATATTTGGGACTGTTTGAATCAACGGAACCTTTGGAGTTTGGATTTTCTTGGGTTTTCTCCGGTTTCCTCACACCGTCTAGACATGCAATATTGCGATTAAGTCAATGAAACATTCACCTGTCCTCATCATTCACATGTTGTCATCATTCACCTGTCCTCATCATTCACATCCTCGTCATTCACATGTCCACATCATTCACCTTTCCTCATCCTTCACCTGTCCTCAACATTCACATGTCCTCATTATTCACATGTCCTCAAAATTCACCTGTCCTCAAAATTCACCTGTCCTCATAATTCACCTTTCCTCAACATTCACCTGTACTCATCGTTCACTTGTCCTCATCGTTCACCTGTCCTCATCATTCACCTATCTTCATCACTCACCTGTCCTCATCATTCACCTATATTCATCTCTCACCTGTCCTCATCATTCACCTGTCCTCAACATTCACCTGTCCTCAACATTCACCTGTCCTCAAAATTCACCTGTCCTCATAATTCACCTTTCCTCAACATTCACCTGTACTCATCGTTCACTTGTCCTCATCATTCACCTATCTTCATCACTCACCTGTCCTCATCATTCACCTGTCCTCATCGTTCACCTGTCCTCATCGTTCAACTGTCCTCATCGTTCACCTGTCCTTATTGTTCACCTGTCCTCATCATTCATCTGTCCTCAAAATTCACTTTCCTCAACATTCACCTGTCCTCATCATTCACATGCCATCATGTTTCATCTGTCCTCATCATTCATCTGTTCTTCATATGCACCTGTCCTCATCATTCACCTGTCCTCATCACTCTCCTGTCATCTGTGTTTATCTGTCCTCATCAATCACCTGTTTGCATGATTCACCTGTCCTCGTCATCATTCACCTGCCCTCATCGTTAACCTGTCCTCATCATTGACCGATCAAGTACAGTACAAAAAACCATATTAAAGTAAAACTAAAATTACAGATTTAAAAAAGTACTTTAAAAAGTACAAGTACACAATTTGAACTGCTTCATGCTTCATAATGCACATCCATCCTCTGTCCCTGTCACAGGCTTTTTTTTCCCCATAATCTATGTCTCAATCTCAGATTATTATATTTATGACATCACCTGGCAGTTGTTTTCTTTCGCTTCACAAACTTCCTCCATCGCAGAGGTGATAAAAACCACTTCTTTCCAAGGCCGGTGATTGTAACCTGCTGTGTAAACTCAGGGCTGTGTGCACGTGACGACCACCGGAGGGCAGCACTACCATTCTAGTCAGTGTTGAGTGCAGCAGAGGGTTTGCTTCTTTTTTTTTTTTTTTTTTTTTTCCTCACATGCAGCTTCAACTTCCATCCATAATCCCACTGTTGTCTCTGTGCCAGACTCTCTTGATCTCACCTGGACGACTTCACATCACGAGTCTCTTACACCAACAGCATCTGTTACTGATAATATTTATATTAAAGTGTTTTTTTTATTGTTTGTCGTTCTTTGCCATCTGACCCGGGTGTTAAAGTGTTTCTTTAACACAGACGCTGTGTGATTTTCACGCTCTATGACATCTAAACTACACCCAAAAGAGCAAATATTGACTCACTGTCGCTTTTTCATGCACAATGCAAACACAGTGTCGTGTGTGTGTGTGTGTATATATAACATGATTAAAACACTGAAAAACAAGCAGACGTGGACGATAATCTCTCATAATGAGAGATTTATTAACACAAGTTGTTGTCGTTTGTGTTTTGTTATCTCAGATCACAACAGAAAAGGTCACACAGGGAAAGTTTTGGATGACACACCTGACTGCGTCGCTAAATTATTTAAACTGCAAACAACGGTCACGTCGAAGCTGACACAGTTCGAGGGTGATGTTTCCACGGGAACGACGACACAAGCGACACAGGATGTTGAATATTATTCTGTATTTTCACGTGTTTTATTCACACACGGTCGTTTTTAATGAAAGCCTTTAATGGTGAAGAGATGCAGCTGACCTGTTATTTAGTGAGTGAAGCTGTGGTCGTGCATGTTTTAACACATTCTCCGGTTGAGGGCGTGCACCTTCAAAATAAAGGCATTAGACTACATTAACCACACAGCATCCTGTTTCATGTGGGTTAGGGTTAACTGATGTGCTGCAGGAAACCAAAATGACTCAGCCCTGTGTAGCAAATTAGAGGTCTTAAATAGTGTACTTTGACATGAAACGTTGCGACTTTTTTTCTCGCAATATTGCGACTTTTTTTCTCGTAAAATTGCGACTTTATTCTTGTAATATTGCGACTTTGTTCCTCATAATATTATGACTTCATTCTCATTATATTATGACTTTACCCTCGCAATATTATGGAATTTTCCCGTAATATTATGACTTATTTCTCATAATGTTACAACTTTATTCTAGGAATATTACGACTTTATTCTTGTTAATATTGCGACTTTTTTTCTCATAATTTGACATCTTTTTTCTCATAATGTTACGACTTTATTCTCGTAATACTACAGCTTTATTCTCGAAATATTACGACTTTTTTAATATTACGACTTTTTTCCCATAATATTACAACTTTATTCTCTTCATATTTCGACTTTATTCTCATAATGTTACGACTTTATTCTCGTAATATTTTGACTTTTTCTCATAATATTACAACTTTATTCTGGTAATATTGTAACTTTTTTATCGTAATGTTACGACTTTTTTCTCATAATGTTACGACTTTATTCTCGTAATAATACAGCTTTATTTTAAAAACATTACCAATTTTTTTAATATTACGACTTTTTTCTCATAATATTACAACTTTATTCTTATCATATTATGACTTTTTCTCATAATATTACAACTTTATTCCGGTAATATTGCAACTTTTTTTCGTAATGTTATGACTTTTTCTCATAATGTTACGTATGTATTCTTGTAATCCTACAACTTTGTTCTCGGAATATTACGTCTTTATTCTCGGAATATCACAACTTTATTCTCGTTATTCTCGGAATATTATGTCTTTATTCTTGGAATATTATGAAATTATACTCGTTATTCTCGTAATATTATGAAATTATACTTTTTAAAATTACAACAAATATTACGACTACTTTATTCTCAAAAGATTTTTTTTTTTTTCATCGTTAAATTCTGAATTTGTTTACTTATCCATGTTACATTCATTAAAAATGTCGATATGGGCCTTTTTTGCACAACTTTCTGTCTCGGTTTATAAATTTAAAAAAATAATAATAAAATAAAAAATTGGCAGTGCTCGCTCTTATTGTGAAAGTCCTCGGCGGAAGTGTGACCGCGGCTGCCGCTCGCGGAGCTGCGCGTCGCCGCCTCTGCCGCTGCCGCTTCACAGCCTCCAGTCAGAGCCGAGAAACAGTCTCCGCCGCAGCGAATGGAGGCGAACGGGTGGGAGAGACTTCTCCGCGGAATCTGCTCGCTTTTCAAATAGCTCTCACACGGACGCTGCGTGGATGTGTTTTGAAAACAAAAAACAAAAACCTTGAAGATATTTTAATCACGTGAAGGAATCTCACTTTTTCTTTTTTTCTTCTTTTTTTTTAAAAGAAAAGCCAAAAAAAAAAAATCGCATCGCTTCCTCCTGAGGAGCTCGAGAAAAAGGGCGTGTGTGTGTATGTGTGATTGTGTGTGATTGTGTGCGGGGCGAAGGCAGTTTTTTTTGTTTTTTTTTTCAAATTTAATGTGGGTATTTTAGAGGATTTTCTCTCTTTTTTTTTTTTTGGACACGAACACCTTCGGGGGTCTAAAGGACAGAGTCGAGGATGGGATGCACGCTGAGCACCGAGGACAAGGCGGCGGTGGAGCGCAGCAAAATGATCGACAGGAATCTGCGGGACGACGGCGAGAAGGCGGCCAGGGAGGTCAAGCTGCTGCTGCTCGGTGAGGACGGGGAAGATGGGCGGCGGGGACCGGGTAGTGGTGGTGGGCTAACTTCGCCCACACCACCATACTCCCTGTATATCTGTGTTAGAGGACAGGAAACGCCACGTTAATGTGCTTTAATGGTGGTTAACGTGTTGTAGTCGACGTTAGGCTCGTGTCAGCCCGAAGAAGAGTTTCAATTCCGCATCGCTAGCTCACTCTTCAACCCCTCCTTAACGAGCCTCAGCTGTCAGCTAGCTCACTGAAATACACCGTTATCTTTCCTGACAACTACACACACTCCCAAGTTTCTACCCCCCCCCCGTTTCTAACATTTTCAGGCACTAAATCTTCTCAAAAATGCCACATTTCCTCTGTCAAAAGCAGCCAAAAACTGGTCCAAAGTGGCCCTGACCTAGCTAAAAAGTTTGTGGAGTCCGGTTAAGCTAATCTTCCCTGAAGGACGGAATTGTTGTTTATTTACACTTCTCTTGTTGTGGTTTTCTGCCTTTTAAAACCAACTTAAAGGTCCAGTATGTAAGAAATGTAGCTATAATTAAAGGTGCATTATGTAATAAATCTAAAGAGACTCAGGAACGATATTCATACTAGATAGAGTTTGTAGCGCTGGTGCAAATTTAGCAAAAAAACGCCTCCGTTTTCACGTTCAATCCAAAATGGCGGCCCTCCAGTAGGATTTACAGGACATTTGTCATCGACTTAGGGTTAGGGTTCCAATTTTCCACGCTTTTTCACCATACCTTTGAAATACGTACATTTTCACCAGGTCTGACGCGGTCGCAAAAATCTGTGAGTTTTTTGGCACGGGAAAATAATAATAATAACTCCTTCAGTCTCAAGATAACAATACTGAGTAATAACATACTGAACTCACCAACAACAACAGTACAGCCAAAATATTAGCATTAAAAAAAAATTTTTAGCGGGCTGCAAATCATGTTTATGTTTTGAAATCATGTTTTGGCATGTGGCGCCACCTACCGCCGTCTACCAGTCATTGCAGTCAGTAGAGTCTGAGCTACATTGGCGGAGAAAACGAAACCCAAAAGACCTCGGTATTTTTAATTTGAGTGTAGTTACCGTTTTTGGCCACATTCTTACATATGGCGTAAAAATGGCTTTACACAGTAGCCTAAATGGTCGGGGTAAAAACCTGCCAGATTGTGAGTTTTTCGTAATTGTGAAGCGGAAACTTACGACTGTTTTTATTGCACCCCAAGTGAACCCTTGTTTATACTCGCGCGTTAAATGTTCGGGAAGTGTGTACGGAGGCGCCTATATTCACCGTGTTGTTCGTAGCGGTATTCGCCGCAACGGCAGGGCGCGTACGACCAAAATATTCAACTTGTGCTGCCTGATAAACGACCGCTGCTTAGCAACAGTAGCAAACAACAACTTTTTGGCGACTACAAACCTAGCTTAATTCAGTGAAGTATAGGATAAGTTATAGTAGTCATTTTGCCACGTGCCCCACTACGACGCATGGACTTGAATAATCGAGCAGCTGTTTGACGTTATATACAGATGTGGAGGTAGAAGCGTGTTCCAGATCCTCTTCACGTTTTTGTTACATGCGTTGTTATCGTCTCTGACATCTCCCTCTGACGGATCGACAACACTTGGCAACACACGGAGAAACGCTGTTATCCTTGTAAACAGAGACCATAGGTGGAAAACTTTTCCATCGGCCCTTCAGGTCGCCGGCTTTGGGAAATGTTGACATGCACACACATGGTATGCGGGTTACCAGGACACAAACTCTGCAGGCCTGTATCAATAGCAGGCAAACACAAACTGACAGAAGTTACAGCCGTTGTTGTTGGACATGTGCGCACCTGAGGCCTGAGCGAGACAAACCCTCTTAACGCCTCCGATTGGTGTTCATTAAAATGATAAAATAACAAGTTTCCAGGGCCAGAAACAATATTTTTGAGAAGCAAGTCGCGTTTTGTTTGAACACGAACGCACATATTTTCCCTGTTAAAGGTAAACTACATTCCTCAGGTGCTTGGGAGGCCAGACGGGGCACGTCGATGGAGAGCGAGCGTGTTGGGTCAAGTTTCTGCTATGCTTCTAACTAAAGGGCGGAAAGTTTGTTTTCGTCATCCTTTTGGTTTTTGCACAGGCCGTGTAGCGTTACTCAACTTCTGTTTTTGGTAGAAAAGCTGTGCACCATGTTGTGCGTGGATGGTGGGGGGGGCGGGGGGGCCCCCACGCGTGGCCGCTTTGGCTCTGCTGTTTCTGTACAGTCTATTCATTGTGACGGCTCTTCAGGTTACTGCCTGAAGTGACCCAGAGGCGGGAAATTAGGGCCCGTAAGATGAGAACACGGCATTAAATATGAAAAAGCTCTGCTGGGGGGCCTCGGCGAGGAGTTTTGAGTCCCGAAGAGTCGGATGATTTGCAAGAAATTCTAGTCAACGGAGATTAAAAATGTGCCTCAGTGGTACGAGGTTGGCAGAGCTGTGGACCGTGGTCGTCCTCTGCCAAATGTGTAAATGAAAAAAAAATGCGGTGACTCGGTGAGCGGCACGTTCGCGCGGTGACCATCTGCTTTTAGAGCCAAAATGTTAATCGCGGGCTTATGTGCGAGCGTGAAATCGTTGGACCACTGTAAGCATATTTAATTTGGCCTGAAAACACAATTGTGTGTGTGTGTGTGTGTGTGTGTGTGTGTGCTCACGGTCACGTTCTAACCTGCTGCTGGCACACTCGGGTGAAACTCAACGCACTTGTATTTCTCATTTAGCTCCACTTCTTTATTTGGCGCTCCTTTTTTTATTTCCTCCCCTGGATCCAATTATCTTACTATTCATGTCGACATGCTAAAATAGATAACAATTTCCCTCAGCCTAATTACTCTTTCTACCGCTGCTGCGGAACAGTCGGACGCTCCTATTTATAAGACTCAGCCTTTGTCATTTTTCTTTGAAGCATTTTTTACCAGCCAACCTGACATGGACTTTTTGTTATAGTTACGCTGAGCGTAGGAGACAATCCACTTATGGATTGGGGCGGATCAATCGCTGTGATTTAGCGTGGTCATCCCCCCCCCCCCCCACCCTCGTGGACAGCGCGAGGGGGAAGATACCGCAGTCCGTGATGAGTGACTCATTCTCAAATCCCCATCAAGGGAATGATGTGGTGGTGGTGGTGGTGGGCGAGGGGTAGAAAAAGAGGAATTGAAAAGTGAGCGAGAGGAACAAGAACTCTCAAAGGAAAGACGTAGAACTGGAATATGGAAGCCGAGGACTGTTAGCAAGAGAGAGAGAGAGAGAGGCAGAGCTGGATGGCGTTGGCGCCATGCTGCTAATGTGGCATCACTAATGTGGTTAGCACATGGTGCCAAACTTCATAAGCCCTCCTTCAGTCCTTGGAGAGCTGCTTGGGCCGGCAGCACGGTCCTCACAAAGCCCCCTTTTTTTATTGACACAAACGTATATTCATGCTATCGATTCGACGTGAGTTTCTGCTTTTCGTTCACCAAAATCAGATATCCGTAAAAAGTAGTGCCGGTCAACGTTAACGCATGACACGTTTCCATGAAGACTGATCTGGAAAAAGTTGCACGTGACGTCATGTCTACGTGCCCAATTAGCTCAGCTAGCTGCACTAGCTCCTTTATCGTCGATTAGCGCGCCACCAGTCGAACTGGAGCGGTCTAGAGCAGCGCTACAAATAACCAGCGTACCTGTGTACTGCATACATGTGCTCATGGAAACGCGTCATGCGGTAATGCTGACGTCGTTAACTACAGTTGGGTTGTACCAAAAAATAGATTCACTTAAAAATCGCAATTCTCATTTACGCTGATTTTTTTTATATATATAAAGAGTAGTGCTGGGCACATTAACGACGTCAACGTTAATGCATGACGCGTTTCCGCGACGACTGACCGGAAAACGGCGGGCGCGACGCCATGTTTCCGTGCCGCAGCACCGGAGTCCAGGCACCGTTTACCAGTTAGCTCAGTTAGCTCCTACAGTTGAACGTGAACGGTCTGTTTATTAAACGAAAAGAGCAGCGCTACAAATAACTAGCGTCCCTGTGTACTGCGTATGTGTTCCTCTGTTTTTAAAGTTTAGCGTTACTTTAGAGACGTTAACGTTCCCAGCTCAAGTGAAAAGATAATCCTTTAAACCTGAAATATCATATAAATAAGAGAGATGTTTTCCACCACTGTCACGTGACCAGGAACATGGGTGAGGCCTGCAGATGGTCTCCATGTATCTGGAGCATCGTGTTTTTGAATTGGCCAGTTATAGCTACCGTCAGAGACGGTTGGAGTTCAAGGTTGCGATGTCAGTATTAGCGTTGGACACACAAAAGTAATATTGAGCCGTCCCTATCAATGCCCCCTGTTATAAAACATCCCTCCTCGTCCTCCTCATTGCCTTTTTCGTACCTAGAGGAACAGAGCCAGAGGGAGTTCCAAGAAGGAAGATGTGTTTGCAGATGGTCGATGGAAAGAAATGCTCTGTAATCAGCAAGAGGAAGAGAGGCATTCAACCTCTGGTTAGCTTGGATTTTCCTAAAATAGTTTGAACCGCTAGAAACAGAAACCAGCTGCTCCAGTGGTTTTGGACGGAGTCGCCTTTTTGGGGGGTGGGGGGGGCGTATCAAAGCAGAGGGGTGTGTAACACGACTCTGCACGAGGAGCAAAGGTTAGGCCTGTGTTTCCATGAAATTCTTCAAGGTCTTTTAAAAGAGTCAAAATCAGGGCAGATCTATGTTCTGCACTAGTCAACATCACCATTCCCCCCTCCCCACAATGACTTTCTTGACCATTAGATCAGTGCTTTAATGGCCCCTTGTGTATTTTCACTGCCAAAAAATGAAAATAACCATTTCCCTCTTAATATAACACTTAACTTTTCAAGAACTTTCCAAATACAATTTGTATATATAAGCTCTACCATACCCTAACTCTCTTCCTCTATGGTCCTCATTGGCCATATCTTGATCGGCTTTGAAGAAGCTCACTTTAACACTTTAACGCTCTTATGAGACTTTTTGAAACGTAAGTTAACAACTACAGTAGAGAGAATCCTATTCCTGTTTACACCGACGCATACTTGACCAATGTCATGAAAGAGAAGCCAGTGTTCTGTATTGTCTTGAACGGCCATGAGAAGGCCTCTATCTCAGTTGCTTCTTTGGTCTATGGCAGCGTTGCAGCACCACATACAGGCCTGGCATATCTACTACAATGCCGTGTTTACAGGGAAAAATACAAAAGATCGTATATCCGCGTGGATAAGGCCTCGGAGTCAAATAGACAACGTACTCTTGGTACGATTCATCCCTAGCTTCTTCCCCACCCTCGCATTGAAATGTGGTTTCAAAAGCCAAATTTGGAGCTGGCAAAAAGTCAAGACTTCAAAACGGCAGTTCACAAACAATGGATTGACGTCACACTGGGTCACATCATTTGTTTAGACTGCAGTCTGTCAAACAATAGTACACGAAATGTGTCTTGAGAACGATCTTGAGGGTATTTTCAGATTTTTTTTATGTCGGTGGTAGTTGTAGTTCCAGACAATAAACTTTTAAACAGCACTAGGACGTCGCTGTAGCTTTCTCTCAACACATTGCTTGTGAAGGACCTCTAAGTGCTAATGTTAGACAGCGGTATGAGGTTTCACCCTCGCTAACAGGCACCTTTTTTGACCTAAAGATGATAATGAGCAGATGTGTTGACGCTCTGAACTTTAATTAACCCTTCCACGCACCGCTTCTCCGAGATCGGCGAAGAAGGGCTACCATATTTTCACAAGTGCTCTGTGGAAATCGAGTGCTTGAACCTTTCCTGGCCCCGGGCCATTGGTTTGGACTCTCTGGTTTTGTCGTCCTCGTGGTCCCACAGGCGTTTTGACAGGAGCCACGCCCTGATGAGATTCCAGGTGTCAAGAGGCCGCGTACGTACGCGAACGCAAACAACTCGCATCTCACTTTAGTCGAGAGACTGTTGTGATCGGATGTGGCAAAGGATTTAAGACACTTTGTTGATGATGTTCACAAGAGTGACTCAACAGTTTTGCACGCACTTCTGAGTCATGTGTTTTACTGCACTGTACGCCGGTGAGTGTTTTCCACTTAAGTGCAAATAAGAGATGATATGAGAAACGGATGCGTCATCCTCTGACACATGATGATGATGATCATCTCCAAAAGTTAGGGTTTGTCGTTTTATTCATAACTGGCAATCCACACATACGGAGCAGCACAGCAGCAGAGCAAGTCGCATTACTAACCGGTTGTTTTGAACTCGACGAGCGCTGAGTGCCCTAAGTGGATTTTTTTTCCCGTGTCCCACATAGCGAGGCACCGTGCCAGAATGCAAAGTGTCTGTGGCATCGCGAAAATGGCCGAGGGGTGCAACTGTTCCAGCTCGTCTCGCCGGCCATGCAGCCTATCTGCCTTAGGCGTGCGATTCCCACAGGGATTCACACAGCTGAGTCTTTGGCCTTGTAGCGCGAGGAGGTGCCACTACGCCATCACACACACTCACACACATACACACATATATCCCCCCCCCGAGGGAGCGCCAGCGCCCGAGTGATGACACATAATTAATATAATGTGTCCTCAGGTGGATCACATCCAATTATAATAGAAGGTGAATGCCATAACTGACTGTACTATCAGCATGCAGTTATCACCGAAGGGAAAGTTCAGACAGATAGTGTGAACATACAGTTGATTATTCATTTTTCTTAATAATTAATGACTCTAAAACTACAAGATTCTTAAAGAAACCTCCACAGAGAAAAGAAACCACCACATGAAGCCTTTAACGCGGCCATTATGATGTTAAAAACGTATCGAGCGGTGTAATGATGCAACAGAAAACCCGACACCATCCGCTTTTTATATTGATCCTCCCTCCTGTAAAGTGTGCTTCCACCCCGGGTGATTCTCCAACGTCCACTGGGACGTTGTTTTCGAGGAAAAAACGTCCGCTGAATTTACAGTGCGTAGGAAGTGTGTTGCGTCTGTATCCACAACAGCTCGACCAGGTAGTGATTGTTGTGGATTTCTTTCCACACAGGGGTGCTATTATGACACAACACAACACGGGCTGCTGCGGAAAATTACATCTTGGTGTACTGGTGCTTCTTTATGACCGGGACCAGTACAGGAACTGCAAGCTGCGGCTGTTGCTTTCCATTAATACTTGGTGATTAAATTGGCGCTTGATTACTAATTGAACAATTGTAGCAGGCCTGGTTTGTTTTTATCGTCAGGAGCTAGGATTTCGCTCAAAGACGGCATCTAAAGCTACTTCTTGGTTACGTAACCCTAATCCAAATGGTCTCCATCGCCCTTCTGAAATTGTCATATTTGTGCACACAAAAGACGCTGCTTTCCATAAATATTTGGTGATTAATTTGGCACTTGATTACTAATTGAACAATTGTAGCAGGCCTGGTTTGTTTTTATCGTTAGGAGCTAGGATTTCGCTCAAAGACGGCATATAAACATACTTGGTAACGCTTTCTTTTACAGTCCCCTAATTACCTGGTATTTAGCTGGTAAATTCATGGTAACACTAAAGTGTTGCTAGGTAATTACCAAGGGTAATAAGATAAGTAAATACAGTGAAACCGTTGCCAAAATACTGGGTAATGCACGGTAATGTACTCGGTAAGTAAAGTAAAACTGTACTGTAAAAGAAAGCCAAGCTTGTTTCCATGTAATTACACACATTTTTAGGGTTAGGTTTGTTAGATTACCCCTTGGGTAAATAGCTAGTAATTAGGGGACTGTAGGTACCTGCTTATTACCAGTTTATAACCCAATAATACACTTACATTTACCATAGTTTTGCCATAGTTTAGCTGTACATACCTTCTTATTAACAGCAGTAATAACACGCTATAATTAACTATATAGTTACCAGGTAAATGCCCAGTATTTTGGCAACAGTTTCACTGTATTTACTTTCTTATTACCATTGGTAATTACCTAGTAACACTTTGGTGTTACCATGAATTTACCGGGTAAATACCTGGTAATTAGGGGACTGTAAAAGAAAGCGTTACCACATACTTCTTGGTTACGCTAACCTAACCCTATCGTAACCCTAACCCTGATGGTCTCCATCGCAGTCTGAAATTGATGTGTTTGTGCACACAACAGACGCTACTTTCCATAAATATTTGGTGATTAATTTGGTGCTGGATTACTAATTGAACAATTGGTTTGTCCTGGTTTGTTTTGGGTTGACTGTTTTTATAGTTAGGACCGAGGTTTTCGCTCAAATACGGCATCTAAAGCTGCTTTTTGGTTACATTATCCTAACCCTAGCGAAACCCTAACGCTAATGGTAGGGAGGGCTGACCTCCGTACCATCTTTGGGGCTAGTACCAGAGACAAAGTTGAGATGTCTTCCATCTTCATGGTTGCATTCAGAGAAGCCAGACCTGTCTCCATCGCCGTCTGAAATTGACGTATTTGTGCACACAAAAGACGCCGCTTTCCATTAATATTTGGTGATTAATTTGGCGCTTGATTGCTAATTGAACAATTGGTTTGTTTTGTGTTGACTGTTTTTATGGTTAGGACCGAGGATTTCGCTCAAATACGGCATCTAAAGGTGCGTCTTGGTTACGTTACCCTAACCCTAACGTAACCCTAACCCTAATGGTACAAAGTTGAGATGTCTTCCATCTTCATGGTTGCATTCAGAGAAGGCAGACGCTGCATGTCAAACAGTCCTTTGCTACCCAGCGTGAAGTGGCCTCATCAAGTAGCAAGTGTCAGAACGACGAGGCCTGAGTTTAAAAAAAAAAAAAAAAGGAAACTAGATTTGTTATATAAGAGCAAACCATCTCCTTTCTGCTGACAGGGGTCACGAGGTGAAGGATAGCAGTGGTTTTTTCTCTACTTCCTCTTTTTTTACTCCCTGTGTCCAGAGCCAGTGATGTTTACGTAGGGAACAACTGCTCTCAAGTGGCTTGGAAAAATGTCCTCCTCCCCCGCCAGTGGCAGCGTTACGCCAGTGGCAGCGTTACGTCAGCGGCGACAACCGGCCAATTGCCTCCCATATACGTCTCTGCTGATATGAGGACACTGAGTGCACATTAGTGGATCCGAATGGGAGTTTATTGTGGCAGACGTTTAGGATATAATGAATTCGGTTGACAGCGAGGACGTGACAGATGGCTGTGGACTTTGCCGCGATTCACAGAAGCCCACGTCCTCCAATTCGACTTGTTACAAATGCATCAAACGCCAGCGAGGAGAAAGAGCCCGCGGATGCATAATGCATGACGGAGTCAGCATGTCACACACACACACACACACACCAAAAAGCCTTCTCAGGTGACTGTAGCCCCGCACTAGAGATGTCCTGGATATAACAAGAGCAGTTGCCATGGCAAACTGTGACGTTTGCAAAAAATCCGCAAAGCAAAATGCCGCGCCGACGCTCTCGATTCCCTTCACGCTCTCCCCCCTTCCTTCCTTCCTCCCTTCTCCCCATCGTCTCCACGCTCTTGCTGTTAAAGCGTTGCCGATGCCTTGTTGGTCAACGACACAGCGGTCAATCTCATCAGCTGCCGGCACTAAACGCTTTCTCCACCCCTGAGGTGACACCGCCCGCGCGTTTTAACACCGCGTCGATAATAGTAATCGGAGCATTAAAGTTCCGGCGTGTAACAATATTCGGTATCAGATACTGAGGTTTGTAAAGACACACACATACTGTACACCATTAATGTTAAGCGACCAGATTGTAACCTATTGTTATTTTAAGAAAGGCAAAACAGACGACAGGTAATTTCGGGGGAAAAACAGCATGTGAATGATATCGGTATTGGTAGATACTATTGCTGCAAGTAACAATTATATTATGATGATGTTCTCGAATGTCTTGTTTTGTCCACAAACCAAAATTATTCAGTTTTTAATGATTTCTTTGTTACGTGGAGCAAAGTAACCAAGAAAATATTCACATTTAAAAAGCTAAAACTGTCAGAATTCTTGTTTTAATCATGGAAAAAGCTTCAAACCGCTTAATCGATGATCAAAATAGTTGACGATTTCAGCTCTCGTAGATACTGAAGGCTGCAATATTGGTATCCGATACCAAAAAGTCCCAAGTGTACAATGGCTTCAACAATCCAAATTGATGGTTTTCGTGAGTTGTTTCGTATGTTTCGTGAATACAGACGGATGGATTGGCAGAGTGAGAAAGTCGCCAAGTGTTCACACGGAAATGGCCCGAAACGTAAACAAACCGATGTTTCTTTGCTCCACGTAACAAAGAAATCATTCAAACGGAATCAGTTTGGTTTGTGGACAAAAACAAGACATTCGAGGACATCGTCATTTCCAGGTTTGACAAATACTGATCAACGTAATAATTTATTTCCCCTGGTGTCGTCTTCTGTTTTTTTTTGTATAGCGTTACAGCACCACTTACAGTGCGGACATATGTACTACAATTTTTGCGGATACAGAGAAATTTCCTGAAACGATGACGTCTTTATTGGGAACGTTTTGGAAAAAGTTTTTTCCGACTGGACGCGACCTTAGAATCAGAATTGTATATGTACTTTAGGCTTTTCAAAGGCCGCCGTCTTGCAGTTTTTGGGTTTTATCGGGATTAATCAAGTTAATCGGTTCATAAAACGCCATGAATAAAATTGATCAGTGTTTCCCAAACCTGGAAACGATGATGTTCTCAAATGTTGTTGTTTTTTTAATTCATAGTATCGATTTCTTTGTTATGTGGAGAAAACCTCATTGATTATAAAATGATGAATCGTTGCAGCCCGACATAGTTTGGAATCATTCACACAAAGGTCGGGCGATGTCGATGACTCGGCAGTCATGTGACCGCAGCATATTAGAGCCGAAATTCCCTCGAGCTGAGGCCAAAGCAGAGGTTCAAAGACTCTTAACTTAAAACACACGCACACACACACACACACACTGTTGTTTCTCAGTTCTGCTTTGATGAAGTGGTTTAATTTTTTTCCGCGGGGTTTTTCCTCGACCACGTTACATCACTGTAAAGGCAACAGTTGCGTTAACTTGAAACATTTACACTCCTGACTAAACTAAACTAAACTCCTTCTGTCTCCTGCAGGTGCCGGGGAGTCGGGGAAAAGCACAATCGTCAAGCAGATGAAGTGAGTTCATTTCCAGCTGTTGGCGTTGAATCACGCTGCTCACTGAACAGCCAAAACAAATCTTTTTACCCTCTTCTTCGAGGGGGTGGAATTGATAATGACTTCCCTCATCAGATTAGTGTGTAATGGCACCACACTGGATGTTATTTCACATGATGTTGTTTTCCAGCACACAAACGGCACCGAGCGTCCCCGTTGGGCTAGTATTACGGGCTAACGGGTACCATCTGTAATGCATAACGCATAACGCGTCAGACTATGGATGATGCGTAAACACACGCACGCATGTTTTTCTCAGATGTGTATGGAAACGGTGAATCAGCACACGCATACGCCAGAGGTGACACACTTTCATGATTTTATGAAAGTGCTCTGCCTCTCATATTACTTTTTCTCTTGGCTGTGTGTGTGTGTGTGTGTGTGGGGAGGGGGGGTGGTTTGCAGTCCTAAATCAAGTTAGTTCAAGTGCACTGAGACGTCTCTCGCCCTCAGAGTAATTTATTTTCTGGAGAGCACGCAGTTAATTCGGTGTAATACAGCTGATAACAGATATACACGTCGTGAACGTCGGACGAAAAAGACCTCAAACAACTATGAATTAATGGCAAAGAAAAAACTACTAAATCAAGTCGTAAATTAAGTCCTTTTTCTTGCAAAAAAAAAACTTGCAGTGCGTTACCAACAGTGGTTCCCAAACTAGGGGTTGGGACTCCCAAGGTGGGCCGCAAGATGCAGAGACATGGTCCGGAGAATAATTTTAAAAAGTGCAACCATTGAAAATGACTGAATTATTACGTTTTTAGTAGGGCTGGGCACGCTAACGCCGGTTAACAGCATCAACGCTAATGCACATTAACGCATGGGGTCGTTTCCATGACGACTGACTGGAAAAATACGTGCACGACGTGGCGTTTACATGACTCCCGATTGGTAAAACGAGTCTACAAATTACCGCTAAACTTTAAAAACAGAGGCAAACATACGCAGTGCGCAGGTACGCCTGTTATTTTTAGCGCTGCTCTTTTCGTTTCATGAACAGACCGCTCCAGTTCGACTGTAGGCGCGCTAGCGGCGCTAAAGGAGCTAACCGGTAAACGGTGCCTGTTCTCCGGCACGTAAACACGACGTCTTTTTCCGGTCAGTCGTCATGGAAACGCGTCACGCGTTAGCGTCCGTTAACGTTGACGCCGCCAACGCCATTAACCGCCGTCAGCGTGCCCAGCACTAGTTTTTAGACATCGTTCTTACAAAAGATTTAAGCAATTGTGGGTAAATTAGACGTAAAAACATACACATTGTTGATTTTCTTCCCCCCCGCAATTACCCACCGCTAAGTGGATTTTGACGGAATAGAACGATAGACGGCATCAGTTGCGACGCGTTTGATGTCTAGCAGCGTCCTGTCAAGCGTTCTCGCTCTTATCCTTTGATTATCGGTTCAACGATTACCTCCATTACACAAAAGAGTTAGGTGGATTAAAGGCACGGCATTCCAGCCTTTTAACAGGCGGTGCTAAGCTCACTCAGGAGGGCATAAAAAGTTGTTCAGTCGGCAAAATGTGCATTTTCTTGGTCAATCTGCGTCATCTGGAACAGTTTAAGTCAACGTCAGCATCGTCACTTTTACTCTCCCGCCTTCTCCTTTGCAGGATCATCCACGAGGCTGGCTACTCAGAAGAGGAATGCAAGCAGTACAAGGCTGTCGTCTACAGCAACACCATCCAGTCCATTATCGCCATCATCCGAGCCATGGGTCGCCTCAAGATCGACTTCGGAGATGCCGCGCGAGCTGTGAGTGGGGGGGAAAAATAAAACGCGCTGTATGCTCAGCGAAATCCTCGAGGGAAAGTAGCACAAGAAGTTCTCTCAGCACGTGTCTGTGGTTCAGCCTGACGACAGATAACAGACGACGTGTTTATTAATCTGTTGATTGATTTATAGCCTGTTGACTCCACCCTTTTTTTGTGTGGCCGCCCCAGGATGACGCAAGGCAACTGTTTGTGTTGGCGGGCTCGGCAGAGGAAGGCTTCATGACGGCGGAGCTCGCCGGCGTCATCAAGCGGCTCTGGAAGGACGGCGGCGTCCAGGCGTGCTTCAGCCGCTCCCGCGAATATCAGCTCAACGACTCGGCGGCATAGTGAGTCCCGCAAAAAAACAAACACGCTAACGCAAACGCGCAAACAACCGAGGTAAAAGTCGCAGGGTTTCCCCCCCCCCCCCCCCGAAAATCCGTATATAAGATGAGTAAATGTCCGTCACTTTGAAAGCTTCCACTGTGTACGAATTGGAGACATCTAGTGGTGAGACTGCATATCGCAACACCGCGACTTTTCCCAAACTTCTCAAAACGGAGTTAGAAAGTGCTAGACGGATAAAAACAAATGGAAACTGGAAATAATAGCATAATAAAAACACTAAAATTGACTGTATATATATATATATATATATACAGAAATTGTTTTTACCGAACAATTTCCTATATATATATATATATATAGGAAATTGTTCGGTAAAAAAAGATCTTCTCCGTCGTGTCAGTATATCGCAATATATGATTCTGCAAATACTCAGTATTTCGCAATGTCTGGACTTCATGGAATCATGAGAGCAACAAGTGTACGAAGTTTGGTTAAAATCGGAAACAAAAAAAACAAAAACAAAAAACGCAATTTTGGCCAATTTCTTTCGCATCAAAAATTTCCCTAAAAATCCTCAAGAAACTTTGGAGTAAGGCCCATCCGACCATTTTGTCTGGCCATGACCCGACTTCTGGGGGGCGCTATAGAGCCCTGAGGCTACGTACGGGTTCGTGCCCTATGCCGCTATCGCATTTCTCGCCAATCCGACCTCCGTGCCAGATTGCAAAAAGTTTTAATCCACGTTAACCCCATCAAAAATGACCGTAAACCCACAGATTACATCTATCCGAAAAATCGAAATTTCGGATTTTACTCAGCCGTTTTGTACACTTACACCAACAAACTTTATGAATAATATGTTTAATTTCTCTCGTTAAACCCTAACCCTTAATTAAATGAAACACTTGGACCTTTAAGGTCAAAAAGTCTCGGATCGCTGCGATCACACAGAAAGTCCAGGAGCCAAAACACACCGTCGCCCGGTTAGCAGAATGCTACAGCGCTGCTGCGTATCTGTCTGGACTTTCAGACTGTCAATATTTGCCCTCCTCTGCCAAACAAGAGGAGCAAACGGCTGGCGAGAATATTGAATCTTTGACCTTCCGCCTCGGCAGCGCAGGGACATTTCGCTTAAAAACGTGCAAAGGAAATGACACAAATGCAGAGGAGGGGGATGAGGAGGAGGAGGAGGAGGTGGAGGGAGAGAAGAAAATCTGGTGCTTTATGTTTTCTCACCTGGCCTGAAAATGGTATTGTGCAAGAGCCCTTGGCAGTGGGAACCATCACAAGGCAGCTCACGAGTTCAGTTGTTGGCAGACGAGCCATTTGCCTTGTTTTGTTGGCAAAGAACAAACATTAGAGTTGACGCACAGGGACGAGGGGAAACTTGCACTTGGTGGCCATTTTCTAATTGGTTCCTCTAATCCTGCTCTCCGGGGGCTTTTCGTGAATAAGAAACACTATTGTTAAGCCCTTTGCCACTTTTTTTCTCTCTTTCCTTCTTCACTTAATACCTTAGAAGACAAACAAAAGGGCTTGTTTGCTTGAAGGAGAGATTATTTTTCTGTTTGTCTGACGGAGAACCTCAGGTCGCTAATCTTTCTCCATTTGTCGGCAGCAGCCTCGAGGTGTTAGCTCGGGTCACGCGACGCCTCGGATACACTCGTAACAACAAATGAGATGTAACCATAAAGTCTTACTGAGAGAGAGAGAGAGATAATTAACAGTAGGATTTAGCTTCTGTTGAAAGAATATTGTCTCGGGCTTAAAGGTCCAACAGTTGCAGAATATATAGAGGAACCTATTTGCGCATTTTTAGGGTTAACGTGCATAAAAAATTACAAGACCGACTCGTCTGAGCACGTTTATTGTACCAACGTTAAAAAAAACATGTCAATCTGCACTAGATACATCTAAAAAAAACAAAAAATGGTAATTCCTGGACTTTAAATTGGACAGAAATATGTCCAATTATCACGTTTGAATAACCCAAATGAACAAATAAAGCGCACCTATCCTCAATACAGCTTGTTTTATAATGCAAAACTATGGCAAAAATGTAATACCTATCGTTAAAAACCACATATTTCACACAGCTCCTGTTCCTTAGACTCAGGAAAACCTCACTGAAGACTGTAGCTCAGATTTAAAGCCCAGGACCTGTTTGCTATGAGGCAACAGCTCTAACCGCTAAGTCATTGTGCAATCATGTCTAAATTTAAAACAGACGGGATTTTTTTCTTCTGGTATTGTCCTGTTTTTTTGTTTTTTTTAACCTAAAACATATTTTTTCTATATGTACAGTGGCTGATTTGTGCCAAACTTAGTTTCTCGTCATGCCTCGCCTTCAAAAAAGGGTAAAGCATAATTAACATATCCTTGAAGAAAGCGCCAGGAGTGAGATTGGCTGTCGACACACTTGACCTTGATTCGTCTAACTCACATTCTCACCTCCACATTTTCTCCCCCCCCCCCACCCTCCTCCACCCCTCTGCTTTGCGCCCTTCTCTCAGCTACTTGAACGATCTGGACAGGATATCCCAGGCCACCTACATCCCAACCCAGCAGGACGTCCTGAGGACCCGCGTCAAAACCACAGGCATTGTGGAGACGCACTTCACATTCAAGGACCTGCACTTCAAGTGAGAATTTCCTCCACTGCAACACTCTTTTTTTTTTTTTTTTTTTTTTTTTTTAACGCAGTGACTTAATTAGGTTTCCTTCCTGTTTCTGACTCATTCGGCCTTCATTAGGAATTCCCTTTGTACGCGTCATACAGCTGTGTGTCGTGACGCAGCGGCGGTGATTCACTTGACACGGTGTTGAAAAACAACGGGCGGTGCGCTCGGTGATGATGTCACGATGGCAGAGTTTAAGTAGATGATGATGTTGTTTACCACGGAAAGTCAACCGTGGGCCGTTTTTCCGCAGAAATTCATCATCTCGGCAGGTTTCGCGTTTGTGTGGAAAGCAAAATCTATGCAAATTCACACAGCGGCTGTTGCGTAATCGGCTTCATACATTTGTTTGGTAAACGAGCTCATTCAACGGCAAACTGGGTTTATTCTGAGCTATAAGTTGACTCTGTAGATGTGAAGTTAAAGAGATATAAAAGACATCGTGTAGAAGAACGATCAAGCAAAAACCTTGAAAATGTATTTCCAGCAGTGACTTTTGTAGTTTTTCCTTTATAAGTAGACTTGTTCATGAGCTGCTGTGGCATGAAAAAAAGGGAACGTACAGATATGTAAGTGAAGGTAAGGTGATAAAGTCCATCAATACCAATATTAGCGAGATACATCTCTGGCAAAATGTTGGTTAGCCTGGTCATCCAAGTATCTCAGATTAACAATCTTCCCATACTCAATCCCCAGCTTTGATACTCTGTCGCGATCCATGTGACGTAAATGTCATCATTTTCCCCCATGTTTGAGAAGATATGCGAAAAACATATGCGTACCCAAAGATTTTGCGACTATCCCGACTGTGCAAGCTCGATGTAGCGCAACGCCACTCGGTTCAGTTCTCATTTTGGTCAAAGACGAAGAAAAGAACTCCTAGCGAGGGTATGCTTGCATTGAACGCTAGACTGATGCTCATCCAAGTGTCCTAGATATGCGATCTTCTGATACTCGTACCCCGATTTGTGTAGAAGACGCACAGGGAACCTACACAAACATTGTACAAACTCCATGTAGCACACAACCTTTGCCTGTCCCCTTGGTTGCGTGTTCTCCGTTTGGGCAAAGAAGGCGACGATGATCATGGATCCTGTTGAGGAAATGTTACGCAAGAAGGTTCGCCAGTAACTAGCTACCTAGCAAGAATGACATGCAAATGGTAAGAAACTCAAGGCTGCTAGAATGGAATTTGAGATGGACTAGGCATGCTAATCCAAGTGTCTTAGATTTGGGATTCTGATACTCTTACCCCATGGCCCATGAAGATGCATAGCGAACCTCTGCGAACCTACATTAGCCCGTACCCAAAGATTGTGTGAAAGCTATAAGTCACTTCCTCTTCAGAATCCGTGTTTCATCTTTATTGGGTGTTCACAACTCTGTGTAGACATTTGCTGGACAGACGAATGTTCTCTGCTTCACGGAAACAAGTTCTGTTTTTTTAATCGTTTGTGACAAGACCAAATCAGCTGTGGCGTCTCATTACGTTTGCCTTAGGGTTCCCGAAACACTGCGTGTATTGTCTTCTATGTACAGTGGGGTCCTTTTAAAATGGGAAATAACATTTGCAATACAAGTTACTGAGTAACATTCATGTTTTTCTCTTGGAAAAATACATAAATTCAGTTATATTTAGGCCCGTGATCTCAACTCCCTAAAGCAGGGACGTCTGGAAACTTCAACACCAATAAATTACCAATTATTGCTTTAATTTCTTTCTTTCTTTCTAATACTCCCAGAATGTTTGATGTTGGCGGTCAGCGATCTGAGAGGAAGAAGTGGATCCATTGCTTCGAAGGTGTGACCGCCATCATCTTCTGCGTGGCGCTCAGCGACTACGACCTGGTGCTCGCTGAGGATGAGGAGATGGTGAGTGGTTCTACCACGAGACTCCAAGACAAAGGATCGGTTCTCCTTTTAAAATCATCCGGATTAGGGGAGGAACAATGACCGATTCTGACTTTCTCCTTTCCCGCAGAACCGAATGCACGAGAGTATGAAGCTGTTCGACAGCATCTGCAACAACAAGTGGTTCACGGACACCTCCATCATCCTCTTCCTCAACAAGAAGGACCTGTTTGAGGAGAAGATCAAGAAGAGTCCTCTCACCATCTGTTACCCAGAATACGCCGGTGAGGCTTGGCGGCATGTGTTTAGAACGTCTTCTGATCATTGAGCCAGAAATGTGAAAAGCTAAAACATTCTCAAATGTCCATCCCAGGCTCCAACACGTACGAGGAAGCAGCTGCCTACATCCAGTGTCAGTTCGAGGACCTCAACAAGAGGAAGGACACCAAGGAGATTTACACCCACTTCACCTGCGCCACGGACACCAAGAATGTGCAGTTTGTCTTTGACGCGGTCACCGACGTCATCATCAAGAACAACCTGAAAGACTGTGGTCTCTTCTGAGGACGACGAAGAAGACGACCCCTTTTTTTTCTTGGTAAGGAACCTACGCACTGGTCACTACTTCATGAGATGCAACATCTCCAAATCCTGCACTTTACCTTTTTAGAGTCGGTATCGTACGTTGCGTACCATATCAAGCGTTACCCTGCCTTTTCCACTTCTTATCTTCATCTTCCATCTTTAATCTTTGCTCGTCCATGCCCTGCACGTCCTGTCCAAGAGTTACTACCTCATGACCCTACTTCATAAGATGCAACATCTCCAAATCCTGCTCTTGACCCTTTTAGAGTCATTACCGTATGTTGCGTACCATATCAAGCGTTTCCCTGCGATTCCCTCTTCTTATCTTCATCAACCATCATTAATTTTTTCTCGTCCAAGCCCCCGCATCCTGTCCTCGAGTCACTACTTCATGACCCTACTTCATAAGATGCAACATCTCCAAATCCTGCACTTGACCTTTTTAGAGTCGGTATCGTACGTTGCGTACCGTATCAAGCGTTACCCTGCCATTCCCACTTCTTATCTTCATCTTCCATCTTTAATCTTTGCTCGTCCAAGCCCCCACATCCTGTCCTCGAGTCACTACTTCGTGACCCTACTTCATGACCCTACTTCATAAGATGCAACATCTCCAAATCCTGCTCTTGACCTTTTTAGAGTCGGTATCGTACGTTGCGTACCGTATCAAGCGTTACCCTGCCTTTCCCACTTCTTATCTTCATCGTCCATCTTTAATTCTTCAATCTTTGCTCGTCCATGCCCCCACGTCCTGTCCTAGAGTTACGACTTCATGACCCTACTTCATGAGATGCAACATCTCCAAATCCTGCACTTGACCTTTTTAGAGTCATTATCGTACGCCGCGCACCGTATCAGGTCTCATCTTCATAGTCCGTCCTTAATCTTTGCGACCGACAACCAGGGCTCATCCACATCCACCCCCACGTCCTGTTGACATGCTGTGGACATGTGCGTCTCCAGATGTCCAGATCGTGACAGAGTGCGTGGGAGTTGCTGAGGAACCATAGTTTTGGGGGGGGGGGGGTAGTCTCTCGCAAATGTTTAACAAATTAGCCGCAATTGGTTTGTGTCTACAAATCGAAGCATTTATGAGTTCACAATCGGTCAAAATGTAATTTGTAATCGGTGCCTTTCTTTGTTTCCAGGCCTAAATAGGTTCTTTCTGGTCTTGTGTCCGCAGGCCGTGGAGCCAGCTTATCGTCCATCTTTGGTGGGGAAGAGGAGAAGAGTCGGGAGGATCAGTCACGGACCAGTGCTGTACTATATGCCACTTTTAACAGCTTTATTTATGTTTTTATTATGTCTTGGAACATTTTTGAAGTAGCCTTACGAAAAGATTTTGTGTAGAGCGTTTGTATCATTGTAAAAGCGTCACAGCAACGTTTCACATTTTTGTTTCATGTTTGTTTTTTTTAATTTCATCTGTTTTTTTTTTAATTTTCGAGGACTTTTTCTTCTTTTCTTTTTCTTTTTTTCGCTGTTCCTTCTGCCGCTGTCTCTGGAAAAGGAAAACTTTGCAATTGGTGGAATTTCTTCTTCTTTTCTTCCTTACCTACAACGAAAAAGGGAAGAAAAGAGGCACAACTCTCGAGTCCAGTTTGTTGGTACTTGTGCCTTCGCATGCCTTTTTACTGCGGTCGTAGTCCTAATGCTTGTTCTGTTGCCTGCTGAATTGTTCTGAACGTTAAAAAAAAAAAAAAAGAGGTTAACTGTTTTCATACGTTAGTGTCCCCCGCTATCTTCTATGTGCACACCACTGAGCTGTTGAGAGGAGGAAGATTTCCCTCTGGTCTAAAGGTACATGGGTCTCCATGGTGACCACCATGTAGCCTCCACAGTCCAACTACCCCACCCCACCCCCACTATGACAATGGACGGCCTTGCTGGCCGATCACACAGTACAATACTGAGATGTATATTGTTACATTCACCCCCACAGAATATGGGGCTCTGGTTTTTAAACGGTGTATAAAAAAAAATATCCATTCTTCGCGAAAAACCATTCAGAAAATGGTCGGCGAAGGCACTGAGCTCATAATACGCTCATTTGTGAAAAGTACAAAGACCAGAGTTGGCACATTTTACTGTATATTTTAATGTATTTTGGAGGCGTTTATGGCAGTGAGTGAGGAGGGGGGGGGGAATACTGAACCACCGAAAACAAGTCTCTCGTGTAGATAAAAATGAGGTCGGAATCGTTTCAATGTTCGCTCGCGCGGTTTCGACGCGGACCATTTCAGAGCGGATGATCCGCGGAGATCGTGATGGAAATAAAAGGTCAAGGGAAAATTGGTCTCCGATTATCATTATTATTATTATTATTACTATAATTTTTTTAGATCAGCACCACTTTGCCAAGAACATTGGCGATAAAATGCGGTTCCGGATCTGTTCCTATAAAGAAAAACTGCCACAAATATCAATGTATGTGTTATGTTCTCCACAGACGGAGGATCTTTGTAGACTCATCTCCCTTATTTTGCTAATAAAAAAAACAAGTACAAACCATATGCAGTCGCTGTATCCTTACGCACTGAGTATGTATTGATGGCAACAGAAGCAATTTTACTCTAATTAAATTAATAGCCGCATTACTTGGCTGTATTATGAATACAAGTGTCATGCAACTGTCCCATGCTCCCCTAATGGATTCATTTATCAGTCTAACCATCTGCTAATGACCTGCGAGTGTTTCGTTGTGTGTGTGTGTGTGCTCTAAGTTAACCTCCTCTATCGCACATATCTCAAATACAGACACCAGAAAATGTTGGGGTTATTTTTACGTCATTTTCTCCTGCTTTGGACTCTTCTGAAGCGGCGTGGTCATCACTCCCACGACGAGTCCGCCGATGTTCTACGTTTTTTCGTCACGAACCGAGACGCCTCGTTATCTCACGCATGCGATTAGAGCCGCGTTGTCAGCTCTCCGTCACATTTATATTCCGGCGTGGCCTTTAAAAGCGGCGCTAGCAGCAGAGCGCTCATCGCTAAGCCTTGTTCAAATGAGACGCCATCATGCGTGTACAATTTGGCCACAGGAATAAGGTTGATATATGTGTCATGATGCAACCTGTTTTATTGTTTGCTCATGTGATGTAAAAGCCCTCCTGTGTATGCCCGAACGATGAATATGGGACGCTAACGCTAACGGAATTTGCATTGAGCTGTGACGTGAATAGTAATGGCTGACTTCCTAAACACACCACGACACAACTCGGAGAAACTTTACCTATCATTCAGAGTCTTGTTAATGACCACCTGGATAATAGAAATCCAGTAATTACTGTCCCTTTTCCCTCCAGGGATGGATCAATACCCTTTTCTGCTAGGTTATAGAGTTCACCAGCTAGTCAATTTTACATCTGGATAAGTGTATAATTAAATAGATTTTAAAAAAAAGAAAAAAGATTTAAGGCAAAGAAACAGTGAAAACTATGCCAAAAACACAATGAGCTAGCTAACTAGCTGCGAAACAATGTAGCTAAATTCTTCTTCATATGGAGCAACTAGCGAGCTTACATGTAGTCGATTTTTATTAACAGCTAGCATACATGTGGTCAATTTTTATTAACAAATTGATAGAAATAGGATCACGCTAGCTGTTAACCTCATATTAGTTTTAACAGTAGCATAATTTTCCTGCTTGCTATTACCCCTTTCAAACTGCTGAAGAAATCCAAGCTAAATTCCTCTAAATATGGAGCAACAGCTCTCTTACTGTAAGCTAGCCTCACATGCATGCATACGTACATTTTTTTTATTAACAAATTGACAGTTACAGAGGAGTAGGATCACGCTAGCTGTTTATATTGAACTTCATACTAGCTTAACAGCAAGTAGCATCATTTCCCCCCCTTGCTAGTGCTAAATTAGCACCAGGTGTTCGCCCCGGCAGCCATTTTGAGTGGTGGAGGTGGTGATGGTGGACTGGAAGGAGACGTCCAGGCTTCCTATATGTTGTCATTCGGATAACCAGACACCAGAGTATCTGTGGTAAGACATTAACATGTTTTTATTATTATTAATTCTATTTTGTCTGAAAGTCAGCTGAATTTCTCTCTATTAAGCTATCTTTGCTGCTGCTAGCTGTGTTAGCTTATTGTTTGCTAAGGCCATACAGGCACACGTGTATGTTGCTGTTTGCTGTGACCTTTTACGTGTAAAGTCTATTTAAAACCCAGTGACGCAAATTACAACACTGCACTTCAAGCGTGGCTTAAAAGGTGTTGGGCAACAGGATGTGACTTTTAATCTGTAAAGAGGAAGAATGTGTCATTTCTACATTTCAGTCCTCTTGTCTGGCCCCAGCATGCAGTAGCGTGCGCGCTATAAAATCGCCATAAAAACACAGTAAAATAAGACAAATGTGTACTTTTTTTTAACTGTTACTCTAAGTTATGACCCTAATACTCACAAAACAAGTCAGAATGTGTATTTAAGTGCACAAATGATGGCATTTCGAATGTTGGGACAATATTTTTTTAACTGTAGATCATCTTGGCAATTTTTGTAGCTACTAAATTATCCTCACGTTTGGTATATTTGTAGTTAAGGAGTTGCTGAAGGGGGATCAATGGCGTCTGTGTGCATGGAATCATTGTTAGCATTGGTTTACTCAAATTTTACTCGGGCATTTTAACAGACACAATATTTTCTGTTACTGGTTATACGTTCTCTGAGGTCCCTGGATGTCGTTGGATGACCCCAGGAACATGAATATGGACCTTTTCTGCGTTTTTCTCTGCAAATATGGTCGGGTTAATTTAACAATAGTGTTTGGAGGTCCATATCGGGGTCCACAGAGGTCGCACTAGCGTACTAGTGGTTAGGGCTGAGCGATTTTAAAGGTGCATTATGTAATAAATCTAAAGCAACTGGCCATAAAATCCACAGAGGAATAATGTTCATATAACAAACTGAACTCACCAACAACAACAGTACGGCCAAAATATTTGCATTAAAAAAAAATATTTTGCAGACTGCAAATCATGTCTATGTTTTGAAATTGTGTTTTGGCATGTGGCGCCACCTACCGCCGTCTACCAATCATTGCAGTCGGTAGAGTCTCAGCTGCCGAGCAACCACGGGTTGCCAGTTACGTCAGAAAACGAAAAGACCTCGGTGTTTTGAATTTGAATGTAGTAACCGTTTTTGGCCACATTCTTATTGCGATTATTTTTTACTATATTTTTGATCGCGATGTGATTCATTATGTCAGAGGGAATGGTCATGTTTACTAATTTTACTCACTTTTCTTTGAATGACATATTTAAACTGATTTACTGATGTGTACAGGTCAGGAAAAAGTTGAATTCATTGTGCCACCAGTGTGCGCTAGGTGCCCTTTTGATTATCACCCCTGCCCTTCCAAATGTCTGTGCACGCCCCTGCCCGCATACATGTGTGTGTGTGCGCGCTGTACGTATTTCACAGATATTTGCATGTGCAAGGATGGAGAGGGAGTGCATATGTTGTATTTTTAGCACCTTTAAAAAAGGTGCAGAAGATGGAGTGAACAAGAGGGCGGCCATGATGTATCGGTGCAAATGCAACAGTGTGACACTGTTGAGTTTTCTCTTGGCATTAAGTAAAGAGAGAGAGAGCGAGGAGGAGGAGGAGGAGGAGGAGGAGGGTGTAAAAAGACGGAACAATGGGGAGGTTTTTGTTTTTTCTCACTGCTGTGTTTACTGTCTGCTCGATCACTCTCTCTGGGCACAGCAGAGATAAGACAAGCTTATCAGCTCCGGTTGCCGTGTTGGACCAGGACACATTGTAACGGCGAGCGAGGCGACACTTTAGCGTCCGCGGTGCACATTTTTTTTCCGCCGGCTGCACCGGTGGACGTCATAATGGTCACGTGTCTGGAAGTCTTTTTCTGGCATGAAACATGCATGATACACGCGTGATTATTTTTAGTCGCCTCCTTTGTCGCATAACTCTTCAGATGATTTCTATTTTCTGCCGCTTTAGCCACACTTCTCTGCCAGCATGAGAAGTCACTGTTGTTTACGTCTGGCCTTCTAAGATGTTTTTATAGAGATAGCTCGTACAAAAAGGTCACGCTATCTTCACACACACACCCTTACTAAATGGTGCAAACAAGCTAGCAAATCAATTAATAGTTGTTTGGACAATCATGAACACAAGTTGTCCACTTTTGGCACTTTTCCATTCTGCATTCTGTTAGAGATAGTACGGAAGTGTATTGCATTAACCTAAAACATTTTTAAAATGGCTGTTACGTGATTTTATCAGGGTCTGTTTTTACAAGATCCAAAAAAAATCTCGGAACAGACCCCCAAAAAATATCATACAAACAGACACCCCAAAAAATATCTTCAAAACAGACCAGATTTCGTCAAAAATCTCATGAAACAGATCCCGAAAAAAAATCTCATGAAAATAGACCCCTAATTTTTTTTTGTAAAAACAGACCCCAAAAAAAAAATCTCGTAAAAACAGCCTCGGATAGAAAATCTCGTAAACACAGACCCCAAAAAAAATCTCGTCAAAACAGACCCCGAAAAAAAAATCTCGTCAAAACAGACCCCGAAAAAAAAATCTCGTAAAAACAGACCCAGAAAAAAAATCTCGTAAGCACAGACCCAGAAAAAAATCTTGTCAAAACAGACCCCGAAAAAAAAATCTCGTAAAAACAGACCCCGAAAAGAAAATCTCGTAGAAACAGACCCCAGAAAAAAAATCTCGGAAACACAGACCCCGGAAAAAAATCTCGGAAACGGAGACCCCGGAAAAAAATATTGTAAAAAAAAATCACGTCAACATAGACCCCGAAAAAAAAATCTCGTAAACAGTCCCAGAAAAAAAATCTCGTAAACACACCCTGAAAAAAGAATCTCATGAAAACAGATACAGAAAAAAATCTTGTAAACACAGACCCCGAAAAAAAAACTCGGAAACGCAGACCACCCCAAAAAATATTGTAAAAACAGACCCCGAAAAAAAAAATCGCGTCAACATAGACCCCGAAAAAAAAATCTCGTAAACAGTCCCAGAAAAAAAATCTCGTAAACACAGACCCTGAAAAAAAGAATCTCATGAAAACGGATACCGAAAAATTCTTTGGAAACGCAGACCCCGAACAAAAATATTGTAAAAACAGACCCCCAAAAAAAAAATCTCGTCAACACAGACCCGAACTATATAATGGGGGAAAAAAGCGCCATTTGTTTCTTTTCACTTTTGTGGAAATTTGAATCAGTGGCTAGCGTTAGGAACCCCGGTTCGAGAGGCGACCGTTCGCTCCAGTTTCCTCGCACAGTGGTGCAGATTGGGGATCAGATTAATTGCTCAGGTTAATCACAGATGATGCACCCAGAGTGTTATACCGTGTACTGTACGTGCTCCCTGTAATTATAGAATCCCGTCTGAAGCCGCGTGCACAGATGTTGTGTCATAACGTACCAGGGAGGCAGCCATTTTGTGTCAAGTTCAGTCACCGTCATTAAGCCAATTACCTTCTTTCTTGTTTTTTTTTTTCATGCATTTGTACACATGAGGCTGCGTGACAGATTGACAGTCTGCATGTGGGTGGGTGAGTGGGTGAGTGGAAGGTTTGATATGTCTATGTCCGACGTGTGTGTGTTACAAGCAGGGGTGTGTGTGGGGGGGGGGGGGTGCATTCTCCAGCTGGCTGCTTGTCATCTGTGCTTCTGCACGTCACCTGATATTTACTGGCCATGTTCATTCAGTCTGCAGATTCCAGCTTTTCATCTCCACACACACACACACACACACACACACACACACACACACACACCCTGTGATGTCACTGATGCCCTGCGCCATGGCAACAGTGAGGAGTGAGGAAGCAAGAGAGGGAGAGAAGGGAGGAAAACGGAGCGATATTCCTTCACAGTGCGGACGGATGAATGGATGAAGATGTTATAAATAGCGCCTGATCTTCCGAGCAGTCCGCGATGACAGGAGTGGGCGGGGCTTTGGCGTCAGTGTGTGTGTGTGTGTGTGTGTGAGGTGTTACGCCAAGAACGTTGTGAGCGATGTCATTTCGGCCTTTTTCAGAGAAAGTTTCCGTCTGAAATATCCCACGCCTGCTACTTTAAGGCTCTTCAGGTCAGGTGGGACGACCACGACGGGGAGAGCGTTCTAAACGCGGCTCACAGCTGGCACTGACGTGGTTGGTTTGGTTAATGCGTTTTCCTTATTCTTGTCCTCAATCACTCCCCGTCTCTGTCTCCATGTGATTAGTTTGATCCCCCTCCACCCCCACCACGGCTCTCCGGATTTGTTCTGCCTCTGAAGTCTGATGCCGCTAGGCGTCTTTGTCGAGTTTGCGGTCGTCGATCCTGGAGCCCAGGGGTCATGGGATAAAAATTAAAAAAAAATTCTGAATGAAACGCTGACTAAAATTAGGATTATCTATCAGAGTCAACCCAATTACATCGACAGCGAGAGCGAGTGTGCTCTGACTAATTAAACATTAGGATTTCCGTGCTGTCGAAACGTCTTCAAATCCCCAGAGTGAGAAGGAGTTTAGCGGTGTTAGCGAAGCATTAATCAACAAGCGGATGAAAATCTGTCCTTTAAAAGACTCGTCATCGACGAGACAGCGAGGCTCTTGTAGTGTTGCTCCCTACTTTGGGCACCGATCATTTGCAAAGTATTTTGCATACACAAACAGCACAGCAACACACGTCCACATGTAGAAAATGGCAAAACACGACTATGTGTGCGACTGAACGTGAAACAGTTAACGGTAAGAGTTAGTCGTAAAAAAAAAAAAGCGTGTTTTTACTAAATGCAAATGGAATTGCGAGGCCCGACCTAAGACCTTAGACCAACTTCCGACCTTAGCAGGGACGGATGTTGTCCACGGGCACCCGAAGCGCGCGATGTACGTGGTTCCAAAATCTGGGCTGCAGCTATCGAATATTTTCGTAATCGACCAATTATTTTTCTTATTAATCAGGAATCTGATTACTCGATTAATCGAGGAATAATCGGTAGAATACTCTATTACAAAAAGATTCGATAGCTGCAGCCCTAGTAAGCTACATTAAATCCGCTAACATCAATGTTTGGGGTTAGCGTTAGCGCGTGCCGGAAGCGTTAGCAACTGGATGCTTTGGGCTCAGATGCTGAATCACTGAGGACATGCTGTTGTGGTACGCCAGTTGTCGTTTACCTTGTTGGCTTCTTGTTTAAGCGTGAAATGGTCCCACACTTTGGACATTCTCCGCCGCGTGCGTCTGCTAAAACGGTCCGTGTGGAACAACGATCCCTGTGCTGAACCGGCCGCGCGAGACAGGAATTAAACGGACACTGGAGGCAGAGTTTTTGCTTCGAGGGATTTTTGTAATCGAGTTACTCAAATCACTCGAGCCATCATATACAGTATACCAGTGAATTTTCTTCTCGTAACTTGGAAATCAAGACCTCTTCATTTGCGTACACTTTGAGAGCGATGTCCTCTCCGAGCTTCTTCAGATTTTGGTATCTCTAGAAGCAGCTGATCAGCTGACCTAAGAGAAGCAATATCAACACTCGTCCAACCACCTGTTATGTCTCCGGGTTTCTGTAACCCTGTGTGTTTAACAAGCTTCAATACCAAGGAAAAGGGAACACGGTGCGCGGATGGATGCGAGTTGCAAAGCAGGTCCACCCCGCTCCCTCTCCGTCTGAACAATAGTCCAGTGAGAACAGCCCCCGCAGGCTTTGATGACGATGTTTGGGATTAAACACCGCATTTTCACCCCCCTCTTAACATTCCTGCTGGGCCCATGAGCTCCCTTATCCGTTATCCGTGTTAAAGTGGCGTAATTTTCACACACACCCCCCCCCCCCCCCCCCCCCGTAACAAAAGGGTCCAGGAATAACCCGACGCTGCAGACGACGCTCTCAGGACACGAGTGAATTTGAATTATACAAACATCGAGCCTGAGTGGCATGTCGCCGCGGAACAAAGGACGAGTGTATTTACAACAAACACTGTCACACTTTCTGTATGTGGACAACGTGTTCTGTCACGACTGTTTACTCGTGTTTGTTCAATGAGTAGTGAGCTTCACACACACACACACACACACACAAAGAAAGAATTGTGAGCAGAGGTCTGGGGAACTGACGGCTGAAGGTGAGAGACGCTGCTGTCTGCGACGGGGGGAAAAACGAAAAGAACTGGATGTACCGACTGGAGGAAGGGAAGTGTTGTTTTGAATGTGAGCGTCACGGTTCACTCGGCCGTGATGTACGCATTAGTGTTTCCTCCACCAGGACATGAGCAATTAGGACCTTAAAAACAGGGCTTGGGACAAACAACTACAACAATGTTTATGGAAATAGAATTTAAAATCCAGAGGACAGGCAAAGTCACGCACAGTATGAAACCCTGTAAGGGTAGCAAAGACGATCTGGCCAGGGAAGTGTGGTCAATGCTGCTGTCGGAACAGGTCATTAACCAAAACAATAACTCATTATGATAAATATCATATACGTTTCGTTCATGGCCCCATAGAATTTCCAGTCCTGATTTTCACGATGCGACGAGAAAAGTTAGCCATTTACGACTTTTTCTTATGTAAATAGAACATAATTAATTTTTTTGCGATATTTGTCTCTAAAATCTAAAATCAGGATGGATTTGGATGAAATTTCCAGGAAATGTCCGCAATGGGACCAGGAAGTGATTCAATTTTGGGGTGTTATCCGTATGGGGGTGGGGGGGGGGCTGACCAGCCTTGGCGGATGTCTACGCTCTCCGAGTGCTTTTCTAGTTTACAAATGTACTTTCCTGGCTTATTTTGTGCGGGAACATTTTGTCAAGAGAGGGTATAAGCTTGTCCGTATTTGACTTTCGGACAACCTTCTGTCAATTCAATCGGTTTTTACTGTTCCCCTACTTCCTCACTTTTGGCGTTGGGTGCACGTGCACAGGGCATGTGTGAACTGAACCCCCCCGACTGCTAGGTGGAGTATAAGCCCCCACTCACCAAGCAGAATTGGAGCTAAAAAAGCCACGCAGCGATGTTTTGAACCAACTGTCGGCGAACAAGTGACATTGTCGGGGAGTCCAAGCGAGTCGTGACAGAAGCGTGGATTAAAAATAAACCTTAAATTCAAGTACCAGAACACCCACATGTGCACAGACGTGAACGTATATCAGTGTCTAAGCCTGGGACACCAGGGACACCGGAGACCTGACTCAGACTTTTTTGGGTGGTTGATAGAACTTCAGATTTAGATGTTCAACCCGGGACTTCTCAATAACGGGATGACAAATAAGGACGAGGAGAGGTGGCGGTCAGAAAATGTGGGTGGACAATATGCCCGAACGTAGGGGACCCTTACCGCCCTTTCCAGTGGCCCCTCCTCCGCTATCTCTGTAGCCTGTGTGTGGGCTGCAGCCTTTCTGCTGCTCTCACTGTGAATGAATCACTGCTTATTCATGAGACGGTGGCACCGGAAAATGATTGTGTTGACCCACTTTTTGCAATTAAGGCAAGCGCATTTCCGATTGTCAACATCATTTTGAGCGTGGGCGCTACCTGGAGACCTGTTCTGAGTCAGTGGAAATACTCCTACGTATGGGCGCCCCCCCTTGAAAACACTATTTTAAGACTGAAGTGCTTCTCTGGTCGTTCTCCGATCAGCTGTAAATTCCGTGATTTTCGTGACACTCTCCTGTTGTTGTGACCCCAGATCCAGGAACTTTGGTGGCCTTCGCGTACCAGTTCTTCTTTGTTTATGTCATAAACCTTTACTTCAAATCACACAATTCCTTCAAAGATATTCAGGTGCACTTCTAGGCTGTGTATTTTGAACTCAAACTAGGTTTTTACGGTTCGTTATTTTGGACGTTCTCCTGTAGTCGGGACCCCGTATGACCCAGACCAGATCTTCCACTGCGTTCAACGTAGCCACAATTCCGAGAGAACTCCCCTTAAATGAAGGGTCCAGGACCGTATACAAATTGAACTCAAACCCCTCGTTCGCTCACACCTAGCTTCCCCCAAGTGTGTCCGTGGGGAACTTTGGTGGCCTTCGCATACCAGAAAGGACATTGTTCTTCTTTTCTTTTATGTCATACGCCCTTTACTTCAAACCACCAAATCGCGCTATTCCTTCAAAGATATTCAGATGCACTTCTAGGCTGTGTGGTCTGAACTAAAACTAGTTTTTATGGTTCGTGATGGACCCTTAAATGAAGGGTCCAGTACCATATACAAATTGTCTCAAACCTCTCGTTCGCTCTCACACCTAGCTTCCCCCTAGTGTGTCCGTGGGGAAATTTGGTGGCCTTCGCATACCAGATCACGCTATTCCTTCAAAGATATTCAGGTGCACTTCTAGGCTGTGTAGTCTGAACTTGAACTAGGTTTTATGGTTCGTGATTTTGGTTCGTTCTCCCCCGTATGACCCAGACCAGATCTTCCAACTGCATTCAACATAGCCACAATTACGAGAGAACGCTCCTTAAATGAAGGGTCCAGTACAAATTGTCTTAAAACCGAGGTTCTTGTCCGCTCACGCCTACCTTTTCCCCAAGTGTGTCGGGGTGATCTTTGGTGGAACTTCACGTACCAGAAAGGTATTCAGATGCACTTCTAGGCTGTGTATTTTGATCTCAAAGTAGTTTTTATGGTTCAAGTTTGAACACATCTCCAGATTTCGGATACGAAGTGACAGCCCTGAACACCAATTATTGCCTTTCCAGTTTGGGATGGAGATGGAGATTAGGTCTAATTAGACCCCTCAGCCTCTCGACATCCTTTAAACTAAAGGCTCCTGAACATAAAGAGATGCACAGCACTTGTTAATGGAACAAGAAGTAGTTGCCTTGCAGGGTTCAGACCAGCGCTCATCTATATTTAATCCTGTAAATGGTCATTTAGAGGCACTTCCAGTGGAATCGGATGCCTAATTACAAAATGGGAAAAATTCTCTCAGGCAAAGCACGTAATCAATAGCAGGCAGCATTATCGGGCCTTGTCTTGCGTCCGGGGTCCTTTTGAAATCTTCCCTGTTCCCACGTGTTCTTTGCCAGAAAACGCTCGCTTAAATAATTCATCATTCCACGTCCACACAAATGCCGGCCTCGTCTTTTGTATCCGGAAATTGCCGTCAGTCAGGGCCGGTTGAGCTGAAGCGTTGTGTGTGTGTGTGTGTGAGTGATCTAACGGGGAAGAAGGAGGAGGAGCCGACTGTCGACGGTAAACCATGTCGGAGTGGATTCACCGCCGCCAGTGTCCACTTAATGGCTTTGTGTGGTGTCGCTGCACATTAGCAGGCTGCCGCGCCGCAACATTATCCATTTAACTGCCCGTTTCCTCTACTTTTTTCACTCGTCTCACTCTCTCCTTAAAAGTTCACCCAGTGTTGTGAAGAAGTAACGTTTACACATTTTTCCAACTGAATTCACATCTGATCGTCAAAAGTCGTCAAAAAGTGACATTTAACTCAATTTGTGCCACGTACTAATTTCTGTAATTGACACTAGGGGAGTCTCTCAATCAAAACGATAATAAAAGACGTAGCAGTAGTTTTGGAAAGCAGTTGTGGCCCATTTCCTTGAATAGAAATATGGATTATTATGGATATAAAGAGCATTGGAAACGTTTTGCCGAATCCAAATATATTACTTTTAAAATCTAAATGTATGTAAATGTACTTCAGTTGGATCAGATTATTCCAAGAAGTACATTTGTTGGTCCCTCAAATGCTTTTTCTATCTTATGGCTTATTTCTTATTGTTCTTTATTTATTTAATTCCAGTTCAAATACTTGTATGTCGTCCTCCTTGCGTTCAGCATCACCAGCTCCAGGTTCCTTACTCACAGCTCCCTCTAGAGGAACATCTCCGACACTGCACTGTGAGCTCACTCTGTGGCTGCCGAGGTTCATGCAAATATCAGGAGGCGAGAGGATCCTGTGGGATGAGACGGAAGTCACGTCCCACTTTTTTCCCTCTCTCTGAAGGATGCAGCCTCAGATGATAATCTCAGCTCTGAGTATACTTTGATTTATTACCTCTTTAGGACCTTTATCTGGCATATAAACAATGACCTTCTCATAATCCAGTGGTCCTCACGAAGACCAGAACCTGCTCCTTATGAGGCAGAACCCAGTTTCCTGAAGATCTCGTCTCCACAGTAAGGGTGGAGTTAATATAAACGGCTAATTCTGGGGGTAATGAAATACAACAATTTATACAATCAGGTGATTATGCTCCTATAAAAAACAAATTATCATTATTTAATCTTCAATTTCAACTAAATTTTACAACCTGGTTGTGATTATGGTCATAAAAAAATCATCATAAATGTAGTAATTGTGTTGTTTTTGGGGATAATTACCAGGACTCACCACTCTATTAGGCACATGTGTTTATCTTCTTAACACTATCTTCTTAAAAAGAGGGAAATGTGACAGTAAATGCTGAGGTCAGAGGTCATCTCTGAACACACAACACGTCCTGTGTATCTAATAAAGTGACCAATTAGTGTAATTAGTGACAGTCAATCTCCCTCTTAGATCCTTAGATTCCTTAAAATATTCATAAAAACACGATAAATAAACATACACAGGACATTTTCATAAGAGTTCCTAAAGGTTGGCCTAATCGAGTGTTCCCGGGCTATTTAAAGAAACGCCTGCACGGACATAACCCGGCTCTCCGTGTGGCCGATGACGCGAGACTCGGCGTTGCTGTGGAAACGGCGCATCAACCAAGGACATTTGTGTTTGGCATCCATGAGATGATTCGTCTCTGTGTCATTTATTGTTGTCGTGTTGTGAAGCGAACTCCCCCCCCCCCCCCCCCCGAAACCTGTCTGCCTCTCCACGGAAACATTTCATTCCAGTGAAAACACAGAGGCCCCGAAGCCGAAAAAGAGGCAGAGAAAATAAACAGATGTCCCCCCGAAGTACAGATTGTTGTGTCTCGTGTTCCACCAGATTTCCCTCTGAGCGAGTTGATGGTTTGGATAAAGTTTAATCGAGGATTACCCCGTGTCTAAAAATAAGCGTTTTTGTTTCTCCGGTCGTGATGAAAAGCACCGTTATTCAATGATCAGTAAAATTAAATGTCGATGCCACTGTCTGTGGCCTCAGTAGCTGCTAACATCAAGCAAAAGATGCTACAGTGTCATCCCAAAGTAGCTGCTAACGTCTAACACCAATGCTACAGCCGTCTGTCTACAGTAGCTGATCATCTGGTTGCACGCCAAGCACCAATATCATGGTGTCTAGCAGTAGCGGTAGCTAACACCAAACTCTGATGATGTGGCGTCTGGCTACAGTAGCTGCTAACGTTAAGAGCCAATGTCACGGCATCCAGCCGTAGCAACAGCTAACACCAAACTCTGATGACGTGGCTTTTGGCTACAGTAGCTGCTAACAATAAGAGCCAATGTCACAACATCTAGCCGTAGCAGCAGCTAACACGAAACTCTGATGACATGGCATCTGGCTACAGTAGCTGCTAACATAAAGCACCAGCGTTATGGCATCTTGCTATAGCTGCTAATGTCAATCACTAGTGTCATGGTGTCTAGTGGACATAGCTGCTAACATTCAGCGCCAATGTCATGGCATCTAGCTAGCAACAGCTAACACCAAACTCTTGAGCACCAGTTTTATGGCATCTGGATATAGCTGCTAATGTCAATCGCTAGTGTAACGGTGTCTAGCGAACGTAGCTGCTTACATTAAGCGCCAATGCCACGGCGTCTAGCTGCAGCGGCAGCTAACACCCAACTCTAATGACATGGTGTCTGGCTACAGTAGCTGCTAACATTAAGCACTAGCGTTATGGCAGCTGGCTATAGCTGCTAATGTCAATCGCTAGTGTCACGGTGTCTAGCGAAAGTAGCTGCTAACATTAAACACCAGCGTTATGGCATCTGGCTATAGCTGCTAGTGTCATGGTGTCTAGTGGAAGTAGCTGCTAACATAAAACACCAGTGTTATGGCATCTGGCTATAGCTGATAATGTCAATCGACAGTGTCATGGTGCCTAGCGAAAGTAGCTGCTAACATTAAGAGCCAATGCCACGGTGTCTATCTATAGCAGCAGCTAATATCAGCTGTGGTTGTTGTGCTGAATCATGTTGTTTGTTCAATGCTTAATTTCCACTTTAGGCTTTTGTCCACGAGATAGTCGATTTTGGACCACAATCGTGGCTTTTAAGAGGCTCTAAGAAGGTCTTTTATTGCCCCTCTCTGTTCAAGACTCCTCGTTTCAAGGACTTTTGCGTCCCGCTGTTAAGTCGTCCTTGGCTCTTAAGTGGAAGGAAACTCATTGGAAGTCGCGTCACATGACCGTCCTCGGGGCGACGGCTGTGGAGGGATGATAGTGGTGCTGGTGGTGGCGGCGGGTATTTTACACATCTGAGAGAATGAGAATTGAATCACGCCTTGTTCTGTTTTCTGACTCACTCGAGCGATTAGGTGAGCATAAGTGGATCGAGCTGTCGAGGGCGGCCCCGGCGAAATGTGTCTTCAGTCAGTCGAGTGTCTGATCGCTCGATCGGAGGCGACGGAGATCAATCGGAGAAACAAACTGAGGCATAAATCGCTGACAGAAGTGCGGGCAGAGGCCTCCGAATCGATACGACAGCAGGCATTAGTTACAGATTGTGTTGTTTGTGTGTGTGTCTGTGACGACAAAATCCTGACTCGAACCCAGTCCTCACAACTTTTGACAACTATAAAATGGGTTTTTCAGGGTGGGTTAAGACCTGGTTTTAGGGTTAGCGGTAGGGTAAGGCATTATGCCAATGATGTGTCCTCACTAAAGATATACAAAGAAGTGTGTTTGTGTGTGTGTTTATACTTTGTTGACACATGACATCATGGTTTCCCGTGAATTTCCCTTGAGTAAACTCAAACCTTTCGGGTCCAATCGCAGTTTACGAAACACAAGGTAAATGTTTAGTTGTTTTGAGCTCACGTTTACTCTTATTATTAGCGTTATTTTTTAACATAACACGGTTTTAAATGAGTTCCTTTCCCGCACAAGCTTCAATATCTAATCGAGATAAATCCACAGTGCCCCATGTCTAGCCCCTAACTCACCAGCAGATGGCAGCATGGTCACTTCACCTCTCCACCAGCTGAGGGGAGGATTCTGCTGCATCACTGTATATATCCGCCCTGTATACATTTAGGGTTGTATTTGTGGTTGTTATTATTACCCTGTGCTCAGCAACATCATGACTCGGCACATATACGAAAGAAAAAAAAAATCAATAAGTTTAAGTATTTTGTATTTTATACTGTCTCGTATTGACGACTAAATCTGCTCGACTTTGCCGGGCTGAGATCACTTAATCCGGCCAAGATTAGAGACGTTTAAAAACACACAGTAACTGCGATATCGATGAATCCGGCCCCTAATCTCACTGTAGCTACAGTCACAGTTCTGGTCTTTTGTGTGTGTGTGTGTTGCTTTGTCGACACTGTTTTTCATGGTCCAGCGGAGCATGAGGAGGACACGTATCCTCCTCAGTGGAAGACGGTTCAAAAACACACACAAACACACACACACACACAGGTTTTTGCATTGATTTCCATTCATCTGGATCGCCTAAACCTTAACCCTGGCCAGTTAATCCTTAACCCTACACAACCATTTAAATCTTAGCTACCAGGTTCCTTCAGAAATGAGGTTCTGAAACAAGAAACAAGGGTGTGGTAAACACTTCCATTTGGAGCTCGCACACTTGCACGGTCGAGTCGAATGCGTTGCCTCTCGCACTTTATTCGTGCAGTTCTTTATTTTATAATATGCCTCCGGGCTATAATGACTTTGTGATAAACAGGAGTCATTTGTATTAGCAATAAGTAGAGCCCCAGTGGAGGCAATTTGGACACTGCAGCGCCTCCTCCGTGCCAACTCGTGCATCACTTTGGATTCAGTTTAAATCCCAGGACTGGGGACGGTTAGGGATGAATTATTCTCCTTGTTTACAAGTCGAGGTTTGTGACCTCTGAACCGTTCAAACGGAGCAGGTTTAGTGGCCCAAATCAAATTAATAATATTGAAAGGAAGTCTCCATAAATCTACTGAGACTATAAATGGCTGAAAATCCCCGCTATGTTTTATCATAATGAGTCGCATAATTAAGTGAGAGTTGCCTGTACATCCGTCCACTGCAAACAGGAAACACTATAGAGCGCCAGTGGCTGACTTACGGTACCAGACGACACATAAATCAGGCAATAATGTCACACCACTCGTCTCTTCGTCGGCCGTTTTCATCATGAAAGTGAAGATGGTCGATAGACGTTGTGCCTCGAGATGTCCAAAATAGTCGGGGACAGGCTAACGGGAGAACATTTTACCGGTTCCCCACAGATCCAGACTATGAAACGTGTTCAGATGGAGCGATGGCAACCCAGAAGCAACAGATTTTGTGGTTATCCATCCATCGGCAACAACCGCTTACCCCACCACTAGCAGGGAAGCCCCCAGACTACCCTTTCCTTGGTCACGTTGTCCAGCACTGACCGGGGGATCCTCAGGTGAAGTGATATCATCTCTCCACCTAGTCCTTGGTCTGCCCCGTGGTCTCCTCCTTGTTGGATGTGCCAGGAACACAACTCCTTACCAGGTTCCTGAACCACCGTAACTGGCTTCTTTCCACTTTTAAAGCCCAATGGTTCTACTCTGTCCCTTGCAGATTGGCTGAGCTTCTCACCCAATCTCTAGGGGAGACCCAAGCCACCCTTCAACTTGAATCCGTGATCTCATTCGATCATGACCCATCACTCATGTTCATACGTGAGGGTATGAAGGCTAAGATCTACCGGTAGATCGATCGGTAACTTTGCCGTTTGGCTCAGCCCCCTTTCTATAATACCACAAAACGTTGCTTCGATTCTCCGAGATACCTAAGCTCCTTATCTTGGGGTAGACTCGCCAAGCAGAAAAACCATTTCGACAACAGAGGAAGTAGTCGCCAAGGATAGTCATCCGAGCCTCGACCTGGTGACCCTCAAACCGGCTGACAATCACAACTCCCCTGTCCGACGGCGGGCCTTTCAGCTGTGAACCAGACTTGTCCAAGAGAGCTGTAGCATCGTTCTCTTCTTCTTTGGTAGGAATGCGTCCGATTCCCCGCATCCAGACTTGTACCGCCACCCGATGGTGGAGTGGGATACTACAGGGCAACAACGCTATCTTTAGCTGGTGGAGTTCTGAATGTTTGTCACGAAGCCAGATTGTGTCCATTTTGTTTCCCTCCAGGCTCTCGTAAACTTTCAGTGACTCTCTGGAGTAAGACGCGAAGGGAAGTTAATAGATGTCAGGATACTGCAGGTCTGGAATAATGTCCTCTAAACCTGTTTACAAAGTCGTAAAAAGCACCCTGGGGGCTTTATAAGGTCTTGTTCTGCGATGTATTGGTCAATTTCCGTGGATTTAAAGTGTGCAGTGAACTCTGACTCCAACACCGGTCCCGTTCATTTTTGCCGTATCGTAGGCTAACCAACATGGCGGCTCATAGGGACATATCGCTGATAGTTTTGCCTGTTTTTTCAGATGAAGAACACTGCATACAAATAATGTTCTGCGCTGTAGCTTTAATGATGGCTAGCAGTAAAAGCATTAGCGTCGAAAAAGAATACAGGCCCACGGCTATAATTCTCCCCTTATCAGGAATTTATAACAACCTGGACGATGATGAGGAAGAGGAAAAATGAATTTGAAGTGATCTTAAAGGTCTGTTCTTCAGCGTCAAGCTAAAGGCCTGAAAGTTAATTTGGATCCTGAAGTGACTTTAGTGGATTGAAAATAATAATCCACTCTGGCAGCGGAGGACACGACCTAAATGTTGTTAATCATCCTCCGCAGATTCAAAGGTCATTCGTGGGTCCGTTTAACTGACTCTGACTCTCAGAAGCTTTCCAAGATGTTCTTATATCTCCTCTTCATTAAAGTTTCAGTAGTCGAGGGGTTTTAATTGCCGTCATTTATCCTTAAGTTTTATCTTCTTGAACGCTGCCGAGCAGGTGGAGTTAAGAGTTTACACCTCGTGGTGAGAGTTGAGCGGGAGTTTAATGTACGGCCCTTGTGACTGGGTGTGATGTTGCGGTTGTGTTTTTTTTAGTTTTCAAAGTTTTCAAACTTTCTGTGTTTGGGTGTTTTTTTCAAAATGAAATCCATATTTCCTATATATACCGTATACCAAAATGAGTCTCTAAAGTAACGCTAAACTTTAAAAACAGAGGCACACATACGCAGTACACGGGTACACTGGTTATTTGTAGCGCTACTCTTTTTGTTCGCTAAATAGACCTGCTGCAGTTCGACTGTAGGGCGCGATAACCGGCGCTAAAGGAGCTAACGCAGCTAAGGGAGCTAACTGGTAAACGGTGCCTGGACTCTGGTGCCCGCGGCACGGAAAACTGCGTTACTTTAGAGCGTCACGTAAACACGGAAACCGTGACGTTTCTGCCTAGCACTCGTTTTAAAGCTTTCTTTGTAGCGCAAAGAAACTTAACTTTAATCGATGAAATAGTTGACGATTGATTTCGTGTGAGTGAGTGATTGTTGAAACTGAAATGACTGCAGTTCGACTGTAGACGCGCTAACCGGCGCTAAAGGAGCTAACGGAGCTAACTGGTAAACCGTGCCTGGACTCAGGTGCCCTCGGCACAAAAAACTACGGATAGGGATTCACGTAAACATGACGTCACAAGCGTCTTTTTCCAGTCAGTCGTCATGGAACGTTGATGCCGTTAGCATGCCCCGAGCACTAGTTTTAATGCCTTCTTTGTTATACGGAGTAAAGAAACACTCAAACCGATGAACTGATGATCAAAATAGTTGACGATTCGTTTCGAAAAGTGAGGAATTGTTGACACTGAAATGACTCTTTGGAGTCGTCACTGCTCAGCAGGCACTCGTTAGCGTTGATGCCGTTAGCGTGCCCCCAGCACTAGTTTTAATGCTTTCTTTGTTATACGGAGCAAAGAAACACTCAAACCGATCAATCGATGATCAAAATACGACGATTCATTTTGATAAGTGAGTAATTGTTGACTCTTTGGCGTCGTCATTGCTCTGCATTGCTCAGCAGGCACTCTAACTATTCCTTTTTTTCAAACAAACGGCGTCACCGTTTGAAGTGTTGCTCACATAAAAAGATCCTGAAGGCCACAGATGTTGGACTTTCTTTTTTTTTGTTTTTACCAATGCCCCGCACTTAACACCAACTGCATCAGCGGGTGATTAATTAGCAAACGCGCCTCGTGTTATCGGCCCACGCATGCAGAGACCGGAAGTGCTGACGCTCAAGGGGAGAGAAATCTGTCATCACCCCCCCCCCCCCCCTCGCCTCCTGTGGGGCTCAGGGAGAGAGGCATCATCATCTGCACACATACACACTTTCTCTGTGTGTGTGTGTGTGTGTGTGTGTGTTAGTCATATCTCATCTCAACCTTATCTGCACTCTCAGATCAAGTTCCCTCTGAAGAGAAGGGGTGAAAAAAAAGAAGAAATAGCGTATATATCTTCTAAGAAAAGCTGAGCTTTTGCCTCTTTTTTCTCCTGCAAACAAAAGCTTCAGCTTCAGCGTGACCCGACGTGACCTGTCCACCTTTAAAGAGACAGAAAGACACTGGATGTTCTGTCCTTTTTTGGGGGGAGTTCTTTGTTTATCTACTGTGAAGCGCAGAAGAAAAATGAGTAATACTTCACTCTGACTGGTCAAAAAAAACAACCCGGATTTCCTGTATAATCTGTATTCTCACCCAGGAATCTTCGGTTTTTATCAGTTTGGTCTCCAATCTGCAGCGGTAGAAACACAAGACCCAGGCACTGAGAGGTGAAAAATGCTGCCCTCTACAGGTTTGAAGTTCTTTATCGCACTTCCTCTCATCTCCACCGTCTGGTCCTTCTCCTCTCTCCGGTCGCTTTATCACACTTTGAAGTTCTCCTTCGTTCTCGTCCTCATTCCTTAATCCCTCTGGACTCGTCTTAGTCCCAGATGAGGGACTATCCCCCTAGCATACCCTGCCTTATTGAAGATCCACTTAACTTAACTTAACTATATTTTATAATGAGGCAGAGAAAGCACTCGGAATATAAATACGACAGCTCAAAGCAGGAGGCTACACTAAAAACCACGGATAAGATTTGATAAGGCAGTTAGCATAGCCGTTAGCTGCAAACGTTTTAAGGGCTAGTTAGCTTGGTTTTACAAAAATACTGACGCACAGTTAAAATAACTAAGTATACCAGTGCCACTCCCTACGCTACATTCAATTCCTTATAATACCAGCAGGGGGCACTGCACAGTCTTGCATCGAGCAATAAATCTAATATATAAGCATTAATACGTACTCGATTACAGGGCAGAACATGGGATCACGTGCTAATTCCTTCTTCTGTTTCCTTTTTGAGGCAGTTAGCATAGCCGTTAGCTACAATCGTTTTAAGGGCTAGTTAGCTTGGTCTTATAAAAATACAGACGCACAGTTCAAATAAGTAAGTATACCAGTGCCACTCCCTACGCTACATTAAATTCCTTATAATACCAGTAGGGGGCACTGCACTGTCTTACATGGAGCAATAAATCTAATATATAAGCATTAATACGTACTCGATTACAGGGCAGAACTTGGGATCACATGCTAATTCCTTCTTCTGTTTCCTTTTTGAGGCAGTTAGCATAGCCGTTAGCTACAATCGTTTTAAGGGCTAGTTAGCTTGGTCTTATGAAAATACTGAAGCACAGTTCAAATAAGTAAGTATACCAGTGCCACTCCCTACGCTACATTAAATTCCTTATAATACCAGTAGGGGGCACTGCACAGTCTTGCATCGAGCAATAAATCTAATATATAAGCATTAATACGTACTCGATTACAGGGCAGAACATGGGATCACGTGCTAATTCCTTCTTCTGTTTCCTTTTTGAGGCAGTTAGCATAGCCGTTAGCTACAATCGTTTTAAGGGCTAGTTAGCTTGGTCTTATAAAAATACCGACGCACAGTTCAAATAAGTAAGTATACCAGTGCCACTCCCTACGCTACATTAAATTCCTTATAATACCAGTAGGGGGCACTGCACTGTCTTACATGGAGCAATAAATCTAATATATAAGCATTAATACGTACTCGATTACAGGGCAGAACATGGGATAATGTGCTAATTCCTTCTTCTGTTTCATTTTTCAGCACATCAATAAGAGGCACATTTATTTTGAGGCAGTTAGCATAGCCGTTAGCTGCAAGCATTTTAAGCTAACGCTCAGTATTTCATATTGTTTCATAAGTGACTTGCAAAATTGTTCTCTCGCCATTGCGATTTAAACGAGAAACAGAAATAAAATATACAAAAAAGATGTCACTTGGCGACTAGTTTTGTTTCTTGCCCGCTCGAGGTATTACAGACAAACCTCTGGCTATGAAAATGTTTTTTTTGTTTGTTTTTTTTAACGTTATAGGGCATTCACTTAGATTAAGACAATCAAAAAAAAGGGTTCGGACAAAGAAGGCAGTCGGTACAGACGGAGAGAAAAGATATAGTACCATTAATACTTGATGTCCATTTAAAGGACAATCACAATTTACTGCCACTCCGCTATTTTTTTATTTTTTTTTATTATTTTGCTCTTCACTTTTATTAGTCATAACATCGGGGACTCACTGCACTGTCTGTCTGGTTTAACTGTTGAGGAGCTGAATGAAAGAAGAATATTCTATATTATCATATATAACCCTAACCCAGGCTCCTCCTATTGGACAATACCAGCTGTCAATCACCTTGGCGTCCTCCACTCATATGTGCAAGCGCTTTCTTGACTGTTTTTCTTTTCCATAAAGGGAGTATACATCATTTTTGTTGAACACGAACTGAAAGTAGTGATTAAGACTCATCAGGCGTCGCCCCCTCATGGCCATTCAGTATATTCTTACTTCCTGATTTACTTCACTGGTAAAACCAGGATCTAAGACCGTAATGCACTACTATCGACTTGAGAGCATATCAAGGTTTATTGACTAAATTAATCAATTTCATCATCATTTTGCACAATAAATACATTCACATTGTGACCCATTTATCGTACCATATCAAAAATGACACTCTATATTTTTGAAATGATGTGAAATATCATCATATATATTATAAATATTGCCTATTTGGATATTTTTTGGCACTTTTTGTCCCCCTACTGACTAAACTAGACACTCGGTGCCCGTCCCCCCACAGATAATAAGAGTTAAGAAGCAGTGTTTACTTTCAAACTCTCAGTTCTAATCCATTTTGTTTGTTGTTTTTCCCCGTAAATACCTCTTCTCTTCGCATTGATTTAAGTTGCAGGATTTGTCACCTTCAAAAAAAAATTTAATATGTGAATCAATGTTTTATTAATATTTCTCAGGAACGTTTAAAAGGTGCAGAGGAAGTCGCTTCCGTTTATCGGCGTCGTAGCGCTCTGTGATGACTTTTAAAACCATCCCAGAAAAGCTCACGCTGTGAAGTCTTAGGAGGAGATGAAAGTATGAAATAGAAAATGTAAAGAGGTGAGAGAGAGAGAGAGAGATGTAGAGGCGCTGTGGCCTCGATTCAAAATGAGAAGCAGGTGAAAAGAGACCAAACAAAGTCCTTCAACAATCGCTTATAACGAAGCGTCTGGGCCTCTCCATCTCTTGCAAAGTGCATTTCGCATGTTGTCAGATCTGTGTGTGGCTGCTTTCTGGAGGGAAATATGGATCAATTTCTGTTAAATAACAGGCAGAGTGAGTGATGTAAAAGACTGTGTTTCCGCTCTGCCTCGATGGTTAAAATCCAGCTTCAGAGCAGAAACATCAGAACTCATCTAGAAAGGAGGCTCGGAGGGGTTTCTTTGAGCTGTGGTCGAGCTATTGTCGTGAATTTCTCATTTGTATTCCTGCTCTTCTGTGTGAAGTAAAAGCAATCGCCATGGAGAGCCACGCTCTGTCCCACTGCACTCGCAACAAACAGCGAGGGAGCTCATCTCTATTAGCCACAGTGACAATTCTCCCATTTATTTTTTTTTCCCCATTTCCATTTTGAGTCACTTCACAGAAGCCGAGGCGTCCCACAGAGCGCCAGTGTCGGCCCGCAGCAGTTTTCCTGCCCGTTCCCCTTCGTTCTCTACCTTCTCTGCTGCTGGTTCTTCTCTGTCCGGCACTTAATGTCGTCAACCGTACGCGTTTTAATCGTAGCTCATGTTTGTCCAGTTCAATTAGACGTCGTGTTTGCGCGACGTTGTCAACGCGAATAACGCTCAAACAAACTCCCAAGAACGAGTCGCCGTAGCACAGAGTTTTATCTGCAAAAATAAGATAAACTATGACCGCTCGTACGACTCACATGTAACTCGTCATGTACGATAACTGTGAGAAATTTCACGTCGTTCTGTTTACGTTAGCTAGCTTACGTGAGCGTTCAAAAAGTAGTAGTTTTAAAGTCGTTTTCCTGCCATTTTAACGTCAAATTTATTACGACAAAACTTATTCCGTTAGCTAGCTTACGTAAGCTTTCAAAAAGTAGTAGTTTTCCTGCCATTTTAACGTCAAATTTATTACGACAAAACTTATTGCGTTATCTAGCTTACGTAAGCTTTCAAAATGTGGAATTTTAAATTAGTTTTCGTACGACTCACACGCAACTCGTCATGTCCGATAACTGTGAGAAATGTCACGTCGTTCTGTTAACGTTAGCTAGCTTACGTGAGCTTTCAAAAAGTAGTAGTTTTAAAGTAGTTTTCCTGCCATTTTCACGTCAAATTTATTACGTCAAAACTTATTACGTAAGCTTTCAAAAAGTAGTAGTTTTAAAGTAGTTTTCCTGCCATTTTAACGTCAATTTTAATAGGACAAAACTTATTAACCTATCTAGCTTACATAAGCTTTCAAAAAGTAGTAATTTTAAAGTAGTTTTCCTGCCATTTTAACGTCAAATTTATTACGCCAAAACTTATGTTATTTAGCTTACGTAAGATTTCAAAAAGTATTAGTTTTAAAGTAGTTTCCCTGCCTTTTTAACGTCAAATTTGTTACGACAAAACTTATTACGTTAGCTAGCTTAGTTGAGCTTTCAAAAAGTAGTAGTTTTAAAGTAGTTTCCCTGCCATTTTAACGTCAAATTTATTACGACAAAACTTATTGCGTTAGCTAGCTTACGTAAGCTTTCAAAAAGTGGAATTTTAAATTAGGTTTCCTGCCATTTTAACGTCAAATTTGTCAAGGCGCTGAGGCCACACTTTTTGACGTAGAGAATATCCTTTGATAACTTTTAAACTTTTATTGAGTTCAAATTTTTTTTTAAATAACTTGTCTAGAAATTATGGACAGAGTTTGACGTGGCTAGCTCAAACATCCAAGGACTTTATGCAAGGCGTTCATTCAAATGCATAGATTAGCCATTTTTGGTTTTCCAAAATGGCCGACTTCTGGTTGGGCGGAGCTAATGGAAGTACATTAGAAATTTGTTTGGAATCATGAGATCAACAATGATAAACTTCACGAATCGATTTTTTAATTATAATTTTTTTTAATTTCTATTTTGAAAAACCACACAGAACAGCAGTTTGTGTTATTTGTGTACAGGTTTATTTTTGTTACTTCTGGGAGAAAAACTAAACTTTTATTTAAGCAAGTTTTTTTGTTTGTACAGTAAGTAAGTTTTTATTTGTTTTGAATGAATAAATGTTAGCTTTTGTCTTAAGTTTGCCTTTGCGTGATCGAGAATCGATTTTGAATCGAATCGTGAGCCACCCGAAGATTCACATCCCTATCACTCATTACACGATGACAAAAATCAAAGGCTAAATCCAATCTGTTCTGGTGCAGTTTGAACCAAAGTGAAAATTGTTAAAGGCAGGATTTATTGCAAGGCTGTTGTACAAGGTTAGTTTTGATTGTGAAAGGTTTTCCTTATTTTTCCACCCGTCCCCCCGTCCCCCGGTTACCTCAGATTGCATTGGATTTGCTAATCTGGTTGCATCATGTGCTACAACAGAACCCCTGAGGTTTTTCTTCCACCTCTCTTCTCTTACCCTCTTTCTCTCTGGATCCCGAAAGTAATAAACCTAGATGTTATTCGATAAAAGATTCAGACAAAGACAACGACGATGTTTGATATATTCAGCCGCCTAACAACGAGGTTCCACCAGGGGTTGGGGGGGGTTTGTTTCCTTATGCTCATAATCCATCCAGAATCCCTCTCATCTGTTTCCGGCGTCCAGTGCCGTAGGGAGGGGGGGGGGGGGGTGGGTTAGAACTTGCACCCACTACTTTCTCCGCTCTAAATGACTTTTCCGTTCTCTGTGCAGCTACGCAATTAACTCTGCAGTGGCAATTATATTTATTAACACAATACAGTTACAGACGAGCTATATTTAGGCTTCTGTGTGTGGGCATTTCATTATAACAGTCGGTGAAAAGAACAGACGTGGTCTGGAGTTGCACATGTGCAATAAAACCCACTCTAACACAATAGCTGTGATAATAGCTGTGATATATGTAAATCTGTGCGTTAAGAGACTGTTTTTCTATTCCTATCCAGGCAGTGACCTCTGCAATCCGTTCAGCAAACACTGAAGGGTTTTAAACAGGTGGACCAATCAGAAGAATACATTTATATGATGTTTGCATCATGAGTTATAGGTAGTTTATACCAAGACCGGAGCGTACTACTTCATATATTATAGTACATCCACTGCCTTTAATTGGACTTTTGCTGCCTTGGTCTTGGTTTTGATTTCAACCCACTTTGGTCTTGGTCTAAGACTTGACTTGGTCTCACCCTGCCTTGGACTTGGTCTTGACTTGGTCTCAACCTGCTTTGATCTTAGACTTGATGTCCTCTCACACTGCCATGGGCTTGACTTGGTCTCACCCTGCCTTGGTCTTGGTCTTGATTTGGTCTTGATTTGGTCTCACCCTACCTTGGTCTTGGTCTTGATTTGGTCTCACCCTACCTTGGTCTTGATCTTGACTTGGTCTCACCCTACCTTGGTCTTGATCTTGACTTGGTCTCACCCTGCTTTGGTCTTAGACTTGATGTCGTCTCACCCTGCCATGGTCTTGAATTGGTCTCACCCTGCCTTGGTCTTGGTCTTGATTTGGTCTCATCCTGCTTTGGTCTTAGACTTGATGTAGTCTCACCCTTCCTTGGTCTTGATCTTGACTTGGTCTCACCCTGCTTTGATCTTAGACTTGATGTCGTCTCACCCTGCCATGGTCTTGACTTGGTCTCACCCTGCCTTGGACTTGACTTGGTCTCACCCTGCCTAGGTCTTGATCTTGATGTAATCTCACCCTACCTTGGTCTTGGTCTTGACTTGGTCTCACCCTGCCTTGGTCTTGATCTTGACTTGGTCTCACTCTGCCTTGGTCTTGATCTTGACTTGGTCTCACCCTGCCTTGGTCTTGATCTTGACTTGGTCTCACCCTGCTTTGATCGTTATCTTGATTTGGTCTCACCCTGCTTTGATCTTGATCTTGCCTTGGTCTCACCCTGCCTTGATCTTGACTTGGTCTCACCCTGCCTTGATCTTGACTTGGTCTCACCCTGCTTTGGTCTTTGTATTTAGGGGCATTTACAGTAGTTCTGAACACGGCCTATGCAGATGACACCTGAAAGTTCTCAGGTGATCAGACTTTCTGTCAGAATCTCTGCAGTTGTGATGTGACAACAAAGGCTGATACACACTCTCATGTATTTACTCTTGCTTTTCGTGCTTAGCTGTGGCTCATACGACCCTCTTTTTTGTCCGTGTGCCATGTGATGAGACACGCCGACATCCAACCGGACTCTGGTTCCCCGTGGTACGATGATGACACTGTGTTTTTGTGCATATCCACCGTTTGCTGCCTTCCATGAAAACTGAAAATCAGTTTTCCGTTGTCTTTTTGCGGCGTCTCTGGGGAGGGAGGGTGTCTCCTCGAGTGTGAGACTTCTGACAGAATTACCAATGAATCTTTTAGGGTCCACGGCTGCTGGTGTGGAAAGCAATATGTCACTGTGGCGTGAGGAGAGGACGTCTCCCTCATAACTGAGTCTATTGTGCTATTTGTTTTGTTTTATGGAAAGAGACAAAGATGGAGAGAGAGTTTTTTTTTTATATCGTTGTGAAACAGATATGAATGCATACAAAGGGAATCTCGTCAGGCAAAACAAAGCCTGGATCAATAACATAATGAATTTCACATTTTAATCGCCTTTTCTTGTGAAAATTATGACATGAGAACCAAAACCTCTGAGTTCCCGTTCCCCTTTGTCTTTCACCCTGCGTTTCCCCCCCGATAAGAGGCGTCGTCATTCACTGCGTCGCCCGCCGTTTAGCCCCCGCAATTCTTCCCTTTATGCCGCCGAACAATTCAGTTCTGTGTCACTAAAAATTGTCGGACCTCGCTTTTCAGATAAGAAGAAGACACACAAAGACCCCATGAGGTGTCATATCTGAGCTCCTGTGCTGGGTAAGTGATGAGCAGGTGAGAAAACGAACGTAGAGCCAGGATTTCTGTGTAACCACTTAAATATGCGAAATGATCCATATCGACGCCATTTTTTTTGGGTTGATTGCTTGTGTTATTGTAGGTATTTGTGCTGGAGTTCAGGCGCTGACCCAGGAACTGCATATGCAAAAGGCCTTTCTGGTATTGTGATCCTTCAGAGTGGAACGATCTACAGCACAAAAATATGGTTTCTCTAGATCATTTTAGATTCATTCTGAAGGACTTAGAATCTTAGAGTTATTTTTGTTGATATGTGTATTTGCTGCTGCTGCCTCTTGGCCAGACTGCCCTTGGAAAATATATTTGTAATCTCAGTGGGATTATCCTGGTTAAATAAAAACTGTAGGAAGACGTTAAGCACAAAAAGACTTATCTCAGGCTATGAAATGCAAATAACTTTACTTTAAAGCAATTATACACTTACACAAACCTACTTATGAATATCATATTCCGTGTCTGCCAGTAAAACAATAAATATTGCCCTTTCGGGACCAGTAATGTTTTTCTGAATCTGAACAAACCCCCTCCTAAATGTTACACACTGGACACGTAAAAGTATTTCCAGTCTTTTTCGACAAAGTAAATAAAGGAGTTGCAGCTCCTCTGCATCTTACACTTTCACAAAACGATTAGCGCTGGGCACGTTAACGGCGTCAACGTTAGCGCATGACGCATTTCCATGACGACTGACCGGGAAAAGACGTACGCGACGCCATGTTTAATGCCGCGACACCGGAGTCCAGGCACCGTTTACCAGTTAGCTGCGTTAGCTCCTTTAGCGACGGTTAGCGCACCTACAGTCTTAACTGGAGCGGTGTGTAGCATCGCTACGTATAACCAGCGTACCTGTGTACAGCGTATGTGTGCCTCGTATGTTTTTAAAAGTTTAGCGTTACTTTAGAGACTCGTGTCCTCACGCGCGTCAGTTGTCATGGAAACGCGTATGTAACGTTAACGCATGACACATTTCCATGACGACTGACTGGAAAAAGACGCGTGTGACGTCCTGTTTACGTGCCGCGACACTGGAGTCCAGGCACTGTTTACCAGTTAGCTCCGTTAGCTGCGTTAGCTCCTTTAGCTTGGTTAGCGCACCTACAGTGGAACTGGAGCGGTCTGTTTGTTAAACGAAAAGGGCAGCGCTACAAATAACCAACGTACCTGTGTGTTGCGTATGTGTGCCTCGTATGTTTTTAAAGTTTAGCGTTACTTTAGAGACTCATTTTAACAATCGGGCGTCACGAAAACATGACGTCACGAGGGTCTTTTTCCGGTCAGTCGTCGCGAAAACTGCGCTATTGTGCGTTTAGCGTTTGACGCGGTTAAAAATAATACGGATAATCGAAGTCACGGGATGGGGGTAGCGTCACGGAGGATTTGAAGGGTCTCTGGACGTCGACATCCATCGAATTCGTGCCGGACACGCACCTAAAATAAATGGAAATCGAGCCATTCTGGTGCGATTGCGGCTCTTGAAGCTACACTAACAAGACAGGACGGGACAGGAGCCATCTTTGGTCGCGTTCGTACGACAGCGTTCAGGAAGACTCAGCAAAATACTCCTCCTCCTCACTTCCCCAGCAGCGACACCAAAGTGTAAACGCGGCGCGCACACATTGCCCTTACCTGTCGCCGCGGATGACGCCGTCACCTCTAGCTAGCTCATTGGTAAACATAAAATGTGCGCGCGCGTCATTTCGGCCAGATGGAGAGCACTCGTCCTCTCGCTCACGCGTCAACTCGGACTGGATTAGAAGCAGGAGCCCGTTTTAGTCGAGTGACGGCACTGGAGTAATGAGAGTCCTTGTGGGAAAACGTCTCTGCCTCTGTCCTCGCCTCACCTCGGCTCCACACCATCTTCCCACCGTCGCCCGGCGTGTCATCTGCAGACGCCGCACGCCCGATTCCCTGATGCCATTTCCCCGCCTGCTGTTGTCACAGAAAATCATCCCCAAAACCCCCCCAAAAAAAACCCCTACCTACCTACGCCGTTGTTTGCGTCCGCTTGCTTCCTCCCTGCTCCGGCGCACTCTTTGTTCATTTTCAAGTTTCCCTACCTTACAGGAGAAGTTTCTGCCGTTACTCGTCCTCGTCTCCGAGCAGAATTTCAATGCGGTTGACACTCGAGGCTCGGCCACGACAAGGCTATAACTCGTGCTGTGTGAATGCTGATGGCAGAGTGGAGAGTGGAGCCTTGAAAGAAAACAGACAAGACATGGTCCACGGCTCTAATCCCGTGTTCAAATTATCTCCCCGGCTTGTGACAAATGTAAAGACACTTTTTAATGGACTTTGGGGAAGTCTGACATGTCTCACTCCGTTTCCTGTTTGTGTTCGTTGAGTCAACTTATGTAACGTAATGTCGCCTCTTTCTCTTGATCTCTGCCCTGTGTGTGAGTGGTTTGGAGATAAAACTGAAAATTGTTTATAAGTAAATCATTTTATAATAAGCACATTATTTATTAAACAAGTAATTTTACTTAAAAAAAGAAAATTATATTATATTTTATATTATATAAAAATTATAATAAATTCACAGAAGCTTTGGCAGTGAATGAGGAGGACAGGTGAGGACAGGTGAATGATGACAGGTGAGGACAGGTAAATGATGAGGACAGGTGAGGACAGGTAAATGATGACAGGTGAGGACAGGTAAATGATGAGGACAGGTAAATGATGAGGACAGGTGAGGACAGGTAAATGATGAGGACAGGTGAGGACAGGTTAATGATAAGGACAGGTAAATGATGAAGACAGGTGAGTGAATGATGATGACGGGTGAATGATGAGGACAGGTGAGTGATGAGGAAAGGTGAATGATGACGACAGGTCAGGACAGGTAAATGATGAGGACAGGTGAATGATGAGGACAGGTAAATGATGACAGGTGAGGACAGGTGAATGATGAGGACAGGTGAGTGATGAGGACAGGTAAATACATGAATAAGGACAGGTGAATGGATGAGGACAGGTGAGTGATGAGGACAGGTGAGTGATGAGGACAGGTGAATGATGACAGGTGAATGATGATGAGGACGGGTGAGTGATGAGAACAGGTGAGTGATGAGGACATGTGAGTGATGAGGACAGGTGAATGATGAGGACAGGTGAATGATGATGAGGACGGGTGAGTGATGAGAACAGGTGAGTGATAAGGACAGGTGAATGTTGAGGACAGGTGAATGATGAGGACAGGTGAGTGATGAGGACATGTGAGTGATGAGGACAGGTGAATGATGAGGACAGGTGAATGATGATGAGGACGGGTGAGTGATGAGAACAGGTGAGTGATAAGGACAGGTGAATGTTGAGGACAGGTGAATGATGAGGACGGGTGAACGATGAGGACAGGTGAATTACATTTACAGTATGTGTTTACATATTTTATTTGGTTAGCATGTGAGATTTGTGTTCACTTGTCCTTTTTGAACGACACAAGAAAGAACCCCAACCTTGAACCCGAAGTAATTTTTACTTTGAGTACATTTTTACCAGTACTTTAACTTGTACTTAAATAAGATTTTATCAAAAAATAGCGGTACTTTTCCTTGAGTAGAATATTCCAGTCCTCTTTGCTGAGATGTAGCCGTGGTTCTGGCAGCAGGGGGAGGATGTGATCACTGGGTGATGTAGTGTAGATTTCCAAAGGCAGCCTCCAGGCAGCTGCTCTATCCTGAGTGACTGACGGTTCATGCTGAAGGAAAGAGGAAAGCTAAATCTTCACTGCTGCTGCTGCTGCTGCTGCTGATTACTCCTCCATGCAACGCCGGGGCATAAAGCATGCTGGGATAGCAAAGCAAGGCTGCAGCAGCAGCAGCACAGTACAGCACAGACGTGAGCTCGTGGCTGGTATGATGCCACAGATAGGCGCGATTACCTCACTGAGAGCAGCAGTCAGTCAGCCTTGGTCAGTAATTCCAGCTGTCACTCAACCCCGCGGTCAAGGTGAGGATTAGGAGCGAGGATTACGTGTCCACGCCGACATACAGTGGAGTCAAAGAGTTCATACTGACAGGAATGTGGAGTCAAAATGTGTGTGTATTCTTAGTGTTTATATATATATCGTACTTTCTCATACGTGAAAACACATGTTTATTATTTAATACCTTTTATATTTACTGTCTTTGCTGCTTTGACACTGTATATTTCCCTTTTCTTATCTTAATTTAGTGAAGTGAACAGGAGAAAATTGTAATTGAAGGGTCCTTAAACTTTAAAATAAAAGGTAAAATAGTACCAGCACCCTCACTGACTCAGCATTCCCAACTAGTTAACTTCTCATTGGGACCAAAAATGACTTCTGACTCAGCATTCCCAACTCAAAATTGACTTCTGACTCGGCGTTCCCCACTCAAAAATGACTTCTGACTCAGCATTCCCAACTCAAAAATTACTTCTGACTCAGCATTCCCCGCTCAAAAATTACTTCTGACTCGGCATTCCCAACGTAAAAATGACTTCTGACTCAGCATTCCCAACTAAGTAACTTCTGACTCAGCATTCCCTAATCAAAAATAACTTCTGACTCAGCATTCCCAACTCAAAATTGACTTCTGACTCAGCATTCCGAACTCAAAAGATACTTCTGACTCAGCATTCCCTAATCAAAAATTACTTCTGACTCAGCATTCCCAAATCAAAAATTACTTCTGACTCAGCATTCCCTAATCAAAAATTACTTCTGACTCAGCATTACCTACTCAATAATTACTTCTGAATCAGCATTCCAAACTCAAAAATTACTTCTGACTCAGCATTCCGAACTCAAATATGACTTCTGACTCAGCATTCCCAACTCAAAAATAACTTCTGACTCAGCATTCCCAACTCAAAATTGACTTCTGACTCAGCATTCCGAACTCAAAAGATACTTCTGACTCAGCATTCCGAACTCAAAAGATACTTCTGACTCAGCATTCCCCGCTCAAAAATTACTTCTGACTCAGCATTCCCTAATCAAAAATTACTTCTGACTCAGCATTCCCAAATCAAAAATTACTTCTGACTCAGCATTCCCAACTAAAAAATTACTTCTGACTCAGCATTCCAATCTCAAAAATTACTTCTGACTCAGCATTCCCGATTAGTTACTTCTGACTCAGCATTCCCAACTCGTAGACCAAAGTCTCCGACTAAACACACAAAAACATATTAATTCTTGTGACTGCACTCAAAACAACATTAGCATTCCCAGCTAAGTAACTCCTCACTGTGACCGCACACTCAAACACGACTCCTGACTCAGCGTTCCTCGCTAATTAGCTTCCCGTTGCGAGTGCACGCTCAGAGAAAAAAGGTGAACTCTCCTGACTTGATGCCGTTTTATTGCTCAGCACTTTTTCCGCGCTGGAAAATAAAAACGCGTCGTCGTGTGATAATTGCACACATGAATAATAATCAGAGACATAATAATAATATATATGGTGAATATTCTCTCTACTCTTTCTTTACCATGTCAGGGTTTAGGAGTCAATTAAATATCTCTGTAAATGACTGTAATTACTGCAGCAATAATTACACAACACTTGCACGTGAGCTGACGCAGCGTGAATCAGAGAAGCCTCAGAGGATTTTAGACTAAAGCGTCTCCCGAGGGAAGGTAACCTAACTATGTCCAGCAGGGGTCACTGTTGAGCTGGATCATTGACGGAAGCCATCATGCCTCCACTTCACCTCACCTCACCTCCTCTCCTCACCTCCTCCTCCATTTTCCCTCCCTCTACTTTCACTTCACTGTGACAGCAGTGGAACAATAACTTTATTTAATATCTGGGTCATGCAAAAAATCGTCTAATCTTAGCAAAGAGAATATTTATTGACTGGGGGGGGTGAGTGACTTACAGTGACGGGTGCTGCTGTTAACACGCGTGTGTGTGTAGTGTGTGTGTGTGTGTGTGTGTGTGTGTGTGTAGTGTAGTGATTTCAGAAACCTTGTCAGAAAAGACTTGAGGGAGAAACGAGAGCGCAGCGATGAATAAAAACTAGGCCTCTTACTGATTACTGAAGCCATATGTTTGTGTGTATACGACGAATTTGAATATTTGAATATACTACATTTGTACATGCATACAAGTTTGTATGTACACTATGTGTGAGTGAAATGTACAATATGTAGTACATATATGTTTATATATGCTTTTTCTAAATGTGCGTTTGTGTGTTTACTTGTATTAATATGTTTATATACTGTGTGTCTATGTATGGATTTGTATATGTATGTTTATATACTTTTTTGTGAGTATGTTTTTCTGTATATTTATGAGTGCGTTTGTAAATATATGTACAGTATATATGTATACATGCATATACGCATATATACATATATACACGTTTGTTTATGTATATATACATGTTTATATGTATGTTAGTATATATATATATATATATACATACATATATGTATATACTTGTGTATACACATATGCATATATATATCCATATGTATGTATATATATATACATTATGTTTATGTATATATACACAGGTATATATCCTACGTATGTTTATTTATATATATATATAGACACATATATGTATACACATAAGTACAGTATGTACTCGTATATCACATATGCTGATTAGGTGTATATATGTGGACGTGTGTGTATATAGTACACACACTATGTATGTATATATATATATATATATATATAAACATATGTATGTATGTATGTATATGTGTATATAAACACATATATATGTATGTCTATATGTTTATATATATACATATATGTACACAAATGTATGTACATACAGCATGTTTATGCAAATATACAGTATTGTACATATATGTATGTTTGTACAGATTTACTGCACGTGTATGTGCATACAGGTTATGTATATATATGTACAGTATACATGTACATACTGTATGTAGAAGTGTAAGTACTGTGTATCATAATCCATAAAAACCATAAATCATTTCCACTAAATTCTAATCAGGAGCAGACGTCACGTGTAATATATCTATATAAAGACGTACGTTTGTAGATGGAGGGTGAAGACTCTCTTCCGCCGTCGCCCCGGTCACTCCTCCATAAATCACACGACCGTTCATCCGTTTCCCTGTGACAGCGAGGTAACGGAGGATCTTAAGGAGCCGCTGATCAATGGCGGCGTTTAGACGGCGCTCTGTGCACAGAATATCGAAAAAGGAAAAAAAGGCCTGCGGGGGAAGAACGCTCCACCGAGCGGCTCAGAGACAACAGAGCGTCCATTAGCTGCAGGCGAGGACGCGTGTCTCTTTAAACACAAACCGCTTCACTGTGGTGGACACACAGGGTCCAGCGAGGGCAAAGGGCCACTGGTCTGTGTTGCTGCGAGGTCTGAATGTTAATGCACACAGCGCTCTGTGAGGCCGGCTTCTTCTCTTCCACGCTGCTCTGGCCTTGTTTTCCAAACATGAACATCAACTTAAATCCTCTTTTTTTCACTCCCTCTCTCACACAGATGCTCGTCTTTTGTGGCGTCCGTTGGCTGAGGGCAGTGCTTGACCTCTCTGGATTCTCCGTCTGTCTCAGCTGTTATAAGGATTCTCCCAAAGTCCCAAATCACGATTACGCCGAGACATTTTGTCTGACCTCTATTTGGAATTCTGCAAGACGGTGAAAAAAACGCACTCAAGCATGTGAGTTATCAGGGAAATAGTGATTTAAAGTTTCAGCGGTGTGCGCTGGGCCAGCAGGGTCATTCAAGAGATGTAGCTTAGATTATAATAATTATATTATACTTTAAAGTATGATATATTAAAGTCACTTACCTTATGGTAGACCTCACTAGAGAACATATATTTTTATCTTGTCTGAATTAAGTGAAGTGAACAGGGGGAAATTGTAATTCAAGGTCCTTTTGACATTGATTTTAAACTTTTCTGATATAAACGTTTTCTATTACTGAGGTAAAATAGTACCAGTGCCCATGCTGACTCACCATTCCCAACTAAGTATCTTCTCATAGTGACTGCACACTCAATTCATGACTCAGCATTCCCAACTTAGTATCTTCTCATTGGGACTGCGCACTCAATTTATGACTCGGCATTCCCAACCAAGTAACTTCTCATTGTGACTACACACTCAATTCATGACTCAGCATTCCCAACTTAGTATTTTCTCATAGTGACTGCACATTCAATTTATGACTCAGCATTCCCAGCTAAGCAACTTCTCATAGTGACTACACACTCAAATCATGACTCAGCATTCCCAAATAAGTATCTTCTAATAGTGACTGCACACTCAAATCATGACTCAGCATTCCCAACCAAGTAACTTCTCATTGTGACTGCACACTCGAAAATGACTTCTGACTCGGCATTCCCAGCTAAGCAACTTCTCATAGTGACTACACACTCAATTCATGACTCAGCATTCCCAACTTAGTATCTTCTCATTGGGACTGCGCACTCAATTTATGACTCGGCATTCCCAACCAAGTAACTTCTCATTGTGACTACACACTCAATTCATGACTCAGCATTCCCAACTTAGTATTTTCTCATAGTGACTGCACATTCAATTTATGACTCAGCATTCCCAGCTAAGCAACTTCTCATAGTGACTACACACTCAAATCATGACTCAGCATTCCCAAATAAGTATCTTCTAATAGTGACTGCACACTCAAATCATGACTCAGCATTCCCAACTAAAAAACTTCTCATTGGGGCTGCACACTCAAAAACACTTATGACTCAGCATTCCCAACCAAGTATCTTCTCATTGGGACTGCACACTCAATTTATGACTTGGCATTCCCAACCAAGTAAATTTTCATTGTGGCTCCACACTCAAAAACACTTATGACTCAGCATTCCCAACCAAGTATCTTCTCATTGTGACCGCACACTCAATTCATGACTCAGCATTCCCAACTTAGTATTTTCTCATAGTGACTGCACATTCAATTTATGACTCAGCATTCCCAACCAAGTAACTTCTCATTGTGACTGCACACTCGAAAATGACTTCTGACTCGGCATTCCCAGCTAAGCAACTTCTCATAGTGACTACACACTCAAATCATGACTCAGCATTCCCAAATAAGTATCTTCTAATAGTGACTGCACACTCAAATCATGACTCAGCATTCCCAACTAAAAAACTTCTCATTGGGGCTGCACACTCAAAAACAGTTATGACTCAGCATTCCCAACCAAGTATCTTCTCATTGTGACCGCACACTCAATTTATGACTCAGCATTCCCAACCAAGTAACTTCTCATTGTGACTGCACACTCGAAAATGACTTCTGACTCGGCATTCCCAGCTAAGCAACTTCTCATAGTGACTGCACACTCAATTTATGACTCAGCATTCCCAACTTAGCATCTCATTGTGACTGGACACTCAAAAATGACTTCTGACTCAGCATTCCCAACCAAGTAACTTCTCATTGTGACTGCACACTCCAGTCAGATAAAGGCAGATAAAGATAAAGCTAACCCATAAAACCCCACTTCAAAAAAAGCAAACTATCGCTTTAATGGATTTAGTTTTTAGTACAATATAATCAATGTTGCGTCTAAATGAATGTGCCGTAATGAGGTGCCATAGTTAAAAGACAGTATAAATGAGCAGAGGGAAATGTGTCTGCTTTTATTGAGCCTTAAAACTGAACAACTCCACTCATAACGACTGATATGAATATATATATAAACAGTGTATTCCTGCTTTTGAAGAACACAATGATAAACATCTCACAAAGCTCCCATCTGCTTTATCCTCCCATTCAGACGAATAAATCTGATACTACTATTAAACAAATTCGCCGGTTTCATGAGCCACAAAAGGTGCATTTTATCACTGCAAACGACGATAGCGATCTTATCGGCTCCATTCCTGAAAACATCAAGACGTAATCTCAAAGCGACCGAAAGCTGCCCCCGCCGTCGTCTCGTTTTTTTTGGACTATCTGTGCCGCCGCCGTGTCAGATGTGCTTTGCGATGGGACGCGAGAGGCAGCTTGCGGAAGCCTTATCAAGCTGTCGTTCCCGTTGATTGCCTCGGCAACTGTGTTATTGCTCCTCCTTTTGATGGATGATGGACGCCGCGAAGGCCAGAGCGCGCCGAAGACGGATGACTGATCGCGATAGCGCGAATGTAACTTTCCCTCCAGTGAGAGGAAGAGCTGGGCTGTTTTTTAGCCGGAGTGATCACCAGGACGGAGTTAAAAGCTTGTACTGTGGGGGGGAAAAAAAGGTACTTATCTGTCTGAGCTGATAGGATGAGGAGAACGGAGAAAGGGTTGTGAAGTGGCCGACTTGCAGAGTCGTGCCTGAATCACCGAAGCCAAGTGAGCGCGTGAATAATTAACCGTCGGAAAGCAGATGTTTATAGACGCGCTCGCAGCTGATGGTAAAAACACCGCGATCATCGCGCAGAGGCCGATCGAATCAAAACGAGGTGGACAGAAGCCCCGGAATTCCTGCAGCGAGGCCCTGTGATTTATTGGTCTTGATGTTCCGCTGCAGAGAGACCAATTCATCAGCGCTACAGGAAATAGCAGACGGGGCTGTGTGCAGAAGTTAGCTTCACACGAGTCACTGTGTCAGTGCACGGTGTGTACTTTATAACCACCAGCTACTTCAAACACGATCCAGGATAAGTGGTAACCGCTCCAGACCTGTGCCCGTGCAATACCGGAATACTTTAAAGTCAGAGTAAAGAGTGAAATCAGTTCTAGCCCAGTGCTCTGTCAAGGATTTTTTTTTTAGGTGTGTCTAAATATATAGCTCGGAGACATAGCTAGTACGGTGTGGTTTGGCTAAAAATGTTTTATTTGGGTTTGGTCACATTAGCAGGGTTAGCTTTAAGGGTAACGGCAGGCGCACCCTTGGTAAATTGCGGCGGGAATAACACACAACTGCTTATACGGACATAGTATAGCAGTATCCCACTTCACCATCGGGTGGCGGTACAAGTCTGGACGCAGGGAACAGTACGCATTCCAACCAAAGAAGAAGAGATCAATGCTACAGCTGGTTCACGGTTTGAAAGGCCCGTCGGGCTGCGTGATTCGGGGTGTGTCAGCCGGTTCGTGGGTTGCCAGGTCGTGGCTCGGGTGACTATTCTTGGCGACTACTTCTTCTGTTGCCTAAATGTTTTTTTCTGTTTGATGAGCGGAGCTTATACTCCACCTACAGGTGGCGGGCGGATGTCCAGTTCAGTTTACCCAACGTGGTCTTTGCACTTGTTCCAAAATTTGGTACCAAAATCCGGGCACAATTCACGTTGGTATACCAGGGCCTTAAAGGTCACATAGAGTGGTCCTGTTGCACATATATGTTAGTTATGGAGGTCTACTTACATATATTAACTTGTTTTTATGGTCAAAAACCTCCTAGTTGCTGTGAACTAGCCGATAGAAATCCTCTTTTCTGACAGTTTTTTCTGCTGCGAGATTTCAGAGTGAACTTTCACCCCCAGAAGACAGAGTCTTGTGATTGGCCAGTACTATCCAGCACATCCGTTCTCAGAAGCGCAGCGCCCCCCTCTGGAACGGCGGATGCACTGCTCCTCATTATCAAAACATTGTTTTAACAGTGTTTAAAAATAGCTTCGTCACGACTCCCCGCCGCAGTCCCTTTTATGACTTTAAACCAGAGTCAGACCCAGAGTCAGAAGACACTGTTGCTCGTGAAACACCTCCACAACGGACGTTATTCTTCTTCTGCGGTTCAATGTACGTTACCGGATGTGCCCGGACTACCGCCCGGAGCAGGACGATCGGTTGTTCAGGAGAACCGCTGCTTACGTAACTATTACGGGATTTTCAGTGATCTCGTTGAGCCTCGAGATTACAATAAAACACAACGTTCTCAGCAATGGCTGAACTGTTTGTTTCGAACCGCCAGGGCTTCATAAACAAGGTAATGACGCAGATACACACCAAAAAAACAACGATAATTGGAACTTCCGGTCTAGTTCCGCTTTAATGCAATACCGCACCCGCCCCGTACCCGTTAAAGATTTCTCTTGTTAAGGATGTATGTGTGCGCCTGTAAAGAAATTGCGGTGATTCTGGATTCGGGGGCACAACCAATTCGAACACCAAACCAATGCTGCTCGCAGCAAGCAAACGATCGGCATTAATGTGCCGCCATAACAACCTCTGCTCTCCTATGGAGACTTTGAACGACACGTTTGACCCCCAGCTGCAGGGATTTTGCTCCCATTCAGCCACACACTGTTTTCTGGCCGATACGATCTGGCTCACAGTCGGTGTGTACCACTTCAACCCCAAAGGGTTGTTTTGACGAGGTGAAGGTCAAGGCAATCTTCCCCACACTTATATCTAAAATACCACAATTGAAGCGTGACCGATTCGGCACACCAACAATGGCCCGAATTGGCTCGACTTTTCTCTGCCAGTTTGAGGGAAAGCATGCAATGATGTTCGGCAGAACGTCAGGTGGAGTTACCCCTTTATCCCCGTCAGGTCAAAATAGAGCAGAGGCAAAACAAACGGGTCACTTGCCGACCTCTGCTGGAGCCGGAATGGCATCTTCCACTGAGGGCAAAGCGGATAATAACTTCCTCCGTCATTGGCGGTGGAAACCATCGTCGGGCACATTTTTCCGCTTTTATCCCTGACCGGCTTTAATTATTCTGCAACGAGGCCTGTCATAACCGTTACGTCGTGTAGCAGAGAAACTGTGGCGATCCCAGGGGTGGCATCAACCGGCCGAGCCCGCTGAACCTCTCCCATCTGGGGGCATCGGAAGTGACTGATGGGTTCTGAACCCGAATCATTATCTGCGATATAAAATCTGCAGAAAGGGGGGATGTGTCACATTTCAAACATCAGGAATGCTGGGAATGACGCGCTCTCTCTCTCTCCAACTGTATACGTTACGTTAAACACTTAGACAACGCGAACTCCCATCATCCCAAACGCCGCAGCACATTTTATTCTACTAATTTAATCCCAGCACTGTTGTTCCAGACCCTCCGTTCCCTCAGCTGTTGACGTTCCGCTCTCTTCCTGCCACGCGCAGAACATTCCTGTCCTTGTTCAAACACTGCCTCCAGAAATTCCTGCCCTTGTTAAAATACTCCCCGTCTCATTTTTGAGTCCTTTTCTTCCTCCTTTCCTAATTCCCCCCCCCCTTCGTCCCACCACTCTCCGCGGAGCCGCCACCTCTGGAATGCACAGGCTCTTGTCCAAACGTTGCGTTGGAGGAAGTTGAACGCGCCGTTGTTGTCCCCCCGCGACTCAAGGGCGAGCGAAATCTTCCTTGGGAGGCGAAATTGATTGCGACACGGCGCTGCGAGTGTTATGACGGAGATAAATCAGAGATTCTTCCTTTGTGTTAAGAAACATAAAAAGAAAAATCCAATCAACTGAGGTCGTCCTGAGGCTCCCACCGAGGACACTGAAGTCGTTTTTTAATTTTATTAGCAAACAACAAACACATTTGAGTTTTTTTGGAAATGCGAAGATATGAAGAGTAGGATTTTGGCCAACTCTCTTTGGAGAACCAGAAGAAGAAGATGCTGTCAACAGGAGTTTGAAGGAGTGCGGTTCTTCTTCACTTCTTGGGGATATCAGTTACAACAATTGCCGCAAAAAGGGGAAAAATAAACGGGACAGTACATACTAATGGACGTAGCCTTCCGATTGCAAGACTAACTGCCGTGTTGGAGCCTTGAGAGTTGTGATTTCGACTGGTATCGTGACATTTAGCGCCACTCGAAATTCGGAATCCACTCATTAAAGGTGCATTATGTAATAAATCTAAAGCAACTGGCCATAAAATCCTCCTAATATGTCACAGAGACTCAGGAATAATGTTCATATAACAAACTGAACTCACCAACAACAACAGTACAGACAAGATATTTGCATAAAAACAAGTATTTTGCAGACTGCAAATCATGTTTTGTCATGTGGCGCCACCTACCGCCGTCTACCAATCACTGCAGTCAGTAGAGTCTCAGCTGCCGAGCAACCACGGGTTGCCAGTTACATCAGTAAACAAAACCTTTAAAGACCCAGAGTATTTTGAGTTTGAATGTAGTAACCGTTTTTCGCCACATTCTTACATATGGCACCTTTAAGGCCAAGCTTTACACGACAACGATATGTACGCAAACCGCAAAAGTGGCGTCGCGTTCCCACTTTTTATTTGCGCGTTCAGACGAGCGTCTTTGGGTGGAAATCTGCACGCACACGGTGACGCTAAAGTGTGTGTAATTTGATGTAGTACGCATGCCAGGTGGCTAGGTGGCACTGTGAAGCAACACCAGGAGTGCGTGCATGCGTCGGAACTTCCTTCTACTTCTCTCTAGTAGCGCGAAGTAGCCCACAGTCGAAAAACCAAAACATTAACTCGGCTTAATTGCTGAAATGACTCCTAGATAGGTATCAGAGCAGCTAATAAGGCAACTTTAATGTCCGAGCACACTTTTACGTTTCCAACCCTGTAGGCGGGAACACGATGGTGGAGCGTTTTTTAAGATTTCCACTCTGGAAGGTGGGTTAATTTTTTTGCGTGAAGAGTGGTGGAGCGAGGGTCTACGTGATCATGTGTCCACAGGCAAGATACTTAAAGCGCACATCCGGTTACGTACATTGAACCGCAGAAGAAGAATAACGTCCGTTGTGGAGGTGTTTCACGAGCAACAGTGTCTTCTGACTGTGGGTCTGACTCCGGTTTAAAGTCATAAAAGGGACTGTGACGGGGAGTCGTGACGAAGCTATTTTTAAACACTGTTAAAACAATGTTTTGATAATGAGGAGCAGTGCATCCGCCGTTCCACAGGGGGGCGCTGCGCTTCTGAGAACGGATGTGCTGGATAGTACTGGCCAATCACAAGACTCTGTCTTCTGGGGGTGAAAGTTCACTCTGAAATCTCGCAGCAGAAAAACACTGTCAGAAAAGAGGATTTCTATCAGCTAGTTCACAGCAACTAGGAGGTTTTTGACCATAAAAACAAGTTAATATATGTAAGTAGACCTCCATAACTAACATATATGTGCAACAGGACCACTCTATGTGACCTTTAACCCCAAGTTGCTCCACCTGACAGCATGTGAATGAGTCAAACTATCGTGTGAAGCAGCTTTGGTTGGTCATTGGCTCAATATTGCTATTTCCGTACCACTTTCTGGGATTTAGTTTTCAAAGTCTACGTCCGTTCTTATCAACGGTCAACTTTTTGTTTTCTATCCTCAGTTTCTGTCCACCAAGAGGGCTGAAAACAGCGATTGGATCTTCCTGTAGAGAACAGGAACTCTCAGTAATCAGAGTGACGTGGGCGCGGATCGATGCATATGGACTCAAAGCCTCAGCAGTTCTAACATCCTGAGGGATTGTTTCTCCTTGTGGGAAACTAAGCGCACTTATCTCAAGTCATTATTCAATTGTTGTGATGAAAACACAATCTTCGGAGGGGCGGGGGGGGCTGAAGGTGGTTCACCGTGCTCTGACAGACAGATAACTACGCCGAACAGCTTATTATCATTGGATTTCTGTACAATTATGGCAGCAAACTATCATTAGTGATAAATGGGCACGGCGAGTTTCAAACACGTCAGCCCACGTGAAGGAAAAAAACCGCCAACGCACGTTTGTTTGAGGTTGGATTACACTCGCTAAGATCCCCGTTTGTTTTAATGTCCCTCGGTTTAAGAGAAACACAATGGGATGTTTCCCTTTTAGAGCCATTTCTTCAGGCAGAGTGGGTCTTCATTAAACACAAATATCTTCAAAAAAATAAAAAGTATCTCGGAATGACTTGAAATTTACCATAATTATAGTCGGCATCGCTCTGAACAAGGATCCGTTGAAAATATTTGCAAACCTCTTAAGGAATAATTTTAATGAATTTTTGAAATTCGGGAAATGATCCATTTGCCCTGATGCACTTTGACAGTGAGCTGACTTTAGTCTCAAAAACAAAAAGTATCTCGGAATGACTTGAAATGTACCATCATAATAGTCGGCATCGCTCTGAACAAGGATTTCTTGAAAATATTTGCAAACCTCTTAAGGAATAATTTTAATGAATTTTTGAAATTCAGGAAATTATCCATTTGCCCTGATGCACTGTTGTAAAACACTAATGGTTTGTTCGCCCAGGACCTTGCGGGCGTTCATGAAAATAAAACATTTCCACTAACAAGTTCACCTCAGGATTTCCAAATACTAAATAATAATAATAATAATGATGACATGTTTTAAAGGTTTCACCGACATCACAGTGACCTTTGTAAAAGCAGGTCTTTGTCCACCTAGTAAAAAGTGGGACTTCATCAAAGTAATTGATATCGTCGCACTTGCAAGGGGAGAGCAAAGACAGTGGGAGGCAGGGGCGTCACTACAGGAACTAACTGCCCCCTGGGGCCCCCGAGCTAAAAAAGGACCACCTGACATCATAGGGTTGTTATTTTCCAGGAGAAAGTTTGAATTAAAGTTGTCGACAACACATCCAAACTCCAAGTGCCACTCCATATGGCCACAGGGGTGCGCCCCAAGGCTCAGTGCTGGGGCCCTCGCCTCTTTGTCCCCAAACACCGCCTCCCTGGACCAGATCGCCCCGCTCACATGATACGCCGTTGATACCCTGCTGTATCGGTCATTCCCGCCCGTCCGCCCGATGACCACGCGGTCTCAGCACAAACATCAGATTATAAATAAAAGCAAGTCTGGGGGCCGAGAAGCGACGTCATTCGCCGAAACTTTACGTCATGATTTCCAAACAAGACGGTGGCGGTTCGGGGGCGAGGTCATGTGACGGTCATTACTCTCACGCACATCATCGTCATGTGATGTGTCAAAAACAGAGGAGGCATGTTTGCGGCGTGAAGAAGCATAAATAAATAAACAAATAAATAAATAAAATAAAGCTTGGAAACAAAGTGACTCTCCACACTTTCTTTTTTAATTCTCCCATGGAAAGCTGGATTTTGGGGAAAGCCTCCTCCTCCTCCTCCTCCTCTTCTTCATCCTCCTCCTCTTTCAGCCTTCACATCCGGGTCAGTTGGGATGGCTGGAGCAGGATGCTGCCTTCAGGCACCGCTGGTAAAGTTGTAGACTTCAGAAGTTTTGGGTAGTTTTTGGGTAGTAGCGGTTTTCTTCTTCTGATTGCGAAGAGGTTTCCCCTCCAATGTGTAAACAATGATTGTAATAAAATAAATAAAAGATAGTGATCATAAATAATAGATAGATAGATAGATGCTACTTTCTGAAATAGTATTCATGTTGTTTTTCATGAAAATATCTTATCAAAGGTGCATTTTAGGTAGTTTTATTGTGTTGATATATTTATTATTAAATAGTATTTTAATTGTATTTATACCTTTTTAAAAATCTTTCTTTATTGCTCGCTCTGTTCTCGTGTGTGTGTGTGTGTGTGTGTGTAATTCTACATCCATAAATCCATTTAATTTAAGTTATTGTCACTTCTCATGTCATCTCATCCACTTCGCTGTAGAGCTGTTGATTCCGACACGGGAGGGAGCACCTGAAGGCAGCACAAGTTGGGCAGTTATTATCACAGACTGATGATGATGATGATGATGATGATCCAGCTGCTGGAGCGGAGTCTCTGTGACTGACTGAGTGACATGGAAACAACTGGCGTCCACACTTAGGACTGGACTCGCGTCACGTCGGCGCTGACAGCGGGTGGAACCCACGGAGGTGGAGAAAAACCCCCCAAAAAACAACCAAAACACGCCGAACCCAAACTTCTTCCCCTCCACGGCCGCACTCATGTGATTCCCCCTCCCGCCGCCGGAGCCATGTCCAAGACCCTGAAGAAGAGGAAGAACCACTGGACCAACAAAGTCCACGAGAGTGTCCTTTGCAGGAATAGCGACGGGGAGCTGGGGCTGGAGCTGAGGGGCGGCGCGGAGAACGGACTCTTCCCCGTCGTCGGCGACCTTCTGCCGGACAGAGCGCCGTGCCACAGCGGCAAACTCTTCCAGGATGAACTCCTCCTGGAAGTCAACGATACCCCGGTGGCTGGACTCACCACCAGGGACGTCCACGCTGTGGTCAAACACAGCAAAGACCCAGTCCGACTTAAGTGTGTCAAACAAGGTGAGGCTCTCCAACTCCTGTCGCCCTCTTTTTGTTTTTGTTTTCTTTTTGAAAACCCTTTTCTTCTCTTTCTTTCTGTTGTGTGTTTGACAGCACTGCTTTTGTTCCTAAATCTCGCTGCTGCTCGGTGCCGTGAACGCACCACGCAGTAAATACGTTAACTTTAGTCTTCGTACAAGTGTTTTTCGCGCATGAATTCACGTTGTTTTCCCACATTTGTTGTCTTAAAGAAGGTGTTATTGGACATTTTTAGCGTTGTTGCGATGGCAGGGTCCTGTTGCTATGTGAGCTCTGGTGTTGAGGGGGGTGTGTTACATTTGAGGCAGTCAGAAAAATACACATTCCAGTGGAACAAACAATTTTAAGCTAGCTCGATATCAATATGTATGGCGATAAACCATGTTATAATCACTTGATATGAATAATTATCATGATAAACCATTTTCAACTAGTTTGATATGAATAATTATCACGATAAACCATTTTAAGCTAGCTCGACATGAATGATTATCACAATAAACAATTTTAAGCTAGCTCAAACTTAAGCTAGCTCAATATGAATGATTATCAGGATAAACCATTTTAAGCTAGCTCAAGCTTAAGCTAGCTCGACATGAATGATTATCACAATAAACAATTTTAAGCTAGCTCAAACTTAAGCTAGCTCGATATGAATGATTATCAGGATAAACCATTTTAAGCTAGCTCAAGCTTAAGCTAGCTCGATATGAATAATTATCAGGATAAACCATTTTAAGCTAGCTTAATATTAATAATTGTCACGATAAACCATTTTTAGCTAGCTCAATGTGAATAATTATCAAGCTAAACCATTTTCAACTAGCTCGATATCAATAATTATCACGATAAAACATTTTCAGCTAGCTCAATATGAATTTTCTCTATGGGCTTTGGTGTGAGCGAGTGAGCAGTTGACGTAGACCTAATTTTCCAGATAATTAATGTCTTTTTCCATAAGATACTGAGTGCTTTAAGTCATTGACGCACATTAAGATATTTTAGATTTGACATTTTCATTCCATTTATTTGGCTGTTCATCTGAATCACCTGTTGGCACCTTTATCTGTCCAAGTTTAGGAGTTAAGTCAGTTACGTACACACGCATTTATATGTATATTTAAAGGGGACATTTAAGTATGCAATATTTATTATCCAATTTGTGCTACATTGAGTGGACTAAATTGGATGTGGAGAAGGATATTGAATAAATATTAGAGCTCATCACAGTCGAGTCGGTATTTCAACATTTACAGGCAGTGTCGCGAGCGATGGAAAAACACCATAAAATACGATAATGTCGCCATTAAGTCGCCGTGGAAACGGCAAAGTCGGAGCACGAGTGATTTCTGAAATGTTATAAATGGGCTTCGATACGGGGAGATTTGGTGCTGGAGGGAGGATATCTGTCTGGGAACTGGGCGTAGCTGTCTAATAGTTTGCTTGACGGTCTTCAAACTTGGCAGACGACTTACCGAGGGCACCAGTGTGTGGAGTTGTGAAGTTGGCGACGTTTGGACCGGAAATGCAAGAGATATCGGCAAGAAATGCGTAGGGTATATCACTAAACTAGCTACTTCCAGTCGTCTGCTAATCCCGTATCTGTCAAACGGGTATCTTGAGTAGATTTCGTCTTCTCCGCCATAACTTCTTCCACAAAATATCGCACACACACGTCGTCTGTTAACGTCAATGTCTGTTCTGTATATTCCAAGTTTCATCGTCTTGACCGGATCGTCTACTCTAGTCTTGGGATTAAAACATTTGAGCATCGGTGACAACGTTCGTCGTGTCCGTGACCTTCCGCACATTTTTTTTTATTTTGAAAATCCTCCAGTTTGGGGCAGGCTTAAGACGGCAAACTGCGGCCTTTCATTTCGGGGGGTGAAAAATCAGCAAAACCCCTGTTAAGAGGCTTTGGATCAAAGTCTTAGCCTTGTGTGTGTGTTTGTATAATATGTGTGTGTGTGTTGGTGTGCGATTCGGCGTCACACTCGGGATTTTATTCAAAAGGCAGCCAAGCTCGTATCAATGTAATGTGCTTTTTTTTTCGCGCCCCGGTTAAATATTTATATCCTCCAGTGATTTGCCCGAAGTGATTGATATCGTCCCGTCGCGCGGCTTGTGTTTGCTCAATTGGATGTTTACAGTGTCGAGGTTGTTTTTTGATGATTGATATGTGTATTAAGTAAATATTATCAAGGAGAAACACACTTTTTTAAAAATTTATTTATTTATTCTTGCAGCAGCAGTGATGGCGGTGTCCTTACTGGAACCTGTTCAATAACAGACATTTTTCACGTCTCACTGTCGGTGCCAGCAGCAGCTTATGATTACCATAGTTATGTTTTATTGTGAGGTGACCTCCAGCAGCTGGAGTGATTATGATGGGAGTGCAGGAGGAAGTCGGGCGAGGACGCATTAGCAGCGGGCGGAGTCCTTGTTTGTAGGAGGTCGGAGAGGACGGGAGGACAGAACTCGAGACTTTTACGCAATCAATGAATCTGATGATCATTACGGGAGTTGATGATTAATTTGGTCTAGTTTAGTAGTTCATATATTGAAGTTCCAACCCTCGCGTTGTAACTTCTCCTGTGGTAGTGCTCCGAATGTAAATATTGTTCAGAAGTGCGACAACTTACATTTACAATACATGTCAAAAACATGGAAAATGACATATGTTACGGCCCGAGGCTAATTCGAACCCGTTTCAGCAGCTTTTTCTCCCGTTTTCTCTGCGTTTAATATAGTTTTTTCAAACAACAACAAATCACTTTTCGGGCCGCAGGCTTCTCAGATTTAGATAAATGCCTGTTATTGCAGCGCTGTACGTCCGTGGAGCAGAAAGATGTAATTTCCTATAGCACTATTGGAAGTACTTGGGGGAAAAACATTGCCGACATTCATATTAGCCAAGAATGAATAACATCCAGCGATAATGATGGGGAAATTGTGTTTTCAGCTCTGAGAGCTGTTTGTCTACATCAATGGTGGACTTGAGATTAGCTGTTAACCGTTTATCGTTTTTGGACCGCAAACGTCGCTTCGTGTCGAATTAAAGGTTTCCACGACTGTTCTGCTTAACTTTCCATAATTTATGAGATGAGGATGCGTGAGCCTGGGTCACAAAGGATCATACATTTCACTTGTTTTGTTCCCCGTCGAGCTCACCAGCTAAAAACCTTATTAAAGCTGTAGTGTGTAACTTTTAAATGTAAACAAATGACCGTTCTATTAGCTGCATAAAAGTGTCTTTCCCTGAGGACGTAATTCGTTTTAATGCCGAGGCAGCAGCAACGCTGCAAACAAGAACGCTGCCCAAGAAAAGTTTCCCAAGCTGCCGTTGTATAAAAACACAAGTGCTACCTCAGTTAAGTCTGATAGTATTGCTTCACGGCGCCTGTTTTCCGATGGAGGACGCTGCATTCAAATTATGTCAACAAACAACAACTCTCATGAACTCTGATTAGCATAAAACGCTTCGCTAGCACTCAACCAGCGACGCTGCCGATAGAGTCGTTCGCTGCTACCAGCCGTCCGTCGTACCGCGTTACGTGAAACTGTGAGGTCTTCGGGCTCCGCTACCGCTTCACATCCGGGCCAAATTCAGAAAGTTCTCTCCGACAGCCGTGTTAAAGGCAGATGTCTTGTGGGTTCGGCGCAAAATTAGCCGACACCACGTACGAGGAAATCCATGCGTAAACACAAAGTTCGTTTCTTGGGATTGATAAAAGTATTCTGAATCTCGACCTCTTTTTGAGGTCTTATAAGTCATTAAAATTGGTTCTAAATGATTTGCAGTGTTTCTGTAATAAAGAACAAACTCCAACATCCTCTTTTTACTCTCGGGATATTGTGTTCCGTTCGCCGTTTACTTTCATTAACGCTGTCCCCTGCAAATAAAAATCCAGGTCACGATTTACGGCGGTCGCGATTTTTCATGTTTATTCATGTTTGCTGTTAATTTCCCCATGTCTTGAAATATGACTTTAATTTTTCCACGTCATGTGGAATCCTGGGGCACGACCCCGTTTTTGTTTGCGACGCACATCCGCAGCAGTGTTTTTTTTTTTTTTTTACGAGTCTCTGAGGCGAGGATTAGATTAGATTGCCACCAGCAATCAGACCGACGCTGTAGGATGTAATTAGGATGTCCACCAAACGGCGGTGAGCGTGTATGATTCGGTTACTTTCAAAGAGATTCCTCATTAGAGCAAAGCATCATGGTTAACGTAAAGGACGGAATCGAGACGACCTCCCGTGGCTACTGTAGGTCTGACGAGAGCGAAGGTCGCAGTTGTCGTTGTGTAGCGCTGGCGTTTTTTAAATGGACTCCCCTCAAGAGTTCTGCCTGTGCACGTCCACCAGGGTGTTTTTCAAGATTGCAATTAAACTCGCGAACAAGTGGGGCAGTATTTCAAAGTAGGAAAGCAAGGTCAGAGGCAAATTCTCCTGGAATGACAAACGAGGGAGGATGGAAACGTATGGGAAGGAGATTAAAGTCAATCATGTGCTCGTATTTGACAAGGCAAGGGTTAACTACGAATGGACTCTGATTCATGACACACCGGTATTAGTTTGCTGGCAACAAATGTTAATATTTTAATTAAAAATATGGCACTCTCAACGGATATCGCTGCCAATTTGACTTCCCGGCATCCCCTCGGGAATGCGGGTAACACGAGTGGAATTTAAATTTGCTCGAAGACGTTGAGAGCAGGATAATGGTGGACAGAAAGAAATGTAATGGGTGTGTTCCATTTACGTCGGATGTCAGGGGTTTGGAACTGGGATTGATGTCAAGCGATCTGTAAACCAGACTAAGGTTTGTGTTGGATTGGATTGGAAACCTAATTTGATTAATTTGACAGGAAGTAGCTGCAGTTAACCCATGTCAGGGTATCCGCAGGGTCTTAAAAAGTCTTAAATACAATAATTTGAATTTAAGGCCTTGAAATGTCTAAAATTCTCCTAAAATCTCATAAAAGGTCTTAAATACAATTTTTTAAAGGTCTTAAACATCTATTAACATTACTTTTATTTAAAACATGCATAAACTTCAGTCTCACTTTGAAATATTTAAATTTTAGAGGAACATAACTACAACAAGGAACTCTGAGAATTTATCGAGCACTATTAGCTAGTGTGCTGTGCGCGCGGCGGTGTGTTACAGCTTAGCATAGCAGCGGGGAAAACTTAACGAAAGCCCACAGCTAAGACTAATTGCTTGCATAAGATGGGTAAGTGCAATTTCAACGATTTGCGGCTCCAATTTTCCTTCATGTCTTTTGTACTTTTTTAGCCGTATGGATGTGAAATGGGTCTTAAATTGTGTTCATTATGGTCTTTAAAAAGTCTTAAAAAGTCTTAAATTTGACTTGTTGAAACCTGCAGAGACCCTGCCATGTGTACAGAGTTGGGTTTCCAGCACGGATTAGGTAGCGACCTCAACCACCGCGTTGTGTTGGAGGTATCGCCACCATGTTTTCAAAAGAAGATACTGGCGGCAGCCATGCAGGAATGATTCAACACTACCTCTGTGGATATTATTGAATCCTCCCAGGTGTGCATACAGTATACACACAAAGCAACGCGAGGTGGGATTGTGAACAATGGGCCTCGCATTGCAGCCGCGAGCACATCACCGGTGTTACAAATCCACTCCAACCATTCACTCCTCTGATAATCTGCGAGAAGGGAGTAAAAACCCGAACCCTTCCTCGTCTGCAAATTCATAAACGCTGCTGCCAAAGCATCAAGATCAACAAGCTTTGCGTCGTGCTCCACGCTCGTTTTACCTTCACCTCTCTGTTCACACACACACTCTGTTCACTTTTACACTCGAGTTATCTGTGAGGGGGATTAATGCAGCCCAGCCACAGAGGCTGTCACTGCATATTTTACCGCTACTGTAGTGAGAGTCTCTCACTGTAGCTGTGTGTGCGAGCGCCGTCGAGAGCCACATGCTAATTTAATGTCTCGCTGAGTGGCACGGGTAAGAGGAGACATTTTCAGGTCAGCCAAAGGCAATCCGCGAACCCACCGGGTGCCCACTTAGTGATGGCTGGTGTGGGGGCAGGTTATTCCAGCAGCCTGAGCGGGGGGGGGGGGGGGGGGGAGATAGACATGGCAGTGAGTATGGCATCACTAGTTTATTTTTTAAAAATAAATAAAACTTCTCTCTTGCTGACACTGGGGCCTGTCAGCCTGTATCTATAATATCTCGAGAATTGTCCAAACTGCCCTGAAATTGGTAGAGTCCTTAATGGTTCTCATAGTAGTACAGGCTTCTAGCTAGCGCATGGTAGCGTATCTGCCGATTGTGCTATGATTTGCGGCCGACACGCAAAATTGAGGACGTATATTGACTGTGTTTACTGGTGTAATAATGCCAGATCAAATGTGAAAAAGGTTGTTTTGGGACGGAATCGGGGGGCCCAAAATACAATGGCACCAAGCCCATGGTAACCGCCCCCAGCCACGTCGCGCTTTCCATTAGATGCTAGGAACTAATCATGACGCACATTAGCCTTGCTGAAGTGTTACAATTAATCCGAGTAAACCGGAGTAAACAACTTTGTTCTCAACTTAAATATATTTATTTTATCGAGGTAAAAGAAACAAACTTGAGAGTTAATTAGACGCTTGTCATCTAATTTGACATTGGAAAATGTCAAATTCACATAGTTTTGGCGCATCCTTTGTGAAGGTTACAACACAAAGGATGCGCCAAATCAAGAATAAAGAACAACGTTCCCCTTTGGATACACTTGGAACAGCCAATTTTCACACTAACCGCTAGAACCCTGGAGAAGCTTTACAGTTCTATCACATGATCATCTGCAAAAATGGCGTTTGGCAATTGTCATGGAAATGTTCAAATTCCCATTTTTCTTTTTTAAACCCTAAGCTTTCCTTATTCACGTTGGGATTAATAATTGAGTTCTTTCTTGACGTGCACCATATGAAACATCTACATTTAAGCTAACTATAATGTCACAGTAATAGCCAAAATAAATGTCCTTTTTAATGTGTCGGATAAATAAATGAACTTTTGACCTTTTTATTCCAATGCCTGCGTGCTGAGTGTCATGTTGAGGCCACACGTCATTTCAATAAGACATTTTGTGCTTTCGTATAAGTCAAACGCATTTCTGTCGCTTAATTAAAACTCTGTACACTTTACCTGGCACAGACTGTGCTTTAACAGAGCGAGCAGGGTCCTCTTTTTGTCACGATCTATATTTACTCGTCTACTTGCTTTCGAGCAAAATCACATTGCTGACCCATTTATTTCCTCGGTGGAAATAACATTTCTGCAACAACAAGGAAAGAAAAAGAAATACAGGTCACTCTACTCCTGTGACAAAAACATGGTCCTACTCCACACATTTGCTTCACGGTTTGGCTGTAATGTGAATAAATAAGCCCATATGTGTATTGAACTCTTAATTTATCCTAAGCTAAACTTAGCTAGGAGGACTGTCCATGACCCCCCCCCCCCCGTGTCACGTATGTGCTGGTGTCTCATGTTCTCTTTCAACACGCCGTGTGCCGTGAATGATGTGTCGCGTCGGTCGAAAATACCTGGTTTTAGACGTGGAACATATTTAGAAAATGGTCGTAAAGTCTGGATCCGAAGTGTGTAACCTGTGCTCTCTTACAAGGCCATCAGGGGGCGACCTACTGGGTTGTAAAAATGAAATTGCAATATACTATATACTATACTATGTATATGTATATATATATATATATATATATATATATATATATATGTATATGTGTATATGTATATATATGTGTATATGTAAATATATATATACATATATATATATATATATATATATATGTATATATATATATGTATATGTATATGTATATATGTGTATATGTATATGTATATATATGTATATGTATATATATGCATATGTATATATATATATATGTGTATATGTATATGTATATGTATATATATATATATATATATAGTATACAGTGTATATATATATATATACATCATGGCCAAACCAGGTTATGTTTGTAGTGCTAGATGTGTTGTAGTCAAGACTAGAGCTGTAAAATTAATCACAAAATAAGTATAAATAATAATTCATAATTATAATAATATTTATATTTTTCCTCACAAAAAACCCCCCACAAAGTGCTGAACCGTCCAATCGAGCGCAATCAAATATTACAAGGAAGGCAACGCGGGACCCAATCTGATGAAATTCTGCAGTTTTCTTCTGTAATTCGGCGGCACAAATATCTTGTTCTTGAAGTGAGAGAAAAATATCTTTGTTTTTCTCCTCCTGAAAATGATGCAAAAGTATCAGCACTTTATGTACCAATTGTGAAACGTACGAACGATGACCTGATCCGGCCTTTCTTTGGTCTTGGTGTTGGTACAAGTCCAGTCCAGTCCTGGCCTTTGTGAGTATGATCTTGACCACAACGCTATGATAATTGACAGTACCTATTACATACGGTGACCTAGGATGGCACATGTAGTTCGGTAAGATCATTTGACAGCCAGTGTTTGCTGATGCCGAAGTTAAAGGTCGGCGATGTTGCACCAAGAGCTCGGAACGCTTTAAAAAATATCCATACTGTGAGCAAAGGAATCATGAAGCAACAACACACGTGTTCTCTGCTGTAGCTCAAAGGGGGGAAAAGCACCGCGTTATGACCCCGCCAAGTCAATGGCGCATGCCCAACTAACGGTATGACTGATGTGAGCGAGGATGAGTTTAGAGCGATCACTGGTCTGTTGGGCGTTTGAAAGATTTTCACTGGTTGGTCTTCACAAAGTTGTGTCGAGTCAGACACACACACACACACACACACACTGTTGCGTGGGAGTGCAGTAATGATTCCCGGTGCAGTCAGTCTCATCCGTCTTCTTGTCAGTGTCCCACTGAGAGCGTGGAGTTGCATCGCCAAGTGAAACGGAGAAACTGTGCGTGCACACATGCTTTGGGAGGAAGAAGCTGTTTGTAAGCATGCGCCGATGCTCGCTTCTCTCTCTACAGCGGTGTTTGTTTCTGGCAGAACCGCTGACCTTGTCAGGACCTCATGGAGACTAGAACCAGGGTCTAACTTACACCTGTGTTTCCACCACATGCGTTTACACCTGTTATCTTGTATTTTGTACTTTATTAATCCCCTTTGCGAGCAACGGGGGTTTGGTACCCTTGCTCACGGATATCCCAGCCCTTTGACCTGTCGGGAACTTGAACCCGGCAACCCTCCAGTTCTTCCTTCTTTGGCTTTTCGAAGCAGAAGAAGTCGTCGTTTTCGACAAGCAAAAAAAAAAAACCCCAAATGCTGAGGAGACGGCGCAGTTTTGTTTCGCCGTTTTTACGTTAACGCGGGCGCTCCCAACGCGTTTTTGTTCACGTTGTTGTTGTGCGGACGCGTCAGAGACTCATCGCAGTTGCACAGTTTTTAATTTCGTTTTGACTTTTTGTTTTTAAAAATTACTTCAATTTAATTTGTTTTTTTGGAGTGGGTTAGCTAGTTTTTATTTTTCGTAATTGCTTAGTTTTAGCTAGTTTTTTTTTGTAATATGGCGTATTTGCCAGGTGCAAGTTGCGAAAAGGTCATAATAAGTATTCTGTCTTTGATACAACCTTCAACCTTTTTTCAAATTAAATTTTCGCTATTTCATTAGTTTTTCGTTAAAGGTGCCATATGTAAGAATGTGGCCAAAAACGGTTACTACGTTCAAATTCAAAATACCGAGGTCTTTTAGGTTTCGTTTTCTGACGTAACTGGCAACGCCTAGTTGCTCGGCAGCTGAGACTCTACTGACTGCAGTGATTGGTAGACGGCGGTAGGTGGCGCCACATGCCAAAACATGATTTCGAAACATAAACATGATTTGCAGTCTGCAAAAAAATGTTTTTTAATGCAAATATTTTGTCTGCACTGTTGTTGTTGGTGAGTTCAGTTTGTTATATGAATATTATTCCTGAGTCTCTGTGACATATTAGGAGGATTTTATGGCCAGTTGCTTTAGATTTATTACTTAATGCACCTTTAACTATAACGGCCGACTTTGCAGCCGACTCATGAAGGAAGTTACACCTGTACTTACGCGTGGTCAGGTGCTATCCGATCGCAGAAAACTAGATGTTAAGGCGGAGCCAGATTTTGAATTGTGGTTGGGGGACAACAGTCCAAATGAAGACAACTCAATGTTTGTCTATAAAAGGACAGCTGTATGGACCCCTGTGTGTGTGTTTGTGTGTTTATATACAGTATATGTGAGCGCATCCCTGGAGCTGCAGCACCACTTACCACTTGCTGTCCAATCATGCTTGACAGAGGTTTTGGTGGAGAGAACCTGTTGTTGTTGTTGTCGTCGTTGCCGCCGTTGCACTGACTGTCTGACTGCCAGTCTTACCTCTGGGGACAGGTAACGATAAGACACACACACACTCACACACACATTGTCTTCCTGTCCTTGTCAGTATCAGCCATCTGCTGTTACAAGTGTAAGACTGATAAACTGAAAAAAAGGCTCCTGCGACGTTGTTGTGTTTTGCGGCGGTGTGCATGTCATGACACGGTGGGCAGAATACATTTGTGTTTTCTTTTGTGTTCGTGGCTCGGCGTTCAATTAATAGCAGTCGCGTGTATCAAAGGAATCACTGTATCACCGTCGAGGGTGTTTTTTCTCCCCCTATGGAAAAAAGGTGAAGGAAATATTTATGACCCTCTCCATTATCTGTGTTCTAAAAATAAACAGTATCTGGGGCATGAAGAAATTCAGAAAGGAGCTTTTTTACATTTTCATTATCATAAACAATGGATGAATGGGAGAGTGAACTTCTTCCACTGTCTGGTTCTGTTTCTGCTGTTTATGCCACAGACTCACTGTAATCCTCCTTTTACATAGATGGTCTTTGTGTCTCTTCTCTAAGTTAATGTACAATTTAAAACGTTTGATTTAACCCCTAAGACTTCCTTTAAAAAAAAACAACTTACTAATTTGTTCCTAGTGGCATAAAATATTAAATTTTTTTTCCAATATAAATATTTTTTTAATACTACTTCAACGTGAAATATACATTTATTTTAACCCTTAAAACGCCAGTATGTTTACACAACTCCAGTTGTTTTTATCGACAAAAAACACAATTTACATAAAATACATTTAAAGAATTTGATTATAATAATTATTAGACCATGTTATTAGTCAATGATTGGCAGAAACATTGATTTTGATGCATTTTTTTAATGTTTTTTACAGTTGTCTGAATTGAAAAAAAAAAAACTTACTAATTTGATCCTAGCGGCAGAAAATGCCACCTGCACAAAAACTTCTTTAAAAATATTATGTATTTATATTTTCTAATTTAAATGAGCCAATCTTATAAAACTACTTTGGCCTGAAATATACTATGTCAAATATTAATGATTTGTTTTAATTTTAACCTTTCAAAGGCCACTATGTTTACACAACTCCAACAAAAAAAAAATACATTAAATTACACAAAATACATTTAAACGAACATTTTAATATAATTATTATTGGACCCTGAGATGGCTCAATGTTTGGAAAAACATTATTTTTGATGCATTTATGGCAGTGCCAGATTAAAAAAAAAACAAAACAAAAACTGACTAATTTGATCCTAGCGGCAGAAAATGTCACCTACACAAAAACTGCTGTAAAAATATAATATATTCATATTTTTCTACTTTAAGTTAGTCAGTCTTTTAAAATGACTTTAGCCTGGAATATACATATTAAATATTAATAATATTTTTGGCATTTTAACACTTTAAAGAAGTAGTTGTTTCGGTCCTTGTTCAGTGTGATTGACAGCTGGTGTCCTGTGATGACGCAGATGTACTGTAGATGACGTCGGTGAACTTTTGTCCAAATCGCTGATCTCGAGGCTTGAAAGTAGACGTTTGTTTTGCTGGAACTGGACGACTCCGTCCGTTTTTATACACTGTCTATTTAAGGATGTAGCACGCGGATAAATGTGCTCACAAAGTCCGAACGGTGGCAGAGTAACAACATCAGCGACAAAAATAAAATCCACTTTAAGAAGTCCCATATTAGCGTGAAATAAATCAGCCACGACAGGTTCGTTTTGTAGTTACTTTACAAATTCATTGTTTTTGCTTCAGCCCTTGTCAGATCCTCTTAATTATAAACAACTCTAATATTTTGGCCACACATAAATCTCTCCCCCACGGTTTAAACATATTCCAACCAAGAGGAATAACTTCAAACGTGTGATTTAAGGCTTTGAATGCAATGCGTGATGTGTTAAATACTTGTACATCAAACGCACCTAAAGTCTTTGTGAAGTCGTGTCCTTCAGAGAGTGTTTACATGTGCAGATGTGGTGGGTACACGTGGCGTGATGACTGACTGCTTTTTGGCAGTCGCACAATTAACAAGTCTGTTTTTTCTCCGACTCTGAGCGTCTGCGAGATTTAATGGAAAAAAATTAAAAATAAAAGACTCATCTGTTTACTCGACACCTTGGATTCAGTGTTTTTTCTCCGCTCGCTGACATTGATGCATATGCCGTTTGTAAACGCGCTGTACGTATTCTGAGCTCGATATTGAATGATTTATTTACGCCGCCCTGTACACGTAGACAGTTTGAGGTGAGTGACACCAGAGTTGCCGTTGTTTGTTTGAACAGGAGCGCTCGTTTATCATAAATTGCTTCGCTGAGACGTTGTTGTTTTTTTTGTTGCTGTTGTCATCGAGCCTCGCTTACGTCTGTCTTTTTTGTCTAAAAGAAGCTAATTCTTTTGATAAATGTGTCACCTTTACTCAAATCCGATGTCTTTACATGTGGAACGATGTTGTTTTCATCCTCTCCGGGCCTCGAGGCCACAGATATTTCTGACTCGTCAGCCTCGCGGCAGAAAACGTCACCTACCTAAAAGCTGCTCTAAAAATATGATATATTAAAAAAAAATTCCACTTAAAATGAGTCAATATTTCAAAGCTACTTCCGTCTGAAAATATATCCAATATTGATAATATTTTTTTTAATTTGAACCCTTAGACTTTCATTAAAACTGATGTTTTTGCAACCAGTGGAGTTGACCCCTGGTGGCGAATCACTGTTTTTACTTCCATGTTGGCGTCCTTTGGCAAACTGGAAGAGTACTTCTACTTGGACCTAACAGTACTTTGTTTTCAGTGCTAAACATGAGGGAATTGATTAGAACATGATTAATAAAAAAAAAAAAACTTACCAATTTGTTCCTAGCGGCAGAAAACGTCACCTACCCAAAAACTGCTGTACAAAATGCATTTATTAATATTTTTTTCCACTTTAAATTAGTCAAACTTTTAAGGCTAATTCCTCCTGGAATATACATATCCAAATTATGAAATTTGAACCCTTTAAAACACCATGTTCTATGTCTATATTTATAAATAGAGTGAAAAGTTGACTAATTTTCCCATAGACTTTTATTCAAAGTGATGTTTTTGGAACCAGTGGAGTTCACCCCTGGTGGTGATTCACAATATTTTTACTTCCATGTTGGCGTCCTTCGGCAAACTGGAAGAGTACTTCTACTTGGACCCAACAGTACTTTGTTTTCAGTGCTAAAAATGAGGGAATTGATTAGAACATGATTAATTTTTTCTTTTTAAACTTACCAATTTGTTCCTAGTGGCAGAAAACGTCACCTACCCAAAAACTGCTGTACAAAATGCATTTATTAATATTTTTTCCACTTTAAATTAGTCAAAGCTTTAAGGCTAAGTCCACCTGGAATATACGTATCTGATATTAATAATATTTTTAAAATTTTAACACCATGTTCTGTGTTTATATTGATGTCGTAAATATACTGAGAAGTTGACTAATTTTCCCATAGACTTTTTTAGCATCCAGTGGATTCGACCCCTGGTGGCGATTCACGATATTTTTACTTCCATGTTGGCGTCCTTCGGCAAACTGGACGAGTACTTCTACTTGGACCCAACAGTACTTTGTTGTTTTCAAATAAACAAATATATCTGACTCGGCATCCTCGCAGGCGTACGAAGAGTTAACGTCGGATCGCGGTTGCGAAGCGGAGATGAATCACAAAGTGGCGATGGATTTGCAACCTGCAACGTTTTATAACCGCGGCCCCTCGATGCCGGAGAGAGTTTGGCGAGGGGAGACTTTGTAAGATTTCACATTTCATGTCGGGCAAAGTTAATATTTCTACTCCCTGGAACTGCATGAATATAAATGAGATCTAAATGAGATATTTTGGAGCGGAAGCACAGGGGAGGGTGAAGCTGTCTGACCTGCTCGCACAGAGAAGGGAATATTGTGAAAATACTCCTCAGCCCACACATGAGTTGCTGCTGATTCACCAAAAAAAGAAAAAGGAGAATAATCAATACGGGGCGATTAAAGCCTTTTCTCTGCGAGCGGCGCTGGTTGGTCCGCACTTCGCTGCTCGTCCTTTTGGCAAGAATCAAATAGTCTTGTCTTCTTATTCTGCACGGATGAGGGTGGGTGTACGAAAGGCAAGTGGTTGGCTTTTGTATCCGTGTGTGTTTTTAAGGGGATTAGCGTTGGACCAAGAAGGGTTTTATTTTTAAAGCTAAACGGTCCCACACATACAAAAAACGAGGGGAACGATCAGGAGGCAGGAAATACATTTCCTGTTAAACCACAGACAAATTGTTGTTCACGAAGGGGTGGGTCAAAATTTGTTGATATATCAGCGATAATTGATTATCAAATTAAGGCGCTCAGAACTCTATGTTTTGAATAAATAGAGAAATCGCGTTAATGTTTTGTCTTCTTTAGTTAGACCGATATTGTGATGTTTCATGATTTTCTCGCATCATATTGATTATCACAGTATCTTTGCATCATGATATTATTGGTATCGTGGACCATAACCCTATCACGAGGTGATACACAACACACAGAATACAGTTTTAAGTTGCCCTTTTTAAGTTTTTCCAGACTTGAATTTCTGACCTTTCTCTGGCTAGAAGTTGAATGTTGAATTAACTGGTAGCTAAAACCAAGTTTGAAGCCTGGATAACTTTTTTAGCAAATGGCAAAGGCTACATCAATTTGACTAAATTTTTGTTTTAAAATGGCTTTTTAGAATGAAAATCCATCCACAGTAACACAACGATTGGTTGGTTGGTTGGTTGGTTGCGGAGACAACTATTAGGGTAACCAAGGAACCATTTTTCCTTTGCTTTTTTCTTGGTGTATACCTTAAAGGGTTAAGAACTGCAAAAAAAAAAAACTGTTGACATTTCATTGAAATGAAAATGGCCCAATAAAAAAAGCAATATTTTGATTATTTTGTTTAGTTCACGCTTGAGAAAACCTGCCTGACATAAGATTATGGATCCAAAGATGGACAGGACTCTACGAGGTGTTCATTTTGAAAGAAAAAATAAACTCTAGAGCCCTCGGTTAGTCTGACCAAATGAATGGAAGTCGATGTAGAGGGTTAGGGTGAGGTCATTTTGACCCAGACGAAATGTCCGCACAAGGTTAATACCTTGTTTTAGGGTTAGGTTAGGGGTAGAATTAGGTTAAGCGTTAGGGTTAGGCACTTGTGATGTGTCCTCACTAGGACGTAAAGCAAGTTTGCGTGTGTGTGTGTTCTGTTCAAAGCAAGATCTGCAGTCCAGAAGTAACAGAGCAGCACTTTCTGACAAGATAAAGAGTCTGCAATAACGCCGAGAAGCAGACATTGATTTACCGCCGGACAGCGCGGACGCCGCGAGAAAGGATGAGGCGCGTTATGAGTTCTGTGAGTCCGCTCAATAAAACCCCGCCACTGTGTCTGGATTCCTCTAAACCCCGTCTGCGTCCGCTCTGTCCACTTATGTCATCGTTCAAATGTCCCCCCCGACTCTCGGAATGGTTTTGACTTCTTTCTCACCTCCGTCCCGCCGCGACCGCAGCGAGGTCACGTACAAGTACGCGGGGAAGTGTCTTTGGCTCGGAAGCACGTTCCACATTTGTTCCGACATTATTCACGCCTTTTTTTTCCCGCTGTCGACGAGACACGGGGTGAGGGACGCTTTGAAAGACAGTCTGGCCGTGAAGGAGACAACGAGACACCTGATGCTCGGCAGACGGGGGAAGAGGGAAGAGCTGTGACAGGCGCTCTTGTTTTTCCACAGTACTCTGCTTTTTAATTTGCTCGAAAAGCTGTGGCGCTTCTGTTTTCTGTCACACGAAGGACGCCTCTTTTTGTTTTTCTGTCGTTCAAGAAAAACTTAATTTCACCTCACGTAGCCCGCTCTTAATTGAAATAAAACCTTGTTGTCGTTGTTGGGTTTTTTTTTCTTCTCCCTCCTCAAATGACAAAGGATACAATAATGAGATTAGCCGTTTGACAGATGTGACAAAATCTCCGCCGCTTAATGAAAATAATAAAAAATCACACGCTTAGTTTTTGCTCCCCCACCGCAGCGAGATTAAGCTGTCACCGCAGACTTATTGTGTATTTCCAAGACGAGCCGAGAGGAAGCCAAACGTTATTTTTCATTAATGGGTTGGGAGCCATTTGCCTTGGTTAATGTTGTGCATGAAGCCGCGTTTTCCATCCGGCGGAACGGTTTAGATTTGGTACGTTTCCATTAGGAATGGGACCAAAAATAACCGACCCCAACACTTCCATTCTTGGCACCCTTTGGGGTACAAGAGTAAAATGGTACGGTCTAGACCCATTCACGACAATCAGCTGATTGGGCGACAGTAAAATGTCTATTCGCAATTACAAATAATGTCGTCCAATGTCGTCCTTCGTTGTTGTCGGACTAGTACGACGGCACACCCCCCCGCCTACCAAGTAAAGGTACTGCTCTCAGTTGAAAAGCAAGCCCGACCGTACCAAACGGAATGAAGGAAACAGTATTATTCCGCTTTTCCACTACACGGCCCCGGCACGGCACGGGTATTTTGCTTTTCCATTAGCAATAGCACCTTAGTTACCTGCTCTGGCGAGGTTCCTAGAGAGCTGAGCCAATACTTAAAATGTGACGTCGTTGGAAGAGTCATGAGTAGGGATTGGGCCGATCCAGTATCGGGTTCCGACACGCAAGTAATTCACGGATCGGAAAGGATTCCTGCTGTTGACGCGATCGTTCACGTTGAAGCTAACAAGCGCGGAGGAAGCCAACCATTGACCGATTGAGAGTTGAGCAAAAACCTCTGTGATTATTATCATCATCATCGCTCCCGTGTCTTTCTACTTAGACGTGGTTATAATTACGCATTATTCACTTCATCAACTCACGTTTGATTATGCTGCGTTCAAGTGCAGGTGCGGACGTTTGTCCCAATCAGTCTCACCGACTCATTAATTCACTAATACGTTATTGATTAAGGCTAATGGCACAAAACGCGACTCAAATGTGAGACTCAACTGTGCTTATTCATGTCGTCATTATTATTATAATTATTATAAATTGATTTATTTTCCTTTACGTTTTGGACCATTTACGCAGGAGACATTTGGATAAATTGGCGTCGTCTCACAGAAACACATTTTTATAAGGTCTTTAGTCGAGCAATTGTATGAAGTAAAGAGATTACTTTATATTACATGTGATTGGAAGTGTCAGTCCTTTGACAAACTGTAATATCGAACGCAATTGCTCACAATAAAAAATAATTACTCGGATGAAACATACTCACAGGTTCTATATTCATTTTCTGACAATAAAAAAAAAAACCCTGTACTAGGTTTTTTTTTTTGCTGTTGCCATGGCGACGTTTCAGGTTACTCTTTCGTTGTCCTTCTCCTACCAGGTTGATTTGATTGCCCTAAAATTTGACCATGACCTTGATGGTGTTGAACGGTGTTGCTATGGCGACATTTTTTCCTGCCTCAAGAATTTGTCAAGTCTCAAACCTCACGTGGTTTTTGGGTCAGTGAAGACCGAGTTACAACAGCACAGTGCCACCCAGTGGGCAAAGGAAGCAACCGCAGCGTCTTTCAAGCAACGTCCAGAACTCATTCGTAGCCTTTTTTTTTTGCGTACAACGAGCCAACCGTTGAGCTTTCATGTGAGTCTTGGCTTGCTTCGGTTGTTTTGATGTGAAAGTAAAATGTAGAACGATCTTTTTTGGCCACACTGATTCCATTGCTCTTGGCTGTTATTTTCCCCCGCGATCCGTTTCTTTACACATTGATTTTATGCTCGAGGAGTTCCTCACTAGCTGAAAAAAAAAAAAAACATTGTTGTCCAAAACATGGCCTCTTTGACTTCATCCTCCCAGTGCAGTCGAGTTTAACATGCCGTGGCTGCCAGTCGAAGTGTGTGTGAAAGCGTATCTTGGACTTGGACCGCCGATTGTGAATTCATCCAGCTCGGGGCGGACGGCGGATCTGCATTCTGTGCGGTGTAGATTTTCTCTGGAGTTTCACAAACTTCGTGCGCCGCTTTTTATGCATTTGCAGAGGATGAGGAGACTGCAGAATGTGGAGCAGACAGATGCACGCTTTGCCCACAAGTTCCCACCGCCGCAGGCCAGCGCAGACTTTTTTGAACTGCGGGGAGATGCAAAAGGGACGGAGCAGCCGTCTGGCCTCGCATCGTCCTCCTCTCTTCCACGAGTCTCTGCAGAGTTGCTGTTATTCACCGCACGGCATGCAGTAATTAGACCAAGGGCACGGGAGTGTGTGGCCTCTCTCTCCCCCCGTTGTAATATCCTCTAAAGAAGTGGCGTGGCAAGTGTTTGCCTGACTTTACTACAGCAATTAACAAAACGCCCGGGTTGTTCACTCCCTTCAACTCCTGCCCTGTTGTTTGCACGACTACACCTTCATTAATATCCTTCGCCCTCTTCTCTCATCTGCGACTCAATTTGATGATTTTCTTTGGGTGTAAAGCTGGTGCAGATGTAGAAATTGAACACCGAAGGCACAGTCTTCCACCTATTCCCCGTCGTTTTCTCGACTAAAAACTGTCGTACGTGACTTTCAAAAACGTCTAACTTGATTCATAACGTCGCATGAGAATAGAATGTGATTGACAGCTGGGATTGTCCAATAGGAGCCTGGCTTCAGGCGATGCCTCTGGACCTTTGTCGGCAAAACATGTCGCTAGCCAAATTGTGATTCTGGAGGCTTCGAAAACCTGATAGTCGCTTGGTCAAGACGGAGGGAGGCCACAGCAACATTGGGCTAGTAAAGCCGGTAAAGAGGCTGCAAAGTGGATGGCGTACGAGTAGAAATTCAAAGGTTTCAGAAGGTATATCTACCTTATCGTTCATTGCCCACCACTTGCTCAACAGAACTCACCTTCAGGTGAACGTAGCATATACGGAAAAGGCCGGAAAACAACAACGTCATCGACGACAAAAAAAAAATAATCCCCAAAAGTTACGCGCCGCAGCTTTAAAGCCGAGTCCTCGGGCATAAACGTGTGATTTGCTCTTTTTCGTCTCCTCGGTGGAACGACATAAAAAGGTCACCGTTTACAACTCCTTTGCTCCTGCAGAATTAATCCGATTTAACACACACAGAGACACACTTTCAGGCACACTTTGAAAATGACTTTGCACACTGACTGCAAATGTGGCTTTAGTTCATGCACTGAATAACAACCTCTCTCCCCCCCCCCCCATGTCTTCTTAGCAATGATAATTTAATTTTCTTAATTTAATGAGCCTTTTGTTCACTTTCTCAGGACTCTTAATTTCTCTTAGATTCTTTCACCTCAAGGCCTGCACGCTCGCTCTTTGCATACTTATTATGCCTCGTTCATTTAAAAAAAAAAAAAAAATTTAAGTAGTGTAACCTCTTTGCTCCAGAAATCATTCTGAGCATTTATTGAGTTTTTAAAGAAAAAGTGCGACACGGAGGCAAATAGAAATTTGAATATTCCCCCCATTTTTACTCGTGAAAGCCGTGCAAACTCTATTGATGCTGCCGCTACTGTGGTGAAACATCTTTCACCATACTAGGAAGGGGGTGTTTTTAGTGTTATTTATCAATAATTCTATAATAACCTTTTATGTATGTGTATATCGTGATCCGAAAGAGAACTAGACTTCTTAATTTCCTCTAGACCAGAGGTGTCAAAGTCAAATGACCTGGGTGCCAATGAGCGTCTAGTGTGATCAATGGGGGGCCGGCCTAGAGAACAAAAAGTCGGGAAAATAAACATCTTTCGACAACTTTGCGATGTGTCTTTCTCATTTACGTAGGGTGTAAATCGCAAAAATGGGCGCCAAAATTCAAAAAGGCAGACTTCCCGTTGAGTCTTCCCCGCAAGTTTCCTTGGAACGCAATCTTTACCGAAGTTAAAGGGCACTTCCTGTATCGTGGCGAATGGTCGAAATTTGCCAAAACGGCAAGCGTGGCCTTGGTCGCGCCATTTTGAATCCGCAAAACCTTTCGACAACTTTGCTAGCATTGCTAACAATATATTATCATTATATGATATTATATCATACATCGTCTAAGCTGTTGGGTGATCACGAGTCAAGATGTTGGCTGATTTTTGCTTTTCCATCAGTGATCGTACCTAGTACCTGGTACTTCTTTTTTTACCTGCTCTCGTGAGGTTCAAAGAGAGCTGAGCCACAGATTGGCCACAGAGTGTCGTCACTGGAAGAGTCATGAGCGCGACGTCCGACACGGGAATCAAACCGAACAATGTCGAACTGTAGATCGGTTAAAAAGACTCCCTGAAAACTTGAGCTTTAATGTCCAACATTTAGCAAAGGAAATGTCCAAAATCTCAGTATTTAAGAGGAGTCGGGTGTATTTAGCAATTTTTGGCCGACTGCAGCTCAAACGCAGAGTTGAATATTGAGTTGAAAACTATTCGTATTTGAACGAATTGCTTGAAAACATAAAGTGCGAGTGCTGTGCTGGGCACCTCGATGCTCGTTAAACTGTCCGGTGGACCTCTGGCTTCAGTCCACTGGCCCAGACCAATGCCTCCATTAGCCAGCCCTTTAATCCACAGTCTGACTACTGTTTGAACCTCCCCTGGTTTGTGCAGCAGATTGTATGAGTTTAGCCGCCGCCATGCCAGATTTCCAATGCCATTATGATGAGCGACGAGTCCCTATTATGCTAACTTGAAAGCGCCCGTTGTTATGCTAATAAGGCATGGCAAATGAGGGGCTGCACAGCTAAGCTTTTCCCTTTCTATCTCTGCGCTCAGTTTTCCACATCCACTGCCTCTTTTTTTTTTACTTCTCCACCTTCACTTCACTTCACTTTTCCTGCCTCTCTTCCTGTGCCAGTGTGCAGCGTGGGTGTTGTCATCCGGTCCCCCCGCAACAGCCAGACCTCATGCAGAGTGGAACAGTGTGGTGTGTTTTTTTTTTCTGTATCTGTGATGGAATGCTGCAGGCAGAGCTTCGCCGGCGAGTCGGTCCCAAATGGGAACGCAGTGCCAGCCGCGGCTTTGCCGCCGCTGAAAAACATGCTTGGCTGAGAAGAGCGAAACCACCCCAGCTGTGTTCACATAATACGTTTGCACTTGCTGCTGCATGGCAAAGGCTGGTGGGAGGGATGCGATGGACTAGTTGGACGAGATGGGCACTTTTTTTCGGCTCCCACTCGTGCACTTGTTCCACCATCACTGGAGTCACGTGTGGATAAAGTCCTCAAAACTGTGTAGTGTGTAACTTTCAAATACAGCGAAACGCCTGTTACATTTCAAATCGGTGTCAAATGAGTTCACGCAATGACGATTAAAGCAATTAGCTCCACACTGTGTTTAGATCTTTGCTGCCCAGTCACGTCTCCGCGCTGCATGCAGGTTGGAGTACGACTGAAAGCACAATGGAAAGTTGCTCAAAAAACCAGCTTGGAAAACCCGGGATTGTTGTTGTTCTTCTTTGTGAAGACTGATGCCTGCTGGCGTTATTTGAAAAATAGAAAATAAGAGCAGCCTTGACCAGATCTTCCCTTTAGACGTTGGACCACTGTGCTACGTACCCCCAACAGACGGATTGCCAAAGTGTAGAGACTTTTGGTCTAAACTAAATTAAACATTACCTCCAGGTGGAAATTCATTCCATGTTTGTGTATTTCACTCTTCGTATTACATGCCAATAATGTTGTTTGGCTGTGTAAAATAGATTTTAATGTCCTAAAATCTCCTGAAACTAATCCGTACATAAAAGGTTTGGCTGTTGCTCGGCTTGGCCGACTGTACCTGGATTTCCACTTCCTCACCGACTGTCGGAACAAATTTGGCCTCCGCCCCGTTGCACCTGCCTGTATCTGTCTCGACGTGCACACACCGACCGCGTCCTCGCCGGTTAAATCACACAATGAGCGACCGCGCGCGGAGGCATCGAGACGTTCCATAAACGCTCTCCCCGAAAAAGGGTACGATGTCCTCTCCGCCCTGAAAGGCTTTCATGAGCGCCGGAGGATGAATTCGAGTCTTGGCCTCTTGTCATGGCACATTACGGTCTCACACTGGGCGCCTTTACAGCTGCACACTGCTTTGTGAGGGAGACGGTGTTTACACAAGTAAGGACAGTTCATGGGGAAAATGGCACACGAGGAAACAAAAGGGCAGAGAAATGTCTCGCCGTAGGAGAGTATCCTCTCATCTAGCGACCAATCTGCCTTCGTTACATACCGAGAGTGTAAGTAAGCCCTCGTTGAAGTATCCCAGGGCCTTAAGACTTGGCACATTGACTCCACAACTATAGCCTGCTGTATTAATTAGGTCAAACTGATGCACTGCTCCCCAAACGGCTCCGTCCAAGACATTCCGCCGCTGCCCGGAGGCGTTTGTGCTCGACGGAGAAAAGCAGTGTTTTACGGCGGTTTGGCAAAATCATCACAACAGCTTGGCCTGAGGTGTGCTGGAATTCATGTCCTGACACTGTTGGGAAAGATGAGAATTTAGTGTCATCCTGTAAGTTATCGGGAGCCTCCTCCTCCTCCTCCTCCTACGCTCACCGGGTGGGAAACGTAGACCCTTTATGCACATAAAAGTCTTTATTCAGGAACTAAAGTGTTTACAGCCAAGTGATGGTCGACTCCACAGTTCCTAGGCATTCATGGTGCTGTTTGTGAGCCTGAAAGTATTCTGTAGATCTGTAGACAGTAATAAGCTCGATTCTAATCTTAAATGCTGTAATCCATTGAAAATTCCATTTCATAGATGCTTACTGAGATTATGTTTTCAGGAAATTGGGACGTCGCGATGTAACATCACAAGAAAAAAAGCTCATAAAGACCACCATGACGTGTCCGTCCAATCTGGATTTCTTTTTACATTTATCTAAAATTGATCACATCTCATATCACGCTTATCTTGCTGTTTTGCTTAGAAGTGGTTATTTCTGTTTTGGTTCATTTTAGTTAAAGCATGAGCTCTCTGTTGTTGTTGTTTTTGTTGTTGTCCTGCTGCGTCTCAACCTGGTGGGTGTTTATATACGGATGTTCAGTTTAAACGCGCCGCATGCGAGGACTGAGCGCGGGGGTCAAAGCGAGTGAACTCGTAGTCGGAAATAAACAATCCAATACTGAACAGTGTGTGCTCGCCGGTGTGTGCTTGTGTAATGTGGTTATGCGGGGAGACCCCGGGGTCACTTGCAACCAAGTTGTTAAGATGTGTATTAATGTTACGCCACAGTCACAGTCAAAGTGTAGTATGAGAATGTTTTCTGGTTCGACACAAGACTCTGCTGATCTCGAGTCTGTAATCAGATTTTCTTTAATCACATTAAGAACACTCCTTAGGACACATTTTTGTATATATAAATGTGACCTGACCCCAAGAATAGTTCTAACAGAGCCCACACTGAACCAGGCAGGAATTGTGTTTTTGAGTACTTTTTTTTGTTTTGTTTTCGCATTCTTGCTTTAATTTGGGCGGTGACGGTAAAGAGTTGACAGGAAACGGAGTCAGAGAGAGTATTGCAGTGAAGGTTGAATCAGTGACCAGCTGCTCGAGGTAGTACAGGCCTCAAACCACTTCGGTATCACTTAAGGTCCCGTTGAGATACAAGATCTCTTCTTTCAGGCACTTCCTGGTCAAGATGGCAGCACAAATAGTCCACGTAGTAACAGGATATGAAAGTCACAACAGAATATAAAAGCTAAGTGCAGAAGTGTTGAGGCCGAACCAACAAGATCCTCAAATTGAAACCCCTCAAAAAGGCTTTATGGAAAACAACAACATGTTTCTGTCATGACAGTCCATAAGACAGTGTCTGTAGCGAAACTATGTGGAACCTGCTTTGATTCGTACATATCCTGCTCAAACATGGTCGAAAAAGAACCGCCAGAAGGCTTCCAAGCCCAATCCTGGTAGCTATTACCTTGGTCCTGACATGCAGCCATTCCCATGGTGAATGTTTGTTTTTCCTGCGTGTGATTGGCTGATCAGATATCTGCGATAACAAGCAGTTCGACGTTCTACCGAGTGTACATCGCACGCGCTCGTGCAGCATGTTCACCGTTCATGTCCCACACCAGCACTTTCTGTCAGAGCGAATAGACTTTCTGGTGTTGCTAAAGCGACCCTCCTCGTCCCTCCTCTGTGGACTCGAGTGGCGACTGTCACAACTTCTGGAATGTAAGCTGGGGCCGAAAAAAACAATGGAGAGTAAGTGTGGATGACAGATGTGCAACCTCATCTCAGTGGTGGAGCAAAACCGTTCAGGCGGTGCATTGTTTGCCTTCTCCTTCTCCAAGCACTTGGACTGTGGCGAAATTACATGACAGCAGCAGCAGTAGCAGCGGCGGCAGTGCCTGCAGCAAAGATATCTTGAGGTTAAACACCAATTACTTTGTGAGTAAAAACTGTTCCTGGAAGTGAGAAAGCGGAAGAAAAAAAAAAAATCTTCCTTTTTGCTTCTTGTGCAGTTTTTGTCGTCGTCCAATTCCTGGATCTATGAAATCCAGGAGAATGTAATGAGTAATTTTTGGGCAGGCTGTTGAAAATTAATGAGGCTGAACAGATTGAACTTTTTTTTTTTTTTTTCTCTCTCTCTTTCAAGATGATTTTCACACTTTATATTTGACCCAGAGCATTAACATCTGTCAGGGCTGTGTTTTTGAATGTAATGTTTAAAGAGCCTTGTCAGTGACATAGCTCAGATGTTCAGATATAATGACGCCTCTCATGCAATCTGTGTCCTGCGGTAAAAAAAAAACACTGACAGTAACATTCATGTTAAACGGGCCTAGATTCTAACAGATTTCACTGATCTGTAGTTGTCATTTTTTTTTAAAGACTGGGCTGAAATCCACAGTTGGGTGGCAGGATTTTTGACAAATACATTTGAATAACTTTGTCCAGCCTTTTACTTGAGCGTTATAAGTATGCCTGCGAGCCACATGGAGGAGCTTGTTAGTTTTTCTCCCCACTGTCACAGCCATCCACTTTCACAGCACTTTGTAATTTAAAAAACAAAACGCATAAATTCTTCGCCAGATGCTCCTGTTGTCCTTAATACCTTTTTTGGAGCCCACCAAAAACCGACAGAGAGCTGAAATGCTCGCCTGGATGCAGATTGTTTTTCTTTGAATAGCGGGCACCCGCCTTCGCCTGCGAAGTTATGCCAGGAACAGACGATGGGAACGATGAACAGACTTTGTCGTGTAACATAATTGAAGAACAGAGATTTTGGGTCTGGGACACCCTCGACGATAAGTCTAGCATGTTTTCCGACGTGCTCCTGGACGTTGATCAACAAGATAACGGTTTTAAGTCGTTTTTGAAGATGGATGCTGCTGCTGTTGGGGGCGAATAGTGACACCGAAATAACGTTTTGTTGTGCTTTGGCAACAGTACCCCTGCCTCTTTGACATCTGCTCAAGGGACTATCGGGAAAACGTTGGCGGGAATGACCTATGAAATTGGGCAGTGTCGACGTCGATGATAAGTCTTACTTGTAGTGTTGCCAGTCCGCCCTGATCAAGACACGGCAAGAATCCGTGCCACTGGGATTGATAATCTGACACTATCGTGACATTAGAGCTTGGATAGGGCCCAAAAAAACAAGCCCAGCCCGACACATAAACTGTAATTACGAGCCCGATTTAAACCCGACATTTTTTTAATAAGTGAGCCTTAAATGTACAAGTACGTCCACGTCCTCCCCACAGCGGGAGCCTGTTGCCACAGTCTAATTTACAACAAAAACAGCCGCTGAGATCTGCTTCCATGAACGCATATGACGCTAATGACGATACGCTTCCTGGTTTTTGAATGATGCGATCACGGCCCCAGGTTTTTTACACCTTCACACAATACAACGTATACCACAAATGCTTAATCAAGGGCCCGACCCGGCCCGGCCCGGCCCGGCCCGAGGACAGTGGCGGGACATATTGCGGGCCGGGCAGAGAATCTAAACTCTACGTGACACCATCGTGTAGTCTGATCCAGGCCTTAGGCTGTTGAATGAACCTCCTTTTGTCTTTTGATTCTCTTGCACAAGATCCCAAGGATCACTTGTCCAGATCCAGAGCATTTGGGAACCCCGAGCCCCATTTGGGGAACCCCAATTTAAGTACCTTTTCACGTTTAGGTACTTTCTTATAGTTTTCTGGAGCCATTATGAGCAAATTTGTCCCAATGGCGCACAATAATCTTTACTCTCCGTTCAGAAAATGGTGACTGAGGCGACAAAAGTTCCTCGCGATTGTTGAGTGATCAGGTGGCTTCATGGATTCAAGCTTGCAGCTTGCTTAAGACTGATTAGCTTTCCTCTGGCCCAGATGGCCTCAGCAGGGAAACAAAATGGCCCTGAGACCCAAGAATGATCCATTCTTCCTCTCTATTGCTCCCCACAGATGGGCAGATTAATCACCAGTCAGGGAAGAGACATCCTTAAGGCTGTAAAGTCATTAATAAGTGCTCCACAGAAAGGAATTGCAGAGAACAATCAAACAGTCACCTTATTTATTGCCGCCCCTCTTTTGTTGAGTTATTTGTATGTCTTTTACATTCTGGTATTATTGACTTTGCTCCCAGAGTCTCACAGCGCCCTCAAACTTCCACTGATTCAGACTGAGCAACTGGCGTCCTGGGAGCGGCCGTGTCAAAACAGAAACCCACTCCTTTAGCTCGCCTCTCTTCTTACGTCTTACATGCAGCGACTTCCACAATCTCACATCCGCACATGGTAGAGAAACAATGAGAAGTCTCTGGGATTTAGCTGTGAGGAAATTATTAGGCCATTCATTTCCTCCCCGCCATATTTGTTATTAGCTTAAAGCAATTAACATCTCTTTGTAGCAGGAGCCACTCCCTTCACTTCAAGGAGAAGGAGTGCTCTGCTAACCTTACCACCAGAGGGCAGGCTCTTTTATTTAAACCATTACACCCCGCTGTAGTAAAGGGCTGTAAATCTTTTGCAACATACATTTGGCAACTGTTGCCAAATGTGACTGCTGCTTGATTGTCGTTTATTTCATGCATAAATTAGAAGTTCTTCCAGTCGATGCCAACAGCGTCTAAATCACGTCGCGAGTACACATTTATGGTCAGTCTTTTGTCAGAGCCTGTACTGCGGATCACTCAGTTTGGTTGGCAGCAGCCGAAATGTTGCTAAACATTAGCTTAAGCTAAAGCAGTCAAACGCACTCTGCTGCCTCGTGTTTGTAAGAATGTTTCTTGGGGATTGTGAGTGTAACCAATTTATTCGCATTTTCATTTTCACACATGAACATGCATGTTAAAAGTCCGATTTTAGTCGGACTAAGTCAATCGGTTTTCTTAGAGACATTTAGACATGTTTTTAGTCCGAGTAAAATCTTAGTTGGACTACGACTATCCCCCAAGTCTTTTGGGACATTTCCACCATTTGTTTTGGTCGATGGAACCATGAATTCTGCTCTCTACCAAAAACAATCCCTCAAGCTGAAGTGCAATTGGGTTCTGCCACAGGACAATGACCCAAAACACACCAGCTAATCCACCTCTGAATGGCTTAAAAACCTCGTTTTTAGGAGGGTTTCTGAATGGCCTCGTCAGAAACCCGCCAATATGGCTGAATTAAAACAAAATTCTGCAAAGAAGAGTGGGCCAAGCATTCCTCGACAGCAATTTGAAAGATTCATTGCCAGTTATCGCAAAGGCTTAATTGCAGTAGTTTGCACAGTTGGTGGCACAACCAGTAATTAGGTGTAGGGGGCGATTACTTCTTCACATAGGGCTGTGGTGTAGGTTTGGATAGTTGCAAAGATATAAGAAATCAGGAAGGGGGCAAATGTTGGTAGTTTGATTCAAAGTCAGAGTCTGACTGTCAAAGCAAGGTCTTGATACTACTCCTCAAGAGCTACTTGTTCATCTTAATTGCACTCTCTTTATTGTTCTAAATAATTGATTGATAAACATATCAATCAATAGGAACAATTTCTCATTACCCAATATGTCATATTCATTGTGTTTCGCTGATGACAGTTGGAACATCCTGACCCTGTTGACGAAAGCAAACTTGCCGTATGGTTTCCCATCCGATTTATATCACTGTTTTGTGCTCATTAAGCAGTGTCATGCCCTTCCGATTGGATGTTTTAATCTCCGAGCAAGAGGGGGGGGGGGGGGTGGCGGCATTCCCCGTCAAAGCAATTATTTAGTTGACTTGGATGACGGCGTTCTGTCACAACGCGTTTGTATTCATGGGCGTTTGCCATTTCCTGCTGAGAGCGATGCACGGACTGAAGTTGCAGCTGGATTTTTGAACGTTTTAATAATGTAAGTTATCAGGAAACATAAATAAAATACTGTGGAAGAGCGAGTGATGGCAGACTCTGCAGACATCCCATATTCCTTCTCTGTGTGTTATCAAGTCTCTGTTATGGTAGCAGGTCCATCTGTTGCATATGAGCACTGTTTGCACAGTATGTACTCCATAGGTTTTATGAACACGGGTTCCATTTCGTAAGAACATTTAAGAAGATTTCGAGCTGCGTAATTTGATGCGTATGGTATAAATAGAAAGATAAGAGTGTTTTTTCCATCAGAAAGAGTCCAGTTTCCTGCTGGTGTCCAAGCAAGTTTGTGAAAGTTTTTTCCAGGGCCTACAAAACCCCACTGATTTTCTTTTTAATCCAATACAAATGTGGGTAAATGTGCCTGTTTGCAGTTCACGTTCAGTGATTACGACTCACCGCAGACTGTCTTTAAACAGCCGGAGAAGCAGTATCTGATCGTCTGCCGTGGCTGAAATCTTGTGCATTCCCTGCTGTTTTAAGTCCAACATTAAGCTCTTTTTCTTTTGTTCAAACAGAAGGCCCTTTTCTGGTTATGGAACCTCAGGTTATGCTGATTTCGGTAGGAGATTTATTATGGGGTGTGTGTCGGAACCAGTATTAGTTCCATTAACCTGGAAGGAGAAGGTCGTCTGTTAGCTGCTCCGCCAATTTGCTCCGGACTTAAATATCTCAAAAACAAAAATTAAATAAAAATTTTAATGTAAACGCATGTTCCAGGCTCTAACTAGAAGAGAGCAGGAGATACAATCTCAGATAATATTGTGAATTTTTGGTTTTAAAGTTTTAAAGGTGATGAAACGCGCACCAAAACTTACCACGTTCCCTGAATGCATGCAGTAGATCACAGAAAACATAGAGACACCAGCCCCAGCAACTAAACTTATAAAATCGTTGGTGTTTTCCTGAAACACCGCGTCCTTTGACACAATCTGTAAATAACAATTAACGACTTAAACAAATTAACATTTTTAAAGGATATCGACTAAAAATATCGAGCTACCGCGCAGCCCTAGTTCCTGCAAGATGAAACCGAATAACTTTGGTCATCCTTTGACTTTTACCATGACATTTGTTCCCGTTTTTATTATAACGCAGTAAAAGATGAGCGAGTATGAAGCGGATCGTGAAAGAAATGTGTTTGACTTTCTCAACCCGTGCTGGAGGAATTGGAATATGTTGCGTTGTCCTTTCACCTTTGATCATCAGCTCTCTTAAGACCAGACTCTGGAATGGTTGTAGTGTCTTAGTCGGTAATAGAACTATTCACCGAGCTTGCTCTCTGGTTTTTCATTTAAAAAAAAAACAAAAAACTGTTTCAGATTTAAACGAGTTGACCTGTACGCCCGTGCAGCTGCGCCGTTGGCCGCTTTCCATCAGTTCAGTCCTTTTTGGAAGTGAAACTTTTGCGATTGGATTCAATCAAGTCGAAGTGCTGTTCTCAGCAGATCCGATTTTGGCAAAAGCAGTACATTCCAAATCTTGTCCGACGGAGAAAGATAGAGAGGACAAAAAAAACAAAAACAAAAAACACACCAGGCCTTGACAGTAAAGGAGTGACACCGAGGTTGAGCTTTGTCAGAAGTTCAGAGGAAAATCAAGTTTTCCCAATAATGTCAAATGGCTGGGGGCTGTTATCTCCATGAATACTGCATTTCTGTGAACTTTGCTGTGGCTACTGTTCTGCAGGGTTGAAGGAAGGTCGTGCTTGAAAGCTGCCTCTATGTGGCCGGAACTTTGTTAGAGAAACTCCCATCGCTTTGATTTGAAACTCAGGAGAAGTGGCCCAGCGCACACCTGAGGCATTATTCAGCTCCATTTGCATTTCCCTTCTTTTTCCTCTGCCTCAGTCGCTGTCCTTTTCTTTTCCGATATAATATAATATATCGGAAATATATCTATGCTATATAATTGCCAAATATTGGTTGTTTTTCTGGAAAAATGGGCTTGATTGAAGGGTTAAGCCCCGTTTTTCACAAATGGGTGTCTGTTATTGTAGTTTTGGTTACTTTATTCCATATTTTATTGGTTTTTTAAGTAGTATATAGTCGTCCGCACATAACTGAGTGATCTTTCAACTTGACCTTGACCTTTTCCCTCCCTTGAATAGAGCAGGGAAGAAGATTATGTTTGAAGAACATTGTAAATTGTCTGAACTTTTATACATCGAAAAACGGGAGATTATATTGAAACGTGGAGATAAAACATCCACTGACTCACAGAACAGCTGGCACAATTACTCAGCTGCTCGTGGCTCATGTCATATAGCGTGGCAAATCGTTTTAACTCGCTGGTAGAAGTGTTTTTTTCTTGTTTTTTTTAAAAATATCTGCGGAAAACAGATGGATGTTGAACGCGTGCATTTATATCCGAGAATGTAAATAAGCAGATCAGGCAAACTCACACCTTCCCACTCTGAGGAGTTCGACACGGCAGACCTGGGAGTCACAACCTCGACTAAAGATCATAACCTCTGTGGCTTCCTCTAAGAACATCTTCCTTCCCTCATTAGCATTTTGCTGAAAAGAAAACACATGCTGGAAGCGACTTTCCGTCAGCCTTTCACTCGAGTCGCCCAGCTGCTCGACGATCATCAGATCTGCATCTGCCTCATTGAAATCTGATTCTTTTTATTTCAAATGTGAACAAAACAAAACAAAAAATCTGACGTATATCCAACTTTATGCAAAAGACGCCATTTCCTGTGTCCCGTGAGACTGTCGCAGTCGCGAGACTTGACCGCCATAGTCTCGCGTGTGTCGCTAACAGCTAAGCTAACAACTGAATCTATTTAGCTAGCTGTGTCTCATTCCAGCGTCTGGATCCTGTGAAGTGTGGATTCAATGCGTCGTCACGTCACATTTACTCAAGTATGACATGAAATATATACAAAAACAATATTAACTGGGGGCTCCTTCAAAACTAATAAATTGGTACAACTCAAACAAATCACCAAATTCTACTACTATTAGTTCTGTAACTGTTAAATATGTTTATTTTACATCAGGTATGATGAAATATCCCAGATTTTTTGGGATATTTTGGCTGAATTAGAGCTTAAATCAACAGTCAGACTTCGCTTGGCAGGTACTGTGATGCAGTACTTTGAACTGTAGAGGGCAGCATTTAGCGTCTTGGTGTACAGCCTGAATTGAGACACATGGCTTTTGACTCGCGTCTTTGGCGCTTGGTTTGGTATTTGTCCTCCATTTTATCTGCAAAAAAACGACTTCGCTGTTGTCTCATTCTGATGAGGAAAGAGGACGTGGATGAAGGCCAAGCTGTGCTCACAACACCCTCTGCTGGACACGTTGCTAATTACTTCAAACTGTCGATGTGCTTTTAGTCTGTTGAACTCCAGCGTATTTTTTTTAAGTTTTGAGTTTGAATTATCGCCAACAGGTGTCCTGTATGTGTTCGTATTTGGTAAAAGGTGCATTCATGTCATTTTTTAATGATGCTACGCTAGGTTAGCGAGATCCACATTTTGTACACAATGTTGGAAATTGTTCAGAAAATGAATCAATATCAATTAGTATCACATATTGAACTGAATTGGGTTTTTGATAATGGGAATTGAAGTGATTCAGGAAATGAGGAGCACTACCACGGCCTATTCAACTGTAATATAATCCAACCCTGGTCCTTACTCTTTCTTTCCAATCAAGTCTCTTTATTGATTTTAAGATGAAGGCATGGATGGATAGTGAAACATGACATAGTAGAAAATGACCTGTGAATCAATCCCCGCATTGAATTGAATCTAATTCTCCCGGTCCCTTTTCAAACCCTCAGCCAGAGTCTGCTTTTGCATCATTTTTGCATTATTTGCAATTCAATGCAAATCTACAAAATCTACATGCATCATTTTTTTAATGCAAATTTGAGATGATTTTGGCGAAAGAAAAAAAAAAGTACTCGTCTTGGATAAAAGGACAAACATACGAGAAAGAAAATGTAGCAGAAATCTTGCCTTTGCAAGCATTCTTTATTCAGATTCTGCCCCGAGCTGCTCAGAATTCATTTTACGTCCACACACCTCACACACACACACACACACACACTTGGATATCTGTATGCTGTCAGCGGCGATGTTTTGTTGCGAACCAAACACTTCAATATTTGCTTTGCGCTCCAACCTTAACTGCTCCCTTGAGACGCCCGCGGCATCTCAATCTAAATGTATAATGTTCTCAGGGATCCTCTGCTGCTGCTTCTCGCACACAGCGCGGTCAGCCATCTCCTTTCATTTCCATAATCTCCAGCCGTTGCGTGTCAGCGTGTTTGCACATATATCACTGCATCATCTGTTACAGCTGCTGGGCTTTTTTTTTTTTTTTTTTTTTTTAGTAGTAGTAGTGATAGGAGTCTCTTGTTGCATCTCTGCAAGTGGTTTCTCCCGCAGAGACGGCGACGAGACGCAGTTGAAACGCGTCGTAAAAAAAAACCATCTGAGTGTGTATGTACACGTGTGATGGATGTCAACATGTCCCATATGTTAGCATTTGCATCGCTTTTATGAAGTGTTATAGCTCGGGTTTAATGTTACAGTCTCCGCTTTTTCTTGCAGGAACAAAACAGCTTGAAACAAAAGTGCGTCATCTGTTAACTCCTTGCACCGAAGTCCGTAGAGAAAAAAGAGATTCTACCACACCGCACAGGAGCTGTTGCTCCATTGCTGCCTCTATCACACTTCAGATGTGTGATTTTGTGACTTGAGTTTAGTTATGGTGTTACAGTGTGACACAATCAGGAGGAAGGAAAGTTCTACCTAGAAAGTTCGAGGTAGATTCAAGAAGAAAAGTGCGGGCGTAAGGTTGGAGATCCTGGAAACAGTTGGAGCTACATTTTGAATTCAAAAGCCCAAGCCCCTTTCTTCAGACTTCCTTCCTAAGCTCCGCCTCCAGAACACAGATTCGCGAGCACTCACTGCAGCACCGGTAAAGTTTGGTACTTTGGTAGTTTTTTTTTGGATACATTTGGATCAAACGCAGCACCTGTGTTCACCCTGGTCTTGGATCTGCTCTGCATCAGCCTCTCTCTTGGCAGTAGCGTTTCCCAAAAACTGCCTTTCACTTGTGACCAACGCCTGTTGTTGGCGACTTTTCTGCCAAAACGTTGCTGCGACTGTCTCGTTGGATTTAGCTAAGCTATTCAATACAGCAAAAAAAAAAAAAACGCTCCAGAAAATGATCTCCCATTCTACCTTTAATGACCTGAAGAAATTTTACGGAGAAGGCGTTCTTGAAATAACTTGATCTTGAAGAGATGGAGAAAGCTAGCTTCCGATTAGCTCGTTTCACCGTCCTGGAACCACAAATGAGAACTGGACTGAGATTGCATCGTTGTTCATGGAGAGAGCAGAGTTTATTAAAGGAACACAGTGGTCAAGAAGGACCGTACATCTGAACGGTAGAGACCCAGAGGTCACTGCCTACGCCTGTGCCCGTTTAGGTCGTTGACAAGCCAGGCTAACATGAAAGCCAAAAGCCCATTACAGTCGTTGAGGTGGCAGATGACCAGATTCATTCTGCAGCATTTATTTGGTTTGTTGAACATTAAAAGACTAGATTTCTTGCCAGGAGCCTGAGATGTCATCATCAAACTCTTCATTTGTGATCAGAACAACGGCCCTAAAGGTTCACTCTCGACGCTTGGTCGCACGGGATTCAAACCACCACAGCTCCACTGTGTGGACCCATCGCCCTGGTTACCACCTGGGGCCAAGACGGGGTGTGAAAGTGACGGGCTAGGGAGGGAGGGGAGGGAAGGTAAATCTCATCAACTTTGTGAGTAATTTATCACCCAGTAGGATGAATCCCGGTCATCTAATTACCGACAAATTAGATGGAAAGTATGCCTGAAAGGGAAAACGAGAGGTTGCAACTGCTTTCTCTGCAGCTTGTGTTTGACTACAGTTTAAAAGACGGTCCAGTGTGCTGCAGCTGCCAAAGACCTTGCACAAGTGCGATCTTCACGAGCAATAATTAGCAGAAAACATGTTCATCTCGAGGCAAAACGAGACGTTTTCACGATGGGTTTAAAAGTATTAGCTCCGGCAAACGTCTCTTCTGGCAGAAGAGTCGAAAAGTGGCTCTGGAAAGGTCAAGGAAATGTTGCTCCCGCTTGCGTGTTCACAAACCGGCCACTTTATTAGGTACACAGTGACCCTGGTGGAACCTGGCGTGGTCCTGTGCTGCTGCGTCAAAGATGTGATGATGTTTAGAGATGTTCGTCTGCATACTTTAGTCGGAAAACAAGTTGCAAAACTTTGTATCAAAATGGTCCTTGAAAGTGCTTGAAGGGTACTTGAATTTAACCTTGGAAAATGTTTGTGAATACTGTCGTTTATGTTGCTCACCTTCACCAACACATTTATCACAGCGTGTCTCTACATTTCTGTCTTTTTTGTCTGTTCAGGAGAGAAGAAATGCATTTATTCACTCAGACTTTTCAGGGTTTGTTATCTGTGTCATTTCAACGGTTGGACGGAAAATGTTCTTGACAGTTTGGTAGAGACACTGCTGAAATAAGTGGAACCATTTCACTCCCAGCCTTCTGTGTGTGTGTGTGTGTGTGCGCTCTTTTGGACCTTTTCTGGCATAAACACTGACCTTGTCAGAACCAATGGTCCTCCTGGAGACCAAAAACCTGGGCCTGATTTAAGGCAGAATCTAAATTCTCGAGAGATGGCTAAGGTTAAGGCTAAGATGTGTATTGGGGTCGGTTTAAGGTTATGGTTAAGGTAATAGCTTTTAATGGTTGCAGGAGATGTTTTTTCAGGGTAATGTTTGAAATTAGGGTTAGGGTTAAGTGCTCGTCTCTAAAGCCATCTTCCATCGAGTGGTGCCGTTTCGGTTTGGTACGGTTTGTTACCTAATATGTTTTGCGTTTCCATGAGGATTAGTTGTTCCACTTTTTGGCACCCTTTCCTTTGGGGTACCAGAGTAAAATGGTACGGTATGGTCAGCTTTTTGGGCAACAGAAAAAACGTCACTCCCTTGCGCCTGGTGTAAATGTCCCATGGATGTCGGAAAAGCTGTCGGATTCCCTCCGTTGTCGTCTGTTGCGTCGTGTTTCAATGTCGTCGCACAATGTCTGTCGCACATGCCGCAGTATGCGTCAAATATCGCAGAGCCTGGTGTGCTCACGGGTCGGGGTCCTGTAGTATCCCACTTCACCATCGGGTGGCGGTATAAGTCTGGATGTAGGGAATAGCACGCATTCCTACGATGCTACAGCTCCCTTGGACACATCTGGTTCCGGGCGGGGGGGTTCGGGGTGTCCGCCGGTTTGAGGGTTGCCAGATTAAGGCTCGGATGTCTATCCTTGGCGATGACTTCTTCTGTTGTCTAAATGTTTTTTCTGCTTGGTGAGCGGGGCTTAATACTCCACCTACTGTTGGCCTACCTACTGCTCTCGCACTCTTCTGAGCTTGTTTTCTGCCTATTCTTTTCCATCTTTCACTGCACAGTATGTCAGCTATATGCACATGCTCCCATCACCTTGTGCCTCGTATATGAAAGCTTGAGTAGGAGTCGTTGTTTGCCTGTTGGGACCGTTTGTGAGTCATCGTCGAGTCCGTCAAAGGTTCGGGCCGACGTAGTAAAGGCCCCTGCAATAACAGCAGATCCCGGAGCCTGAATTTATCCTGCTGGAGAAGCTGGGCGTCGCGTGATTACATGCAATTTGCCGTGCTTTTGTTTTTGGTGTAGCCGTGAGTGTGCGCTTAACGCGTCAACGATGAAGACCCTGCAGAAACGGGGCAAGACGCCCACTAGCTCGCCAAGAATAGTTTCGGTAACGTTCAGAGAAGAGTTGTTTGTCAGAGCAACGAAAACACACGTCTGCTTTGTCAATAAAGATTACCGCAACCTTTACCTGGGGTAAAAAATGTAGTAGTATTCTGTGGATTTTCAGACCTGGAGTTCACTTGAAGATGCATCCAATTTCACATGCTTTAGGTGGTTTAGTTGGTGGCAAACTTCGGGTGTCTTCAGCGTACATCGAAGACCATTCTGAACCAAAACAGAGTACATGTACCCCTCCCAATTGTCGTACTTTTACTCAGATAGACGTCCTATGCTAAAATTACGTTACTCCGCTTTCCCGTGTAAAGCTAATCCCAACCGAATCATGCTTCAGAGAGGAAGTGGACCATGTTTTGTTTGTCAAAACACACGCTGTACGTCCTCTGCGGATCTAAATGAAAAATAGATGCCATTATGGAAACTGTGACGGAATATAAAAAAGAAAAAGAAATTGCCTCAGTCTGCCGACGCCCCGCCACGTCCCAATAATCTGGTGAATATATTATAATGATAATATTTTATCATTTTAACCTCAGGGGTGCGTTTCTGAGCGACATCCATCTCGGTTAAAAAAAATGAATAAAACAAAGTTGATTTGTTTTCGTAGAAGAAAGTCTCGTCACTGAAGGAGCTGATACCAAACACTGTCAAAGGCAATGTCAAGTGTCATTTGTCTTGAATATATACACACACACACACTATACGATAAACAACACGTCGCTTCTGTAGCTTTCCTCCCAAACCTTTCGAGAGCATCCACTCTGCCGTCGCTTCCTCAGGTGGAGGATTATGGGTCCTCGGAGGCTCTGGCATTGAAGCTTCCCCCCGCTGAAGGTGACCTGAGAGCAGTCTGAAGAAGAAGAAGAAGAAATGATGGAGCTAAGCCAACATATCTGTGCTCACAGGTTCACTCAAGTGTTTGTGTGCACACGAAACCTGTGACGAACGACTTAATGAGCGGCACTTTGCAAATTCTCTTTGTCTCGATTCACCAGTTGTGAGATGAATTATGAGCCTAATGTTGCTCAGATTTCCTTTAAGTTGTTTCATAAGGTAATTTTAGTTTTAGTTTAGGAAGCACTTTGTGTTGATGAAACGATTGTCATTGTCATGTCGCCAGAAGCTTGAGAGCAGTCGTTTTTCCAAAGACTGGGTTAACGGAATAATATTAGATGTTGCAGAAATGGCAGTAAAAACAGGAACTACTGCGAGTTGTACTATAGTTATACTATATATACAAAATTGAACGATCTATACGTGATTAGGCTCATGATTGCCTGCTCCTCTGTTGAATGTTGACATTTTAGACATTTCTTTTGCTAAATGTTGGAGATTAACGCATGTTTTCACAGACTTTAAAGTCTTTTTAAGTGATCTTCGTTATTGTTCAGTTTGATTCTTGTGTCCCTAGTCTGTTGACGTCATATTTTTAGTATCGGCTCAGCTCGTTCGGAACCTCGTCAGAGCGGGTACTAAGGCCACGTCCAGACGGAAACGGCGCGAAACATAAATAATCTTCTTCTTTGTTATTTTCTCCCGAACGAGTTGTTCAAATGCCATTGGTGCAAAAATCGCCGAAAGATCAGTCCAATATGGCGGCCTTCCTGTTGGACTTACAGCCAAGCCCTCATTGACTTTTTGGACCGTCCTGACATGATCAACATATGTGCCAACTTTCATGCATATACCTGAAACGCGATACAAAGTCTGATTTCCGAACTGTTTTTTCCAGGGTGTAGCCCGCCTATCGCCCTATGTCAGCTGAGATAGGCACACCCCCCACCGTGCCCATCCGGTGGAGGATAGAGTGGTAGATGATGGATGGATGAATGAAAGCTGATTTTCATAAGCCCCTCCCACTTCCACGTTTTTCATGTGTAAATTTCCCCCCGGATTGATGCGGTCGTAGAAATCCTTGAGTTTCGGGGTATGGGAAAGGCCTCAAAAATGCGCAATAGTACATGAGTTGAGCTAGCACTGTATAGCGTAAAAGTAGCGTTTGGCTGCACTCAACTCAGAGCTCCCCCTGCTGGATCACGGGGGTAATTACCTTAAACGATCATATGAGTAAATTTGAACTTAAATGGCTTGTGGATGTTTCTGTTTGGACTCTCTCCCTAAAAATTGGTCAAATAAAAAGTGACATACTCTGAATGAAACGTGTCAAGTGTGAACCCGTGTTGTCAGACAGTTGTGACAAATTGGCTTGAATTGACCTTCCGCTCGTCCTTAAACGTCGTCATTGTCACTCACACAGGCTACACTGTGGAGTGACACCGATCTATACGTATCTTCTTACTTTACAAACGATGTTTCCCATGGTGCAACTTTACACTTAAAGTGATAGTTCGGAATTTTGGACATAAGACCTATTTTCCAACTCAGCCGGTGTGATGGAGACGTCTGGAGACGTTTTCAAGAAATTTCATTCAGTTCTTCTAGTTGCCGAGTTCGCTGATGCTATGGCTAGCGCAAGTCAATGATACAAGTTAGCATGGCATTAGAAACACTCATACCGACTCCACAGTGCACCCGAGGCAAATCGATTGTAACGGCAGACTATCGATGTACATATCTGTGTTCAAAATTCCGAACTATCCCTTTAATATGTATGTTTTTCCACTCGTATAAACCCATATAATGTCATCAGCCCACATAGAGCCGTAAAATACGGCATAGAGTTGGTCGACGGTGATGCCCTGATTTTCCTCCTCAGCGTTCAGGGAGTTTGGAGAGTATCTGGTGAGAGAGGTGATCACTGCTGAGAGCTGAGATGAATAATCTTACTGCAAGGCTTTTTCGAATATAAGCTTCTCATTTTGTGAACTAATTGTCGCCGTCACTTGGTGAAAAAAGCGAGCGCCGGCAGCGGCGGCGGGCGACTGTTTATGAGCAATTACAATACAGATGTTGCACAGGCAGAGGAAAACACTTGCTTCAGGTAATTGAACCCGACAAGTTTGACACAACATGAAAAAAAGAGAGAGAGAGAAATGAAAACCGTGTCACAGTCGTATTGAGATGTAGCGCCTGGAAAATAGAGAGGTTTTATTTTTTGATTTGCTGTGCCGCTGTTGGCTTTCAAGGTGGATTTGTTATCTGGATTTAAAGTTGACTTTGTCTTTTCTGGGTTAGATCATATATGGATGTGATGTGATGTACATGGAAAGTGAAAAATGTTCTTTTTCTTTCATACATCATTACGAAACGAGCGTTTTTTCCTCCTCTTTGTTGGGTGCGAAAAAAAGACTTCAGAGTCTTTTTCTGTGACGGAGAATGGAGCCTTTTTTTTGCGTCTGTTTCACTCAGTAAAGATGTCACTTTAGGAGCTCTTGAATAATTAAGGATCTCTAAGAGCAGCTCTCTTTATATAAAAAAAAAGGTAGATGTGTGTCTGTGTGAGTGGATGCAGCTTTCTCTACTCTTTTTCAGCAATGACAGGGACTAATGGACATCATGGTTCAGCCTTTTTTTGTTGAGTTGAACAATCTCACTCTATGGTTCCAGAGCAGCGTAGTGCAGTCAAATCGCATCGCGGTACAAGTCCATGGTTTAAAGCAGACGTCTCAAACTCGGGGGGTTCGAGCTGAACATTTAATGGAACTTTCATGCAATTTTTAGATCGCAGGAGGCCGAAATGTGTGTCGAGTTAACGTTAAGTTATCATTTTGAATTTTATTCAAACGAAAAGGGGAATAATGACGTAAAAATGACCATTCACTCTGATATCGCGAATCATATCGCGTACAAAACAATTGCAATTAGAGATTGATCGACCTCTGCTAGGAGGTATATGTTTTTGTCTGTCTGTTAGCAACATAACCCGAAAAGTCACGGACAAATTTGGATGAAAATTTTCAGGAAATGTCCGTGTGAAAAGTGATTAAATTTTGGGCGTGATTGCTATTTTGTGGGGGGGCTGAGCTGTCTTGGCGGAGATCTGCGCTCTCAGAGTGCTTTTCTAGTTCAAAATTGTTCAGCCCTATGCTACAATTCAGGTTTTCCCTAAATAAAATTTTGAATCATAAATACACTCTTATTGTGAACTATATATTGTTCCACATCAACAAAGACACAGACAAGATAATATTGCCCGTCCCTACTCAATAGTTGCCTTTTTCCCAAAAAAGTTCTGACTTTTTTGCCCCCTACTGGCCAGACGTGATGCTCAGCGGCCCCAAGGTCATTTGAGTATGAGAACCCTTTCAATTTTAAAGGACATTTCAGTGTTGATGTAGTTTGAGCCGTTGTTCCCCCTCGCTACATGTGACAAATCCATTATTACTGCCCTCTTTGTAGAAGACGAATAATATGCAACTAATGAGAAAATGAACACTGGCTTAAATAAACAACAAATTCAACAAATGTACTCGTCAAAAATCAAGTTTCTGGGTTTCTCTAAGACATGGGACTTTGGCGAGTCGTTCCATTCCTTGAAAACCTTACAAATTTTACAACTATCTTGAGAATATCTGTGCCTGCAGTGGTTGTGTAGCGCAAGAGAAGTAATTCCCCGTGATTCATGGTGTGCACAGGTGTATTTAAGGTTATGAAGAAGCTCCCCGATGAATATTTTATATCTGAACTCCCCGTACCTGATAAATCTGATACCCGCTCTGTTTTCATCATAGGTTACTGTTTAACTTTAATGAATAAAAATGATCCCCAGTCACTGGCTTCACTCCCAAAATGCCTCGTAGGATATCTGTCTCTGAATTGGATTGTTTTGGTCATAAATAATTTGTTGTTGCAGACTTGTGTGTCTGACATTGCCTTGGCAAAAAAGAAGAAACTTACATCTCGACGAAACTTCAAAGTTCTCCAGGAGCACAACATTCAAATTTTGGATCATTATCCAGATTTGTACCAAACTTTATAGCTGTTTATAACAATCTCTGCATAATTTCTTGACGATTTACTGTGTTGCTGGAAAAATCAAGTCGAACTCTTCAACTTTTAACACGTTTTATTCCATTTATTGTCCGACTTGTTTAGACTCTTGTCCCTTTGATCGATCTCGTGGTCCACCACATAAATGCTGGTTTTTGGTATTTACACATCCATTTTGCTTCATAAATATCATATCCATACAAACACCTTTACTCTGGTTGACTGCCCCTACTACTAATTACCTGCCACAGGTAGTGGTTGCCAGCAATCGCTCCACCACAGGGACCCTGGACGTAAAGGAGATTTAGTGGAACATCCAATAGTAGCACTGGCTTCCTCTCAGAACTGATGGCACAGACATGGCATCAACAAATGCAGAAGAGTTGTACTCTCTCTCAGATTGCTTGACGAACAACATGGTGAAAGGTTTATTACGGAATTATTGTTGAATTGTACCGAAATAAATCAATTTAAGGGTCGTTTTCACACCAAATAGTCCACCAAACTCGTGATTGGGGACTCGGTTGGGGGTTGCAATATTCACCCAGTCAGTCAAAGTTTGATTTCGCACTTAAGTGAAACGAAGCAAACCTTTTGAATAATGTTTCCCCTCCTTGGAACCAAGACCTACATTTTTAGACGGACCAGAGTTTGCTTATTTGGTATGCATTAGAGGTCGGTTGAGCGTTCACACCTACCCAAACGAACCAGACTGTCCGAGCAAACGAACTTGGGTTCAATTAAGCTGGTGTGAACACATCATCATACAACTCACGGTATCACCACAGTCAATCAGACAAATGACAATCAAAACCCTAACCCTAACTAGTGAAGGTACAAATAAAGATTAATGATAAGATGTTATGTTAAAGCAGTCGGGTTCAGATTGGTTCAAATTAATTATTGCGTTTTATCTGGTAAATTTCAGCCACGTTGCCATTGAGGATTTAAACATATTGTTATCCACCCTCTTGAAATAAAATGACTATAAAAACGGAAGTAGTCTTGGAAAGTTTGAAAAGACAATTTTAGTAATTAGCCACCAGGGGGCGACTCTACTGGTTGGCAAACATTTTCCTGAGGGGCAAATGGTCTCAATTTCCTATCTTGAAGTTTTCATAAATCATCATGATAAAGTACAACACATGTAAGTAGATTGACAGCCAGTATCTGGGTGAACATTTGAGGTCTATGAAATAAACAACTGACATGCTGCTCAAATACTGAACGTATGTCCAGGCTTTCACAGGTTCACAATCATTTTTATTTTATTTTTTTGCATTTGACAACCAGGAAAAAAAATGTTCCTCACATTTACAGTCTGCCTGTTCTCCACCGGTTCATGAATAAACATGACAGGTGAGGTTCAGCACCCTTTTTCCCTTTTTGTGGGAGCTCCTTGTCAGTCAGTCAGTCTGAGTCCAGCTCTTGGTTCATTAAAAAAATGCATTGTATTAAACCCTAAATCCTTATTTTTTTTGGCTTGTTGTATCTAAAATACAAAAAAACTTATTTTTGTCTAAAGAAATGGACCAAAAAACATAGTAGACATAATGAACTTTCACAACATGTTGTCTCAGACAGGATTTGACACGCGTCCTTCCGATTACCGTAACTCCTAGACTGTTTGTGACATCTAGAAAATAACCATCTAAAAAACCATGAGTGTGACTACCTCTTTTCGCTCTATGTCAACTGAGATCTGCACAGCGGTAGAAGATCGATGTATGGATACCGGAAAGCAGAGAAAAAGAGCTTTTGCGCGCATATACTTGTCATTACGGTAGCCTCTCAGGACTTCCGTGGAACGACTTTCTAAGCTGTTGAATAACTACACTGATATGGAAAGTGAAAGTTATCTTGGAAAAAGTGGCAGAAGAACTCAGAACATTTTTTTTTTTTTTGCAATTCTACAGCCATAAAATCCTAAATAAATCCAGAATATCATGATGGTCATATAAGGGTTAAAGGATCAGTTCAGGATTAGCATTCATCAACTTCCATAAACTTTGTAACTCAGGAGAAACTTCAACCTCTCATTGTGAGTTTGTCCAACAGGCAACAGGCAACAGGAGCCTGTCACTCCCTATAGATGGCAGTCTCGAGCCACAGTCAGCTGTGACCCCCCCCCCATCCCATTGTATAGCAGAGCAACTCATACATGATCCAGACTTTTAGACACACTCGCGACCTCTCGTGCTTACACAGCCCTCTTCCACAACACCTGCATGCAAAAATAGCATTCACCTAAAAACAGAGAATGGGGACATGCAGGGCTGAGAGATTGTGCTCTAAGAATCAGAGATGCAGGCTCGGTTCAGACTCTCGGCAACACATCGATGTTTTGATTTTGTCCGTGACACAAAAACACATCAGCGATGGCTGTAATCCATCCACCGTGAAGGGAAGTGTGTCCAACTGCTAACAAATGCCTCTCTCAGTCTCTTGCCTGTGCTGTGGTTTTTTAGGAGAAAGGATTACATCATGATAAAATCACGTCCTTGAACGCAACGTCAAGGAACGCTCATACTCCACCAGGAGTAGCGAAAAAAAGACGAAGCTTTTCTTCTCCTGTTTGAAAAGAAGCATTTCAGTCTTTTGATATTTGCAACAATGGGCTTCAGTGATGAAAAAGGGCCTCATAAAATATGCATGTGCGCTGAAGGACGGTGTTTTAATGCACATTTACGAAAAAAAAAAAATGTTTTTATTATATCCTGACCTTTTCTTTAAATGTGTGTGTGTGAGCCGCTTTGTAATTCCATTAAAGAAAAAGGTGGATGTTGTTTTGTGTTAAAAAAGAAAATGATTTGACTTTCTTTGTAGCAGGGGCAGAATGTGGTTCAGGAAAGCAGAAACAAGCGCTTATTTAATATAAAGATTAGTTTGTTGTTGTGAAATATTTACGCAGAGTAAGTGCTGGTGTCACGGTTGCAAAGGTTGAGTGACGGGCAATTCATTTAGAGTGTGTTATGTTTTCTTTTCCTTTTTATGTTTTATTTAGAGCTACAACTAATGATAGAATATCCGAAAATGTTGAAAAATTGGTTGTCGTTTTTTTACCAAACCAAAACCATTCAGTTTGGAGCAAATGAACCAGAAAATATTCACATTTAAGAAGCTGAAAAATGCAGCAAAAGCTTGCTCAGTGGTTCAGCAAGTTTACCTTTCAACTGGAAAGTTGCGGGTTCGATTCCCCGGCTCTATTTGCCGAAGTGCATGACAGTTGACCCTACATTGGTTCCTGTGGGCACGATACAGTAGATGTACAAATCTGTTGTGTAAAGCAGCTTTAAGTGGTCATCGCTATTACAGCGCTATATAAATAGACTGTTTACACTCGTGGTGTGTTCCAGTTATAGTCGGAAGTCGGAATTTCCAAGGGCCTAAAAACTATGGATATTCAGCTGTATCCATTTCCATGTGGACGGCCCATTTTTTCACAGTTGTGCCATATGACTGTTCAATTTTAATCCATGGACGTGTTGCTAAGCTGTTGGTATCGCTAACAACTTGTTGCTAGCGAGACCCGGGCTTATCGCTGTAATGTGGTCCAATGGGAGAGTTCCGGTGTAAATGGAAACACAGCATCTTTTCTCCAACAGAAAAGATGTTCGTCTTTTTTGCAGCTAGCATAGTGATGCATTCCATTTATACTAGTCTTGGGTATGTGGAGGCTGAATTCAGTTGATATTTCCCACTTCTATAAAATATATTTATCCCACTGGGGTCCGTTCCTTTGGAGCAGCTTGTACATAAACTCATAGACGGTCAAATACCGAATACAAGTGAGCTAAATTACAAGCAAGACGACATAAATATAAGTACAGAATGAGTATAAAAATGAATAATAGTGCTTGACGCAGTGAATCCACCGGGCTGTAAATTATTTGTTAGCATTGGCGTATGGATGAACAAAATCCTCGACACCCTTTTAAGACAAAGAATGTGTTTTTTTTTTTTTTTTACTCCGGGTTGTTTATGTAACCAACAGCATGATTTATTTATGTATTCTGATATATTTCTGACTTGGCTGTTAACCTTTTCTTGCTCCTTGTTGGACTTGGGGCTCCATTAAACACACTCCAGCCAGTGAAATATTGTTTTCAGCTCCACCAATGGCAGGTGGGGGGAGGGGGGGTGTTTGGCGAAGGCTTTAATTCCACTTGCCGTGGTATTGGGAGCATGTGTCAGTGGCGTTGACACTAATGTAATGTGATTGGTTCCTTGTAATGAGGTGAAATGAGATGACATTTCACTTGACAATCAATCATGAGCCAAACACCCCGTTTGTAAGCGAGCCCTCGGGAGTCACTGTGCGGACGGCTAACGGCGGACGTCTAGTTAATGATGCAGCGGGACGTGGTGTCCACTCATTACAGACATCGTTTCTTATATGACGTCGCGCAAATAGATGCTTTTATTTGCGTAAGTACTTTTTAATGTTGTTTTAATGAGATTTTTCCCTCACTTGCAATATGTGGGTCATCTGCGCTAACACCTGCACTCCTTATGATTAATTCGATTAAACATTTAAGTAGATAGTTACAAATTGTGCACATTTTAAAATTGATGCATCACGCAGTATCTTAGTTTACTGTCACTGTACCTTTAGTTTTGTGCGTGACATGTGTCCCGTTATGCTATCGTCTTAGTTTTGTAATTAGATACCAGTTTTCCGAATCGTAAAAACCGATAATTAAATCCGTCGACACTTCCTGAAACCCTTCAAAACTTTAATTAAATGAAAAATGTAATAGGTAGTAAATGATGTGACTTTGTAACAACCTTTACAATATTATAGAGAGAAGAGAAACCCAATAATTCACCTAATGAGCAAAAAACTCCTCTGACGGAACCAGACTCAAACATGTGCGGCCATCTGCCTAGACAGGTTGCGGTGAAAGGAAAAAAAATGGGGGACAGAGGAGAGGCGTGGGAGAGAAAGTGGACAAAAGTATTTTTAAAGTGTTTTAAAGTATTAAATTCAGGTTTTGGACGAGGCCCCTTATCTCTACTAAAGGACAATCTTAACTCTAAAGCATACCAAGACATTTTGGACAATGCTAAAGTATTAAACCGATACCCGACTTGTTGGTTAGTGCTATTCCGATAAATGCTAATGCAGTTAGCCAGCATTTTACTGTGAAAAGATTTAAAGCATTGGTTTAAAATGAGAGACACTGCCCTCTGGTGTTGAGGTAAGAAGTCCACGCTCCATCAACACGTCGCAAAATTTCCAAAAACATATTTTATAAGTATGAGTATCGATAAGCAGTACCGGTACCACATATTGATATTGATACAAAAATCCTCACAATACACATTGTTCACATATCAATCTTTTGAATATTTTCCCTCTCTTTCATGAACAAACTGATCTGAGAAGAGTTTCCTGTGTCCCAACACAGTGGGGACCATGATTTTAACGAGTCATTATAAGGTTGATGCTATGATAATGACTGATTCGCACATCACGTGTGTGTGTCTCACACAAGCAGACATGTTGTGTAGCAGTGTTCCAGTATGTCGGCACTTGTCCACGGCAGTGAAATATTGTTGAAGTACTCCATTAACTTCAGTCGGTCAATTGAACATTGCTGTTTCCCCCAAGACAGCGATGAGCAAACCATGCACACGATCGACCACGCCTCATTTTAAGTGCAGTTCCTATTTAATCTGTGATCACTGGACGGGAAAACAAGCATCTGTCTGAAAATAGCAAAGACACTTCATCATTAGATTGAATGCCCACCATCATCACCCTTCTTATACTTATTTATTCCGTCTCCCATCACTGTTGTGTTCGAGCAATGCTGCTTTGTAAAGTGATCGCTTTTGCATGTGCGTGTGAGTGGGCTGTGTTGGGGTTAAAAAGCGCTGTTGGTTGATCCCGTCTGCCCCGACTTGGCCCGACTCCCTTCTCTCCTCCGTCCACTGAAGCTGAAAATAGGACAGAGGCTTGAGGCTCTCTCGCTGTGCACAGCTCACCGCCGAAGCAAAGCGCCGGACGAGTTTGGACATCACAGGGATGTGCCCGATGTGATGCCAGCATAGAGGGGCTAGTTATCTCTGCAGTTGATATTTTTGCATGTGGCGCTGTCTCGTTTCGGTCGGGTGAAAAATTCCATGCATATTTTTTTTAATTAACGATTAAAGTCGACCTTCAGCTTAATGATAAAAGTCGGTGTTCTTGTCTGTTACGTGTCAGGTGAGACGATCACAGAGCCATGACAGACTACACGGCTTCACAAGTTAGCTTTAGGCAGACTAGACTTTACTTGAGTTATTTGAATCTTCTTGGATGAGATCTGAAACATCTTCAACTTCACTCAAGCTGGTCCAGATGCCTACAGGTAACTTCTGAAGGTGACTAATGTTATTTTCACACCGAATAATCCCCGCTAGACTCAGTACGATAGGGGACTCCAACATCCTCCAAGTTTGCTAATGAACTAGGGTTTGATTTAAGAAGGAGCTTTTGTGAATGCAGCCTTAGAACCTTCACAGATAGTCTGTGTCTGTATCCAACCAATATGAAGACGTTGTAAAGAAAAGGGCTAGAGTCAAACATCTGTAAAACATATTGCTTCCAAAGAAACAATCGTCGTGTTGTGTTGAGTCTTTCAACGTCAACTTCCAGCTGCCGATCTCTGCTCTAAGGAGATGGGTTGTACAGTATACAGAACCCTTTTGCAACCCTATTCAAGAGTTGTGAGGCTTTCCACTTGTGACCTATTGCGTACTAGCGCTAAGATCGGGCCCAAAAAAATCAAGCTCGACCCGAGCCTGTGCACGTTGTGTCCGAGCAAAGACCGGCCCGACTCATTAACTGTAATTATGAGCCTGAGCCCCGATTTAAACCCTACGGTTTTTTAATACGTGAGCCGTAAATGTACGCGTACGCGTACACCTTCACACAATACGACGTGCTGGGTTAGGGCATACCACGCGAACACGACGAGGGAGAAAAAACACAAATGCTTGATCAAGGGCCTGGCGCGGCCGAGGATAGTGGCGGGAAATATCAGCCCGACCCGGCCTAAACTCTATTATGTACTACACAGAATAAACTGATTACTGTTATTCTGCCGAATCAGACTATAATCCATGCCGAATGTCTTTTGGTTCTTGTCCATTACGAGCCGTAGCTGGAGACGTTGTAGTTTTCATGTCGTCCGTCCATCCATAGCGTCCAAGTATCTTTGTTAAAACCTTGAAAGAATATCGTCAAATTTATCGCCAAATTTGTTCAGTTTCAAGGATTTGGTGGCCAAAGATCGAGCAGAGTTATCATGACCTAACAAATCGTGTCCATAATTCAACATAAGAATTTGTACGCTAATTATGATAAAGTGTCGAGCCTTAAGATCCAAAAGGTTTAAAAGAACATAATAATGTTTAACAGTCGCGGAGGAACAACCGCGAGGTAATCGTTCAATCTCTTGAAATTTGAGTCACATTTTGAGGAAAGAAACTCCGAAAGTCAAGTGGGTGTTTTCTACTACTTTCCTGTATTAGATCATGACGCAGGTCCTCATTATTTCACCATTTATCAACTGTTCATGGCAAATAAAATGTTCAGTTGTGCCAGAAAAAGTCATAGGTGAACAAAAGACAAACAAAAGATCCCAAAACAACAAAACAGGAATAGTTTTTGAGTTTTAACACAATCGAGAGATGTTTCATATGATTGTATGAGCTGCAGCTACAGCCTGTTATAATAACTTGGCATTCAGCCCACGTGGCTCGTACTTATTATGCCAGTGACCTTCACAAAATAACAGTGTTTGTTGTGTTCGGAGACATTTTCTTGCTCTCGCTGGAAAATGTTTGTGCCGTGGCAGAGAGTTCGGCACTGTTACACTTCACACACGCTGTCTCGCTTCTCTCCGACACTTGAGTTATTAATCACCCCCTGCTTTAAATGTGTTTACAACATTTGCACCGGGAGCCAGCTGGATTTCAACAGATTACACACTTTTGCTTTATTTGTCGCCCCCTTTTAAACGTTCCTGTGGGTCTCTGAGCTAATGACAGTCACCTGCGGATCGGTAATGATTCGTCTGCACAAGCAGACCTGGCTCGGCACGTTGTGTTGGTACGTTTACTCGGAGGAAGGTGGCAATCAGAGCGACTCCTCGGGGGTCAGGCAATTTATCAGGCATTGTGATGAAAAATCCCTCACAATTATGCTCGTCTTCTTATGACTGGGATAAGCATGAATGGGGAAAATCACTTATTTTGCACTTGAAAAATGCTGTTTCGCTGAACAACATACAGTCCTAATGATTTATTTCAAAGGGCCTCATCAATATCGTCATGATGTGAAAACAGATTTTCCTAATAAATTCCAGAAACTTTCAATGGAACTTGGAAATACTACTACTTAGTATTGGCAAATTCTTGCAAACCTACTCGTCGTGAGGCCAGTCGTGGCCTTGATTGTTGTTCCCTACGACGGGATAAACTGATGACTGTTTCTTCTGCTGGATCGGACTATAATCGCGCATACGATATTTAGTTTGAACCTCAGCAACAGCATACTTGGTTCTCGTCCATTGCTAGCCAAAAAGTGCGTGTCGCATAATCGTGAAACCCCGGTGTACTCGAGCGTTAGGGCCCGGTCGTATCTGACTTGACCATCGGGTGGCGGTACAAGTCTGAACGCAGCAAATAGGATGCATTCCTACCAAAGAAGAAGATATGTCAGAGGAGTCGGGGTGTCAGCCGGTTCTAGGTTCGGATGACTATCCTTGGCGACGACTTCTTCTGTTGTCTAAATGGTTTTTCTTGCTTGGTGAGCGGCGCTTAATACTCCACCTACCGATGGGGTGGAAATTCAGTTCACTCATATGCTGTTCACGTACCCCCAACGCACTCTTTGGGGTTGGGGGGGGTTTACCTTAACCCTATACCAGGGCCTTTGCACTTCCACACTTCTTGTGAACACAGTATCTTTGTAAAACCTCAAGAGAATATCATCAAATTTGGCCAAATGTTAATTAAAACTCGGAAATGAGCTGATTGGGATTAGGTGGTCATTGTGACCTCATAAATCAGTAACAGTATAGTAATGGTATAGTCATCATTTTAGTAAGAAGAAGGTGTTTCTCATTTCTAATGCAATTTCCATCCCAGTATTATCCAATTTGACCTGGGATGAATAAAGTATTCTGACTCTGTTCATTCCAACGTAATAGTTATTAGAATTACAGAAGAACACCATCAGTGTGATACCATCACATGAATAAGAATAGTAATAGTAATAAAAATGCACAGCTCCTTATATTGCACACGTTCTCCATTATTATCACCAAGCGATTACAGGGTGATTACTATAGAAATGACACGGCATAACCATTAGACCACTCCCCCATTATAAAATCATTACTATAACCTTGCCATATTGTCGCAGTACTGCTGACATTTGTCAGTGCGTCGTCTCAGACTCTCCCTCTTGTCCTTATGTCACATCATTTCTCCCCCCCCTTTTGTTTCAGAGAGCGTTGTGTCGCGCTGTGTTGTGTTGTGTTGTGCGACACTCTCGCTCTGAGATTCGGCCTTGTTTTGTCCTCTCGTCGCCGCCGCAATCCTACCCCCGCACAAGTGGCACAAGAACGCCGGCATCAATTAGGCGAAAAACACAACCGGAGCGTGGAGGCACATCAATATTTATTTCATCTACATATAAATGAGATTGGGGTTTTTAGGGTAGAGCCATTTGCTGATGAACCTCCTCCACCCCTCCTTCAGAGTTCTCTGCCAACACTCCTGTTATAACCAGGAGGGCGAGGGAGGGGATGCAGCAAAAAGCTGAGCTAATGTGAGATTTCAGGGAAGACGGAAATTTCAAGTCGCTCAATCTGGCAGCTTAGGCTTCATTTTATTTTTACGCAATTGAGTCTGATGCAGCGGCCCGTCTGTGAGCGTTTGTGAAGCCATTCGAGGAGACTCATTGGCCCAGACACTGGAACTAATAGTCGCGGGGATTGACACTGATGGTGATGGTCTATGGGGCAAACGGTCGCGTCTGCAGACTCGAAGGTTTCCCACGATGCCTCGGGGCGCACGCGTCCTGAGCCTGGAAGATCGGGGGCGTTCCTCGCTAGACTGAGGCTCCAAAAGAAAAGGGAAAACGGTTAGTTCAGAGAGAGATAGTTGGTGGTTTACCAACTGACCGAACTGTCTGTGGACGTCCTCAGATGCCTTCAGCGACTGAGGACTACGTGAACCAGAATGCAACAGTGATGGGACCTGACAGGTGGACTTTCCCCCTCACGGTGTCCACAAAAAGACAAACAAAGAAGCCTTTTATTGTTGTTTTCGTGTGTAAGTTTTTCGGGTTTATTGGCAGTAAGTGAACGTACAACCCATGGATTTAGATAAAGACCGATAGCGACGCAGAACATCCTTCCTGGTTCGAGAACGTCACTGTAGTTTCCTTCCAGTGAGTGCAATCCGCAGTCTCGTCATTAGATGTCGCTAATTCCTACACACTAGACCTTAAAGGGCCACTTCAGCCAACAACTATACAGTTTTTTTTTACAAATCTGATTCCGACAACAACAGAAGAAGTTGGGATTGAAAAGAAGAACAGATATAATTGACAAAAAGTTGACGTCAATGTTGCTTCCTTTTTTTTTACCTGGTTTCCGTCAAGTTTTATGAGTAAAAAGATCTGGAAAAAATCTAATTTAATCTGCCTCTGTAATAGAACGTGAACACAAACAGTTTGTTTATTCCTCATTTGACCAAGTGGGGGAAAAAATAGATGAAACGGGCATTTAAATGTGGCAGTTGCGCGTCCTGAATAAAGTGCATTTGCTCTATGAGAACCCGAAAAGATTCATTTTTGATCTGTGTTACGTGAAAGCAAAGGACTGTATTTGATTATTGCTGTTGATTTTTATCTCATAAATGAATATCAGCTTGAGTTTTTACATTTTGGAACATCTGGGAGGTGTGTAACATTTACCTAACACACCTTTTTATGAAGTCCACCATGTCTTTCCCCCCTCTCTTTAGCCTTCACCCTTCCTTCCTTCCTCTCTTGCTGTCGAGACTCTGTTTGGAAGCCACTTGGTAATAGATTTGAAAGCATCGCATGAGGTCGAGAACGTGGAAAAACCGTCTTGGGCTCAAATCAAACACGAAGCCGTGGTCCTCTCTCTGCTCTTGAAGCGATGAAAAGCCTTTACATGGAGTGCTGTTTGCCCGCACTCGGCTCTCTCCTGCTGGAGTGAAATTGAGCACTTCAGGGAGCCCTAAATGGTAAATGGTGTGTATAGATCAGCTGTGGAAAAAACACAGGCTTTCTCTTTTCATCAGCTGCATCGCTCTTCCAACCGGGGGTCAATTTCCCCCACACCGAGGCGTCGGTGGAAGTGAAATTGGTCCGCGGGTTTATGAGATGAAAACTCACCTTTTTGTTTCTTCACTTAACACAAACTGTTGTTTTCGGTGCTTTCGCCGTGACCTCCATACAAATGCACGGCGGCGCGCCGACTGCAGCTCGGATCCTAATTAACCTCCTCCTCACTAGCAGGAAAAAAAATCAATGAGACGCTTTGCGCTGTCATTACTGGGAACATGGACCTGAAGAATGTGTATATATTTGATTTTTCGCTCTGTCACTCTCGCTGTATTTTAGAGATTTACAGATAATCGTTCGCCCACCAGAGTTTAGCGTTTAGCTTAGCGACTACGTCAACAAAAGTATGCTGTACAATGGCCGATTCCCATTTTTTTTTAAATAAAATGGTAAAACACTGCTATAGTTTGACCAAATCTTTGGTAGCCATTCAAGAATATAGAAATACAAATGTCTTTAGGCGTTGGACAAAACATGAATATGTGTAAATATGGTCTCTAAGAATTTGTGTGGATTTTTGGCGACTAGCGATGACTCAATAATTAGTCCAAAATTAAAAATAATGGCCTTTATCGAAAATGCAACTTTTGCAATGAATAAGAGATTCATAAAACAATACAAACATTAGTCTCATTAAAATGAATTATTACTATTTTATAGAAATAAGAGACACATACTGGTACCGTTCTTTTTTCCTGGACAGCTGCCACCAGATATTCCTCATTTGGGTGCCAGTCCGATAAATTTTTACGATGAAGTTGTCTTACATTTTTCTTATTTACATATTTGGCAGACGTGACGCAGCCTCAGAATTTCAGAGTTGTGCTCCTGGCTACTTCTCAAATGGAAGTGCCGTGTTCCCTCTTCCTCTATCTGCCAAACTCCTGAGTGAAACGTTTGGCTCTTCAGCAGCAAAACATGATATATATATATATAGTGTTGGACGGGCAGTTGTTGACCATGTGGATCTCAGAGGAATGGGAATTAACCAAAACATTACATTCGTGCTCAAATGTGCAAGAACCTCTGAACCTCATGAGGTGATGACTTGAACCTGAGAACAAGTTCTTCAGATTGCCTCTCAGTGTTTGTAGCCGCTAGTGTTAGGATTGTGTACAGTCAGGGTTTCTATCAATGCTGATACGTATATTGACATCCTGATTAAGCAGCTAAATGTGTATGTTCAGGCTTCTGTCAGTGTTGGAGCTTTTTGCGTCCGAGTTTAAGTCGCTTCAAGTTGAGTGAAGTGACCCCAACCTATTGGGTGTTGGTCCACCACGATGGCTGGAGTTCAAACAGAGCTCGGTCGCTTTTTCACCTTTTCTCGATGGACCTCCCCCTACTGGACGTTTTGCGGTAGGCTGAGTTTTTCCCCCTTGCTCGGTCAGATAGTCGTTTCCTCTTCCTCGCTTCCTTCCACAGCAGGGTTCTCTGCTTCTCTTTCACCGACTCTGCCACGATCGATGAACGTCTAAATTAACGCCATCGCTGCCTCGATCTAATAGCCTTTCTTTGCAAGACCTTAGACATCACAAGACTTCCTGTTTCTGACCTCCATGTCCGCGACCCTGATCTTTCAAGGCTGGTTTTGCACTAACAGACAGTAGGGGGCATTGGAGGCATTTAGCCAACAAGACATTTAGCCAACGAAATGGTTCAGAAGCTGTTAAATTGTAGGGTAAATATCCTGCATTGTTCCACTTTAATAAGACCACGCAAGGTCACATGTCATCGCCTGAAGTTGGAAGTCTGAGAAGCAGAAACAGTTACTGAAATGTAAGATTTCATGGAACATCAATAGCATCAATAGCAGTATTCTCTTGGTCTTTATCCAGATGCATGTTGATATTGATCAGGTTCTGTGTGATCAGGTACCTGTACACATTTGAATCTCGACATCCATCCCTAGCTATGTTTGAGGGGCGAGCATGTTAAAGTGTGTCCACCACCAATTTCACGGCGAGCCCAAAATAAAGCCTTTATCTCTATGCAAATACGAGACATTTGATTTGCATCTTCGTGGACGGAGATGACCTTTTTACTCTCGACTGTGTCCCAGATACTGGGGATGCTTAATAATTCACACGAGGCATTCATGCTTTTTTGAGCACATTTCCCACTCCCTCCACACAAACAAAATGTCTGCTTGTTGCTGTTCGACGGTGGAGAGCTGGAGACGGTTAACATCTCCTTGGTTCTGAGCAATGTATTGGTTTTGCTGCCATAACAGTGGGGACGTGCCGCTCGGGAGACAGTCCTGCACTTTGCTCAGTAAGCTGTGAGCTGAAGTGAGGCTGCCAAATGCAATTGGGTGGAAAGGCCCTTTGAAGTGTGCCGTGATTGGCCGTGATTGGCTGTGACGGGCTGTGTGCGGCGGCTACTTTGACAGCGCAGGTCGAGACGAGACGAGGCAGTTGTTGGAGCAACAGTAACTGTGTTGGTCACACTGAGCCGGCTTTTCAATAAATCTCAACAAATAAAAGTGTGTGTGTTTGAGTGAGTGAGTGAGTGAGTGTCAGTCACCTCAAATGTGTGTGTGTCAGAAGAAAAGACTATGGCTTACTTTAGCTCTCACTGTTGATGAATCAAATTTGAAGGTTTCACATCAAAATCACAATTCAGAACGATGAATTTAGCAAATCCCAAGGCTGTGAAATGGGTATCCCATAGCCAAGCGGAAGGGGAACTTGGCTTGGTGCCCAAAGTTTGCCAGTTTGAATCCCCGCCAGGTCAAGGGTCCAAAGTACGGGTTGCATCAGGCGTAAAGATCTCTGCAAGACATAATCCGGATCATCTGCTGTGGCGACCCCTAGAGGGAGGGAAGCCAAAATACAACTTTGTTTGGCAATGGTTTATACATTAAGATCCCACTTTTATGTATTTTTGGTAGTGCTGTGCAAAAGTTTAACGTATGACACGGAAAAAAACGTGAATTACGTCATGTGTACGTGCCGTGACACCGGAGTCCAGGCAGCGTTTACCAGTTAGCTCCGTTAGCTGTATTAGCTCCTTTTAGCGCCGGTTAGCGCGCCTACAGCGGAGTCACGTAAAACATGACGTCACGAGCGTCCTTTTCCGGTCAGTCGTCATAGAAACGTGTCATGAGTTTTTTAAATTTTTGGATTTCTTATCATTTTAGTTATTGAATTTAAATTAATTTACACGTACAAAATGAGAATTAATTTGCTATTTGTTGTGTTTTTAACAGAAAAGTATGAATATAGACCCATATACTGTATAGCATTCATACTCGGAGACTCTAAGGCAATAACTTTACTATATTTTTACCAGCGTTGAACGAGTTTGAAAAACATAAAGGCATATAAGAAAGCTAAAGTTACAATTAAGAGGTGATTCTGGCGGTAAAAGACGCAAATTTGAACATTTGATCGTAACACATTTTTCTATATTGCAAATTAAACCGCAGTCAGAAAGATGGCAATTGTGTATTTTAGCCGTTTCTCTTTTTAAATTAAGTTTCAAACAAAACGCTCGGTTCACATTTCCTCCTCCGAGCCTCGCGTTGTCACATCTCATTAAAACATAACTGAAAGGGAATATTCAACGGGCTCGCTTTGCACACGGGCCAATTAACACCATTACACCTGCTCAGGAAAACAATTATATAGAATATTACCTCACTTCTGTTTGCTCTTTGTAGCGCGGTGTCGCCTCCTCGCTCCCCCCCCCCCCCCCCCCCCGTCTCTGATAAATAAACATTGCAGGGAACGGTGGCACGATATGTAAAAAGTGTGATTCAGCCGCATCGTTTTTTCAATCTCTTTCTCCATCATCTTCAATTACCAGCGTTCAGCAGAGCACGGCGCTCCTGGGCTCTGATTGGGTCACTTCAATTAAATCTGCCCCAGCAAAAAGGTGTAATGAAATCTGTGCTTTATCTGTGTCACGGCGCGTAGGAGGAAGACCCGCCGGTGCTTCGGCCATTAGCCGGCAAACCTATGAATGCCAATAAGGCCCCTGCTTTTCAGTTTTTTACAACTGTGTCCGAGTTGCCCCAGTCTCAGCCGTTACTCAGTTGAAGCAGACAATGGTCAATCTTTATTGACATTCTAATGCGTTATGCCATTAACAAGGTCACGCATTTTCAGTTTCGCACCGCGGAAAAAAAAAAGCGTGGGAGTGGGGGCGGAAAAGAGTGAACGGGAGTCATTGTGTGTGCGCGAGAGAGATTTCACTTCACTCCCCCTCGCTTTGTCTCAAGGGCAGAATGTTTCATTCTTTTCATGTCAATTTTGAGAGAGCGAGAGCACTTTTGATGTCGCAAGAGCCACAATTTTCTTATTTCAAAAGCACATCACGACCTGTCCGCGGCGCAACCACCGCCACGTCTTTCAAGTAAAAGTGATGCAGAGGATCAATGAATGGTAAAAAAAAAAAAAAAAAATCCACTTCAAGGTCCAGTGTGTAACATTTATGGAGTGTTATTGGCAGAAACTGAATTGCCCTTAAGTCTCTATAAGTGAATATTCACATTAAAATAATAAATAAATAAGAAAATCATTCAGTTGTCATTGCATTTGAAGAGGACCTTTTCTGCCATGCTTGAGCAGCTTGAACACACACTTGGCAGTGGAAGCTCACTATGCACTCAAAATAGGAACTCAATGCATAAACCTACAAAGAAGGATTTAAGAAAGTAGTTTGTTCTACTATGAAAAGGCCACCATAGTTCCCAGAAGCACCTGGAAATCGGAGGTTCTAGCACGACTCGGCTCGACTTACGTTTACGTTGAAGCGTTTATAGCAGACGCTTTTATCCAAAGCGGCTTACAAAAGAGGAATAAGCTACGTAGAAGAAGTCTTGGAAAGAAATCCACTAAATACACTACCGTTCAAAAGTTTGGGGCCACATAAAAATGTCCGTATTTTTTAAGGAATAGCTCTTTTTTGTGTAAATGACTCAGAAATACACTCTACACATTGTTAATGTGGTAAACGACTTTTCTAGCTGCAAACGTCTGGTTTCTAATAGCGTTAGAAGGCTATTGGATGATTAGAAAAGCCTTGTGCAATGATGTTAGCACAGCTGAAAACAGTTTTGCTGGAAAGGGCAAACTTATTATTTGGAATAAAAATCCTTATTTCTAATATTGTCAATGTCTTGACTGTATTTTCTATTCATTTTGCAACTCTTTTGATGAATAAATGTGTGACTTTTAATAGAAAACACAACAAATATTGTGTCGGTGACCCCAAACTTTTGAACGGTAGTGTAAGAACACTGGACTGACAGATGATACCGAACCTAGTAGTGTCGCACTCTGCAGTATCATCACTAGATGGCTCTCGTTCTTACACATTTGACCTTTAATTACAGCTTGAGTCGACGGAATTCTCTCGTCTATCAAGTACGTAGTACTTTGGGTGTATTTCAGCCAAAGTTGAACATTGTTAGCGATACCAGTCACTAACCCTGCAATGTGCTGTGTTTTATTTTAAAGCTCTGTAGTTGTTGCAGGGAGCAGCCGTCTAGATTTTTAAGTTTGGGCTGAGCAACAACGTGGTGCTTTTTATTCATCTCAATTCCTTTTGAAATTCCCCCGACTTCAATCCTTCAAATGGTGCATTCAAGTGCAATGCACGGTAAATAATTCTATCATGGCCTATCTTTCATTAGCCGATAATGGCCTTGCCTTAAAGCAGAAGCCTGAAGCGAAATATCGATCTCTGTGTCGTTTCTCTTGACTCGACCACATCTTCTTCTCACCGTTTTTCATTTTTCCTTTCCTGTCTTCATTTTTACTCTTTCGTCTTCCTAACAAGTATTGCAGAAGTTCAGCACGGGGATTTGTTTTCTTTCCAGATGCAGTAATTATTACAAATATCACGAGCGCTCCTTCCTGTAGCTCAGGGGTGTTTTTTCGAGCTGAAGAGGTTTATTCCTTTTTAGTCGAGAAACCTTTGTCTGTCTGTTATTTTTACCCAAAGCGGGAGCGACTAAATTTAATTACAGCATTCTGTAAGAGTGGCTTCAACTGGGTCTCGTAGCAGTGTCTTTACGGCGATAGAAGTTATATTGTTGTCAAGGCAACACTACATTGTGGAGCAGCGAGTGCGTCCGCTTGGCCTGAACGTCTTCTGCGAGTCTGCTGTGGCAGAAGACGGATCCTCGTCGTGTAGCGTAAGAGTTTTTCCTCCCGACCGAGTTACTTTGCAGATTGAGTGTGGAAGCGCCACTCCAGCGCTGCACAAAGGTGAGGCGATTTCACACTCGCCTGGACTTCAAAAGCCTCGTTCACTTTGCAGCGACTCCCTGTCGTCCATTCCTCACTGCAAGGGCATATACCTGTCAGTCCGCGTCTCCCTTTTTTTTTTTTGAAATAGCTTCATCTTTTAGTGACATTCTCGTTCAACTTCACCCACTTCTTTAGCTTCTTACTCACCGCTGCTCATTTTGAGTGACCTGCCACTCACGGGAATGGATTTATGTCATCGCATAATAGTTGGCAGCACTTCGCGGTATCACTTCTCAGTGGTTTCTTTTTTGTGGTAAATAAAGACGTCCTCTGAGTTTCGTTCTGAATGTTTCCTTAGCTTGCGGCTCAGCTCTCAAGTTGGGATTTGGTTAGGCGGGGTACACCCTGGACAGTTCGCCAGTCCATCGCAGGGCCACGTATAGACAAACAACCATTCACTCACACTCTCACACCTACGGTCAATTTAGGGTGACCAAATGCACCTAAGTCTCATATCGCATGTTTTTGGACTGTGGGAGGAAGCCGGAGAACCCGGAGAAAACCCATGCAAACTCCATGCAGAAAGGCCCTTGTTCCGAAGGGCCTTTCCGAAGTTCCGAAGTTGTTCCAACTTGGGCTCCAACCCAGGAACACGGGTCTTCTTGCTGCAAAGAGTGCTAACCACTACACCAACCGTGGGCCCTAAAAAAAACCACATATTCATTGTAAATGTGGTAAACGTGGTATAATTATAAATGGGGGAAAAAGGTTTATATAACCTTTCAGTTGGTTTGGTTTTCCTTATGGTGGCGTTTGCATACCGGAACAAAATTCACACTACGTCAGGTTTGTCCTTTCAGAAACACGCCGATATAAGCTTGGCCCTTGCCTGAAGTACGCATAAAAAGCTAATACTAAAGGCCCCCGGTATACTTCCTCGCACGTCACCATGTCAGGTGGCGGTACAAGTCTGGACGCCCGGGAACGGTACGCATTCGTACCAAAGAAGAAGAGAACGACGCTACAGCTCCCACGGACACAGAGTCTGGTTCGTCGGGCAGGAGAGTAGGGGTGTCAGTCGGTTCCGAGGTTCGCCAGGTCGAGACACGGATGACTATCCATGGCGGATACTGTTTTTTCTGCTTGGTCAGCGGGGCTTAATACGCCACCTACCCGTCAGGCGGAACATCAGTCCATGCATTCGCTGTCCATGCACATACCCAACGCACTCTTTGTGTGAGGTTCCAAAATCTGGACTCCATTTTGGGTATACCAGGGCCTTAAGGCTACAAAAAAAAAAACAATTGTTATTCTTAAGTGATTTCACACAAATATAAACCTACTTATGGGCAGCGTATTCAAAGTTTTCCACTCTATAATTATCATGAATTGTGATTATTTTGGGCAGGAGAATCATGACATGAGATTTTCTCATCGTTCTGTTCCATTAAAGAAGTTGGTTTTGCAGTCAGTGAGCAGACTGAACCAAATTTGAACGTGATGGGATAATCTTCATACTTCTGCTTCTCCCCCCGTGAAATTATTCCCCTGCAATATTTTTTGCTTTGGCAGGACCTTTAATCCCCTTCGCAGCTGCTTCCCACCCCACTGTTCCCCGCGCTGGGATGAGCGGCCTATCGGTGTCGGCCATGCGCGCCGCGCGCGACGGCAGGACTCCGACAGACTTTGTTGTGTCATCAATCATTTTTTAAACTCATTCCTGCTGGCTTTATCAGGCAAAAGAAAGCCCTTCCAGTTGCCCTTTGAAAGTGATGACGCAACAAATGAATAAATAAACGGCCCCATTTGAGGATTATTGTGTTTCTCCTGCAAATACAGAGACGAGGAGAAAGGGGAGTCGGAGGCTGGAGATGGGCCTGAAAGAGGCGAGCGAGTGTCTGGTGGGAAAGGAATCGGCGAAGAGATAAGCAGAGATGACTGAAAGGGCGGCGATAGGATAGACAAGTTTGTCTTTGCACAGCTCTGCTCAAACAGAGACCGCTCCTGAAGTTTAATTATATTTGACGCATTGTTGGCTGGACACACACAGCGGCAACGTTTTTCTTTAGACCTCATCGGAGATCAAGCCAGTTAAAAATCTGTCCGATACAGATTTAAGTGATAGGGAGCCGATCCAGGGGCTCACGCGATGTCAGGAATAGAGAGGATTCAATCGTCCAAGGGGACATCTAGAGAAATATCCAAATGTTATAATCGTGAATTAGTAGATTTGTGTGTTAATTGGTCTTAGGGTTAGGGTTAGGGTTGGGGTTGGGGTTGGGGTTGGGGTTGGGGTTAGGTTTGGGGTTATCGTTCTTCCCTTGGTTGCACATACATTATCTCAAGCTACTTCACATTCACATAGAGCAAGTCACATATTGTAACCATGGTAACTGCACTTCATGTGGCACTAGGGCAAGAATTAGCAGGCGAGTTAGTGAGAGGCCATTGCTGCTATGTCCGCATCTGAAAATGTAAGTGGAAAAAAGTGAGTGTCGCCAGCTGACATGAGAACCGGAACGCTCTCTCGAGTCGTAAAAATCCGACCATCTGCTACAAGCGGAAGGCTCGATGAGACGGGTCAGAGTTTGATTTCAGAAACTACGTTAAAAAAAAAATTCGATTTAGTCAAGTTTCCGGTCCAAGGGTGGGCAGGATGCCAGTGTTAAGGCAAAGCTTTCTAAGTTCCAGAATTTTGCCCCGAGTGCTCGATTTTTGCACCCGTCTTCGCTTCTTTTCAAAGGTGGTGAAAGGAGCATTTTTTCCTCAAAGGTGATAATTGGAGAGTGTCGAAGTACTTAGCAACAGCCGGAGGCTTTTTTCCGGTGAAACTGCCAGTCAGGCCGGCGAGGGCAGCCAAAGTTAGACGTCTGCTTTGGAAACGCGAGGACTAGATTTAGAAGTTCAAATGTAGTTAAGTTGCTGCGATAGAGTGGTTTTTTTGTATCTGTTAAAAAGCCAGGAAGTGATTCTTGACATATATTATATATCTCCTGTCTTTAGAGGTTGCCGCAGAGGATCATTTGCCTCCGTCCCGCCCTACTGCACATATCATATACCATATATTTTAAAAAACAGCTTTCAGTTTGTGCAAATTGTCCCCAGGAGGGACGCATAAAGTCAGAATAACTTCCTCCAACCCTGGTATTCAAGTGTAATCTGCATCTGAGTAGATTAAAACTCAAGTGCCAGGTATCATCAGCCCCGTCATTCATCAACATTGTCTCCGCCACTTAACTCTGTACTCTCTTAAACTCTTACTGTAAATGGTACAGTAGGTCGCTTCATTAGTTTCAGCCCAGTTCTGTGCCCCCGCGTGCAAACCGCAGCTGTTGCGTGTGCAGCGGAGTAAAAAATGCATGCAAATGAGTTTGCTCGGCAAGAGATCGGAGATCGGGCACCTGCTCCACCGTGCACAGAAACCAGGTTCAAATGGAGTTCGGCCAACACGAGTGCTCGTCGGAAGACGATCGCGGACAAAAATGAAATTTTAATTGGATTCCACAGGGAAGCACGACGATCGTGTGATTACTATGGTCTCTATTGAAAGGTACATTCTGGATTCACATTCTACGAAAAACAGACTCTTGAGTGTACAACAGGTGAAGCAGTATGAGGCTACTGTTCCCCATCTGTCCACTGCTTAATGTGTCCATTGGAAGGCACAGCAGCACATGAAGGGAATAGTTAACTTCCCTCTCCAGCGGCACTATCACTGTCCCAGTCTTAGACTAAAATGGACCAGGCGTCCATCCTGCCCCCCCCCCCCCCCAAACTCAGCCAGAAGACAAATGCTGCACATCAGAAACACACACATGCAGGCAGCTGGTGGGCTGAGTGGATTTCCTTGGCGGTGGGTGAGCTGTGGATGGTTGGCATAAAGCAGCAGAAGGAAGGTGTGCTATATAATCACCAGTGGGATTTGGAGAACTGGAAAACACTGGTGTGTGTGTGTGTGTGTGTGTGTGTGTGTGTGTTCAGGCTGGTGCCCTTTAATTTCACTGAATGAGTCAGACTCTTTTTTGGACTCTTGGATTTTGTCAGCAGAAGCAGATCATATGAATATTTGAGTCTCAAACGGGGCTTAGTTGATGCGTCAGGGTTTTCTTTGCGAACGCGGTTTGGTGCAACATTAGTGGTGACGTCAGGATGTATCACTCGCTCTGTGTGCTTATTGCTGCTAGTATACACCAACTAACTTCACTACTTATAACAGGAGAAAGTACTGACTTCTGTCTTTGTCCCTGAATACAAGCACGAGTCGGGTTTTCCAGCTTGTTCTTACTCCGTTATAGATTGTAGTTTGCGGCTAGGTCTTGGCATGTCTAGCGCCATCCCAAAGTCTTCCTACCATTCATGACCTTTCAAATATTCTTTGTTCTTTTTGCATAGAATTGGTCTAAATTGGTCTCCTTGTTGGTCCAAAACATTTACTGGCCTGGTTTACTGGTTTTATTTTTCCGTGAATCAGCTCGTTGAATTATGTCTGTTTATTGGCATATACGTGCAGTCGTCGCCCGACTCTCGATGGCATTGTCTGGGTTTGTTGGTCCGACTTTGACGAATTCAATTTGGTACAATTTCCGTCGGACTTTCGTGTGTTCATCAGGGGTTTTTGGTGGTTGTAACGTCCATACCAACAAAAAAAAGACTCAGGGATGCATGTCGGGTAAAGACGGAGATGAAGTTTGGGACAAACGGGTAGATGTAAAACGGACGAAATGGAGGATAAATGTTGACGGTCAGTTGTAGAAATGGCAGGAGAAGACACAGGAGGAGGGCAGCATCGTTCAATCCCTTGTGTGGGAGAATTTCTGAATTTTCGTGGCAAGAAAACCCATTCTTTTAAGATTTGACAGAACAGATTCTTACCTCGAAGGCAAACAGCTGTTAACCTCCTTTTATTTATTTATTTATTTTTTGCCAAATAAATGAGAAGCATGTTTAAAACGCAGCAGTGTCTGCCGTCCTCACATCGCTTTGATTTAAGGCTGTGACAATGATGCGCCCTAATCAAGCTGCGCCATTCTTTCACCTTTTGTTTTGCATGATGGCGTGACAAGGACAATCTGTAAATGGTGGATTGTTAAGCTACAGATCAGATGCTGATGGTATTTCTGGAGTGTAGCGACATGTAAAGGCCTCCTCATACTTTGTGCGTTCCATGTCTGCAGATATAGCACACATGCATACATGCATACATACCCATGGATTATGAATGTGGATTTGCGTCAGTCTGGACTTCCACAAATGTGAACCATGACGTCACATTCCATTCCAGTACGTTGTCCTACTTGAATCGTGTGGTCATGCCATGTTTGGCCTGCATTGTGGATGACGCCGTTTACTTCAAGTAGACCCAAATATGGCCGCCTGGATCGGAGGTTTGGCGAGAAATGACAAAACAGACACCTAAGCCTCAAAATGTCTGCACTTTCTTGCTTATTTTAACCATAAAAGGGTGCTGTTACCCATTTTTCCTGAATAACTTTCAATATCTGTTAGATATTTACAATTAACTGCATGTTAAAATAGTGTTTTAACAAATTAAAATGGAGAAAAACACTGTAGTACATGAACACCAGATTGTTCAGGCCAAAGATGGATGTACAACAAAGACGGTGATTCCCTGGCTTTGAGGGAAATTACCGTAATAACCCCCACAACATGCAACTTTGGAATTTTTCCCACAGCGCAAACCGTCGCCTAATAACGGTAATGCAAAGTGGTTTGGTCTAGATAATTAATGTCGCGTTTGTTTTCTATTTAAACCCAGAAACGGGCGCCGTAGACCAACATTATTAAGTCATCAGGTGTTTACAAAGCTGCAAACTAGGAGCTATTTTAATTCTGCTGACATTAGTGGACAAAAAGGTTGTAATTTCCACCGCCTCAACACAAACTTAATGTTCCTATTTGTCCCCACAGCCACTGTTTACCTTATTTGTGCACTTACTGTTGTCCTCTTTTTTTTTTTTCTGTGGCTTTGTCTTTTTAAAAGTTGCAAAAACCAAAGTCAAACTCCACGTCCAAGTGCACACGTCCAATAACTCTGATCCAGAGTCTTAGATTCTGATGAGAGAAAATCGCAGTCATCGCATATTGTCACTTAAACTGAATCCAAGCACAAAAAAAACAACAAAATATTTAGTTTTCAGTGTGTGTGTGTGTGTGTGTGTGTGCGTGCGTGCATGCATACAGCACCATCTGAAAGCCAGTTGGTGTTTATGGACTCCAGCGTTTTCACACAGACTTGGCAATCATCATGTATGTTCATTGAAGACTAATGATCAAAAGAACACACAGTGTGTGTGTGTGTGTGTGTGTGTGTTTGGCGGGGAAAAAAAAAGAGAAAAACTGGCAACATTTTTCAAGCTCGTCCTGAACTTTTAATTAGTCTCATCATCCAAACAGCTGTCAGCCGGTGCTCCCTCTGACTTTAGTGCAACGCGCGGAGCGATAACGCCGTGTACGCGAGCGCCGCCGGGCGCGGCGTGATAAATATCGTCAGCGAAACCGATGCGACGACTGCGCTACGAGCTCGGACCGACATGCTGGACTTTGTTTTTTTTTTTGCAGTGACAGCTTGGTAGAAGCACACATTTTGAATCTCTAGAAGTTTTTAATGTATTTATGCCTCTAACGCGTTTGCATTTAGCATTACCGTAATTACGCAACGGTTTGTGCTATCTGAAAAATTCCAACGGTTTCTGAAAGCTGAGAAGTTGCACTTCCACAATGTGTGGTTATTACGGTAATTTCCCTCGCGCTGTTGCAGGAAGCCGGCGAATTAGCTTATTTGTCGCTAAGAGGAGAGAGTTGGAAAAATGCCTGTACGGTTTCCTTTTTTTGTTTTTGGCCTGTTTTTGGACATTTAAGACAAAAACTCAAATTCTCAAAGTTAACTGTTCATTTTCAAATTTAACACGGACAATCTGGTGTTCGTGTACAACTGTAGTGTTTTTCTTCATTTTAAATTGTCAATAATTCTGGAAAAATGGGCAAAAACATTTTACTAACAGGACATTTTCTGATCCTTATTTTAATTCGGGATAAAATAAGCACACAAAAAAAGTCCAGACATTTTGAGGCTTAGGTGTTGATAATGGAAATAATATTCCTCAGTCACCTTATCGGAACACAAGGAAATATTGGAGGTGATTGCAATAAAACTTCAGGACAAGTTCGTTCAAATGCCATTGGTGCGAAATCGCCCAAAATCGCCAAAAACTGAACGTTCGATCCAAGATGGCGGACTTCCTGTTGGGTTTCGATCATGGTCATAATGTAATTTTTTCCTCATCCCAGCCTCCTACACATGTGTACCAATTTTCGTGCCTGTACGATAAACTTGCCGTTTCCCCTCCCGACGTCCAATTTTCGCCGCACATTCACAGAGGCACTTTTTCACCAGGTCTGATGCGATGATTAATTCCACAGGAAGAATAAGAACAAGCTCTTTGTGTTTTCAACCCAGTGTGGACGACTCCTGTGCGGAAAAAACAAACAGCACAGACTACGACGGGGCGTCGTCGCTCCTCTGCGTCCGTGCCAGTGGACGAGGCGCTGGGCGACTGTAGCACTTTCTTCCAAAGAGAAGCAGCTGCTCTCTTGTTTTTGCGACTCTCCACAGGCTGTTCGTTCTCTCGCTCTCTGCTTCCCACGGGAGTTTCCCGTGGCACCTGCCGAGCTTAAGTGGTAAACAAAGAGGGAAAACAATTTCATTCACACCCGTCTGTTTAACAAACGCTCGCCTCGCCTCGCTTTCATGCCCGACTCCTGCAAATGTTTCATGTTATGTTGCAGAATATATGCGCAACGTGTGTCACGTCTGCTCAAATTCAACGTGGACGTTTTTACTCAACAGTTGGAAATAGATGAAATGATGGAGTCGGGGGAAGATTGTGGCGTTGGATCGTCAGCTGGTGCTTTGTTTACATTCTTTAACTGGACGTTCAGAGACGTCGTCTTCAATCAAGAGGTCATGTGTCAGTTTCACTGGTGTCCACTTAGTGTACATGTGCAGGTGTATCGTCCGTTTCCTACGGTGTAGTATTAGGGCCAAACAAAGGAAAAAAAGAAAAGTTGTAATATTACGACTTTATTCTCGTAATATTACAACTTTATTCTTGTAAAATTACTACTTTTTTAATATAACGGCTCTGTTCTTGTAAAATTACTTTATTCTCATAAAGTTTCAACTTTTTTTAACATTCTGACTTAATTCTCGCAATATTGCGACTTTTTTAATATTACAACTTTATTCTCATAAAGTTACAACTTTTTTAATAATTACAATTTATTCCTCTTAGTATTACAACTTTTTTAATATTATGAATTTATTCTTGTAATATGACTTTTTTTTTTTAAATTACAACTTTATTCTTGTAAATGTACGTCTTTTTAATATTACTACTATATTTTCGTCATATTATGACTTTAATATTACGATTTTATTCTTGTAATATTTTGACTTTTTAAAATAATATTACGACTTTTTAATATTACGACTTTTTAATATTACGACTTTATTCTAATAATATTACGACTTTTTCAATATTCCGACTATTCTAATAATATTACGACTTTTTTAATATTACGACTTTTTTAATATTACGACTTTTTTAATATTACGACTTTTTAATATTACAATTTTCTTCTTGTAATGTTATGACTTTTTTAAAATGACAACTTTATTCTTGTAAAATGACGACTTTTTAATATTAAGACCTTGTTCCTGTAATATTACGACTTCATTCTCATAATATTACATCTTTTTTTAATATTACGACTTTACACACGTAACATTATGCCTTTTTTGATATTGCAACTTTTTTAATATCACGACTTTATACATGTAATATTATGCCTTTTTTAATATTACGACTTTATTCTCAAAATATTGGAACTTTATTAATATTATGGCTTTATTCTTCTTATCTATGGGAGAAGTAAGAAAAGTGTGCACTGCGACATATTTCCGATTAATTGATTACTAAATAATTCATCAACTATTTTGATGTTGAGTGTATTTTTTCCGATAATTAAAACAAGTTTTCTGATATTTTTGCTTCTTAAATGTGAATATTCCTAGTTTCTTTGCTCATTGTAACAAATAAATAATTATCGCTGAATCCTTTTGGTTTGTGGACTTTATAATAATCTACAGATTAATCGTTGATGAAAATATTCATTAGTTGCAGCGGTAGCTTATATACGGTCGATGAACCAAATACTGGCCTGTATCGTGTGATACCAAATGAAAGGATTCTCAGCGAGTCCGTGGCTCAGCTCGGCTCCTCCTGATGAGCTTATTAACACAAAAACAACAACAATTTTTCACTATCACGCACTAATTGAAGCCGAGGTGATGAATGCAGGTTTGTGTTAGCAGGAAAACAAAGTGTCGGAGCAAACGCTGACTTAAGTGAAGGCTCCTCTGAAGCAGAACCGGCGATGACCGCAGATGACAGCGTCTGAGACGGACAGCTTTTTGACAAGGAACGGTGACGCTCATCCAAAATGTGAAGCCACTTCTCCTGCTTTCAAGTTCAATGTCAGCGGAGTCAGAGAATTTCTTTATCTCTAACTTCTAAACTCTGACAGTTTGGGGGAAAGTTTCTCAATTTTGTGCAACAAACTTCAATCAAATAGGATCCATTTTATGGTTTTGGTGATCGGATTTGTTTTGATTTAAATAGAGTAACTCTGTAGGCCGTAAACTGTTAGGCACTGAGCACTGAAGATTATTGTCGTAATCTGAGTCGTAACATTACGAGAATAAAATTGCAACGTTATCAGAATAAAGTCATAATTTTTAGGAGAACAAGGTTTCTGTTCGTCATTATCTAACGAATAATATTACGACGTTATTCTGGAATGTTTACGACTTTATTCTGATATTATTACAACTTTATTCTCGAAAGATTACGACTTTATTCTTGAAGGATTACAACTTTATTCTCGAAGGATTACAACTTTAGACTCGCAAGATTGCGACTTTATTCTCATAATATTACGACTATATTCTCGAAAGATTACGACTTTATTCTCGAAGGATTACGACTTTAGTCATGAAAGATTACGACTTTATTCTCATAATATTATGACTATATTCTCGAAAGATTATAACTTTTTTCTCGAAAGATTACGACTTTATTCTTGAAGGATTACAACTTTATTCTGATATTATTACAACTTTATTCTCGAAAGATTATGACTTATTCTCGAAGGATTACAACTTTATTGTCCGTGGATTACGACTTTAGTCTCGTAAGATTGCGACTTTATTCTCATAATATTCCGACTATTCTCGAAAGATTACGACTTTATAATCAAAGGATTACAACTTTTTTCTCGAAAGATTACGACTTTATTCTCGAAGGATTACAACTTTATTCTCGTAATCTTACGACTTGATTCTTGAAAGATTGCAACTTTATTCTCATATTATTACGACTTTATTTTCGGAAGATTACGACTTTATTCTCGGAGGATTACAACTTTATTCTCGAAAAAGATTGGGACTTTATTCTCATATTATTACTCTACTCTATTCTGTTCTATTCTATTATATTCTACTCTAGTCTATTTTATTACAATCTACTGTATTTTATTGTACTATATTCTCCTCTACTCTCTATTTTTTCTGTTCTATTCTACGTTATTCTACTCTACTCTACTCTACTCTACTCTACTCTGTGGTCATTGACGGTGGCTGAAGGTCAAAACCAGGCCATGTGAGGTGGATTTCATGTGTGGTGGCTGCAGTGCCCTGTGCAGCAGACGGGGGGCGCAGTAGGACCTGAGAAGGCAGGCAGGCGGACTCCAGCAGAAGGATCAGGGATATCAGTGCGATAGGTCCCCAACGGCTGAGCCACGCTTCAATGGTCGCGCTCTCTCACACACACTCACACACACGCACACACACACCCTCCCTTACCCCACTCTCTCTCTCTATCTGCTCACACACACACACACACACACACACACGCTGCAACTCATTGTGCCGCTCTCTCTCTCCTGTTTCATCTCTCCACCGTGGAGCGCACACACACACCAAACACACACACACACTCACACACACACACAGAGAGAGAGAGAGAGAGAGAGGTGATCCGGCTGGTGGACTTGGCTGATCCAGGATCTGGAGTTTAGGAGACAGGACAGGACTTGTGGGATTCTACAGCGGCTGGAGTCTTAATTTTGCGTCAGTGAACCTGTGGAGGACGGAGACGGAGCAGTCAGTGGCCGCCGCACGACCGCCGCCGCCGTCTGCGCAAGAGGTGCCGCACGTTCACGGTGTCAGTGTGTGAGTGTGAGTGTGTGTGTGTGTGTGCGTGTGCGTCTGCAAATGTAAAGCAGGATTGTGCTGCTCGTGCCGGTCTTTGAGATTCGAGCCGGTTGTCAGTGATTTGTCGTGGTGTAAAAAAAAAAAACCCTCAATGAATGAGTTCAGCCCTGATGGATTAGTGCGTGTGTGTGTGTGTGTGTGCGTGCGTGTGACAGCATTTTGACCAAAGATCAGCAAGAACGCGTGAAAACATCCCACCGAAATGTGGAAAAAACTCACCGATCCACTTGTCGTGTCTGGATTCATCTCCGTGTGTGTGTGTGTGTGTGTGTGTGTCATGCTCAGATGTCATTGCCTCAGGATCACAGAGGGGAAAATAAAGAAGAAGAAGAAGAAGAGGGGATGGAAGGGGAGGGGGGGGGGGGTAAACGCTATGTGGCACTGTGCCAAGTTGCTGCTTTGAAGAGGATGCTGAAGGTTAGACGGACGTCTTCGCATACCCCCCCCCCCCCCCCCCCCCATATGTCTCATCATTCTTTACTTCCACGCAGTGAAAGCAACCCCCATTTAAAATGTGATTATGTTACTATACAGCAGAGTAGATGGATGGAGTGTTTGTTTGTGGTGTTGTTGTGGGAGGGGGGGGTCTCATCCTTATTTAGCCCCCCACCCCCATTGGATTTGCCCTCATCCACCTCTCTCTGTCCACTCTCCATGTCTTCTTTGCTGCTGCTGAGCCAGCGAGATGTCCTGGTTTAAAAGGGTCGAGGGGGGGGGGGAGTCAATTCACACAAGTGGGAGCACACACAGGGAGGCAGGGAGGGGGGGTGGCGTCGTCGGTGATTTATGTGTAGACGATTCTCCACACACGTGTTTGGTCGCCGCACCACTTGACACCTCCACCGAATCCACAAAATCCACGGCCGCACATGACAGATGCTGAACATGGCAAAGGGGGGGGGGGCAGAGTGTGTGTGTTCATTAGTGTTGGCTCTGTTTGTTTGAAGGGATTTAGCAAATACAATTTGTTGTTTACTGTGGTGTTTCTCCCCCCCCCCTCCCCCCCACTGATTTCTGGGTCGTCTGTCGCTGTTGCAGCTCTCGCAGCTTCCTGTGCTTACACTTCCCAAGTTTTGGTAAAGAAAAAAACAACAGCGAGAGTCAAAAAAAAGTAACAAATGTCGTTGTCGTTGTCGCTGATCGCTCTCTCGTCTTCCTTCCTCCAGGGGGCGTGATAGACAAGGACCTGCGCCACTACCTCAACCTGCGCTTCCAGAAGGGCTCGGTGGACCACGAGCTGCAGCAGATCATCCGGGACAACCTCTACCTCCGCACCGTCCCCTGTGAGTCACTGATATTCACGCTTTAAAGAAAACAAAAAAAACAAAAACCTTCTTACCTCCACTCGCTTCCTTCACTGAGCGACTTCTGGTCTTTGTTTTTGTTGGCAACTGGACTGGGACCCAAGACCCTGTAGGGTCCTCAGAACTCCAGGTTGACTATGTGACTAAGTTGGGATGCACAGCTAACGGGTACTGCTACGTCTACTTTAATGTACTCAAATTTAAGGAATCATCGCTTGTATACAATCAGAAGAAAGTGGTATTGGTTTACCCCAAGTGGCCAAGTCCTTTGTAGGACCTCAGCTACCTCCGCTAACCCAGATATCACCGTGTTAGCAAGGTCTCAATGACGGCTGAAGGTCCTGACGGCTCTTAAACGACTCCCTTTATCTGTCAAACCTCACTGATCAGGGTTTTTAGGATAAATCATGGTTCCATGTGGTGAAATGCAGATTGAGGACCTAGTCAAAAAAACGTGGAGATACTCTGTGTCATGGAAAGCTTCTTCTCAGTCGACTTGAGCAGAAGCTTGAGCTGGAACGGTTTTGTCGTCCGTTGTCTCCAAGGTGACCAATGAGTCGTCTACTGTACTTTAACTGTACCGCGTGCTCGTTGACACGGCACTTGAGCACCATTGGGTTTTGGAAGCGATCGCTTCCTAAAATCTCACGATACGATACCGTTCAAGTCCAAGGTACCGTATTTATTGTGATGTATTGATGGGACGTCTAAAGCCCTGGGGCTGAAGCCGATGCTAGCCCAACAACAACGGCATCAACAACAGCATGAATCAAAAGTTTTCTGGACTTTTCGTGGGTCGTACAACTTACTGGTTGCTTGGTTCGTGGATCATTGCTGAGCACGTGCGAAAACGATGCTCGAGACTGCAAAGGATGATGGGTATGCAATTATTTGGCACGGCAGAATGGACAGTATGCTCGACTGTTGGTTCAGTTTCCACACTTCAAAAATGAAAGTGTTGACTCTTAGCTTAGTTTAGTCTCTTAATTACCCGCAATAGTTGCTTTACAAGGGCTCACAATCGAGCAAACAACGAGAGATAAGATTTGGAAGGATTTAAGGTGTCGATGCTCAGTGTTTGTAAGTTCAGGAGAGTGTTTTTGGTACGTGCTTTGACTCACTGAAGTTTAATCCATATGTCCTAAATATATATTTACCTTTTTCATAATGCGGCCAAATTAATTTGTGTGTGTGTGTAGCCTGGCGGTGCCGTTAGGGCCAGCTGTGTCGGTGGCAAACTCCCCCCTGAATCATTAATGGAGGTGCGTTCACCGTAGCTGCTCCTCTGTCTCCTTCTCAGAACAGAAGAAGCTATTTGTTTCGCAGCAGAAGCACCAGTTTTCTCCAATAACCACTTACGGAGCCGTTGCCGGCGAGGACACTGGAGACGGAGTGAGAGGTGAACGGTAAAGAGTGAGAATAAATGGGGGGGGAGACGCAAAAGGGAAGGGACGAGGCTCGGGTACATGACACAGTGCCGTGATAACTTTGGCAGCGAATGCACCGCAGATTAACTGTTGCAGAGAGAGAAATTGAGGTTAACCGGTGCATAAATGAAGCCTCAGCGATGAGTCACGAGTGTTTTATATATGGATGCATGGACGGCAGCGGTGTGTGAGAGACACGCTGCCATTTTGGGTCGTCCGCGGTTAATCCGTGTCGTCTTGGTGACTCCACTCCAGGCTGCTGAACGCTACGCTTTCTGCCGTTCGCCCGTTCATTCCCATTCACACACTCCACTCGCTTCCAGTTGTAGGATGACTCACTCGAGCGCTCATCCACCGTCGCACCATGTGCGTGTGGTTTAGTCTCAGAATTCATAGAACAGGTGACATCCACACAGCAATGTGCAGTGTTTTCTTGAAATTTTTCAGATTTGAAATTGGGCCTCTCAACCCTTTAAACCCTTTAAAACCTAAGCCTTAAAATATCCATCTGGACGTGTTTGTTTTGCTTATTTTAGCCATAAAAGGGCCAGAAAATGCCCTTTGAGTAAGTGTTTTTGCTAATTTTTCCAGAATAATGTTCAATATCTGGCAGTTTTCTACATGATCACCAGATTGTGTGTGTTAAATTTGAAATATGAACAGTATAAAACATAGTTTTAAATAAAAACAAAGATGCTAATTCTACGGTTACCTGCAACAGCACTAATTAAATTACCATAATAACCACATTTTGACGGCTTTGACGCGCAACTTCATAGATTTCAGAAACTTTTGCGATAGCACAAACCGCTGAGTACTAACTTACGATACGCTCAGTGTTAAAGGGTTAAAATCTCACGGTGGCCTCAGTCTTTGGCACAGACTTGTGTTTTCACCGAGTGGAACAGGTCGGTTCGGCACAGCGCGGCAGACCTGCAATAAACGGCTGTTTTCATCATCGATTAATCTTAAGTCTTGATTAATTTAGTACGAGTTTGGTCCAGAAAATGTTGAAAAATGTTGATCGTTGTTTCCCGAACCTCTCAAATGTCTTGTTTTGTCCACAACCTTCAAATTTGAGCCATGAAACTGGAAAATATTGACATTTTTAGAACCTGGAAAATGAGAATGTTTGTTTTGACGGAATCATCAATGATCAAACTATTCCATTCTTTGGTCTCCTTTCCTTGGGGTACCGGAGTAATGTTATAATGGTACGGTCCGATGATCGGGGGCGACTGTACCGAAGACTTAGGCAACCGTTAGATTTGAAGAATGATTTGAGAAAAACAACCGTTTTAAAATGGCACGTATTTCATGTTGTGGCCCAATTTAAAATCTGAAAAACCGTACCGTACCAAACACATTCTTGCCGTGATAAAACACAACTTTCATGACTTGTTTTACCCCATCCTGCAAAGGAGGCGTCACAGTCATACATCAGTAAAAACATAAAACCACGGCTATAACATTTGCCCGTAATCTACACAGTTCTTCCCACTGAAGAAAAGCACATAAGTCGCTGTGATTTAGTCGCTGTGCTACAGTAAGTCCGACACATTGACTTAAAAGCACATGACGAGACGCTCGTAAGACAATTTTCAAACCCTGTATCACAGTCATTTCTCAAAAAGATCAAAAATACGACCGTTTTGTACGTCTTCGGCTAAAAGAGCGCCCGGGCTGATATGAGTCATTACCTCAGGAAATGCATCAGATACAGATCGTACATTAATACCAACGGTGCAAATTGACTCTCTATTGACTTAAAGCTGTAATGATGCGAGATTCTAGAAGCCGATACCGCAGTTGAGGGTTGAATAAAAAAAGACGAGACGTTCTTATCTACGACGGGAGAACGAGAGCCACATTAGAACCCGGTGAGTTTTACGATCGGTGATAAATCTAAAGAGAGACTTCGGCGAGAGAGAAAAGAGAATTTTAAGTGATAGATTTGAAGTAGTTCATCACGGCAATTTAAACATAAGCACTGAGTGGTAAAGAGAAGACATTTTTCTGCTGGTGGTGGTGGTGGTGGTGGGGGGTTGGGCTATGGAGGCTGATGGTGCCGACAGTAGGAGACTTACTGCCACTCATACCAATCATGGAGGCTGGACAAAGTCAGCCAGAGCAGCTCGGGTCTGTGCCAGCTCTTAGACAAATTGCCTGGTTGAAATCCAAGGTCAGAATGTTAATAGTCTGAGTCCATGTGAAATCAGGCCTATCTTTTGGTTAATCCACACAGATTCCATGCTGGAGATGGAACAGAAATGAGAAACAGTATGTCTGTGTGTGTGTGTGTGTGTGTGTGTGTGTGTGTGCTGAGTGGCTTCAGTGTCTAAGTGGACCACAATCGCTGAATTATGTATGGAAATTTTGACGTGTGGAAAAAAAAACCATGGCGGTATTTGTACTTTCATTTAAACACCCCCTGGAGCTGGAGTTAAAGAAAAATATTTAGCAGCACTTTTGAGGTATTTGAACTCATATCTGAGCGTTCTTTTTTCCTCCTAATTGTAAATCAAAAATAAATATGTGCAGCGTTTCTGTCGCAGGCAAACAAACACAAAAAATGTGTTGACGGAGATAAAGGTCATCGGGACGATGTTTTTCATCTCAATTCCACTTCTCTGGTGCTTCATTACAAAAATCCTCACACTTTCATATCAGTTTGGACAGAATATTATCGTCTAGTTTGGTTCAGACTGCAGCCGGAATCAGATTTGTAAGCTTATCCGACCACAATCTGATCTTCCTGAACCGTCTTCCACATGGATTTCTATGTGCTTGTTTCTGTCCAAGATGGTTCTGTAGCTCTCAAACTCTCTCTGGATCTACGTTGTTGTTGTTGTTGTAGGGTTAGGATTATTGGTTGCGAAGTCTGTTTGTATTCAAATCTACGAGAAAATGAGTCCTGTCCTTATTATTCCTGTGGAGTTTGGCCTCAGTTATGAATTTCAGGTTTTCATGTGACGTCCAGTTTGTGAATTATGGTGGATAATTTCACACTTTCACTACGATTCTCCACCCTCTCAAACCAAATATGGTTTCTTCTGGGTTTTAGGGCGCTTTCACACCACTAGTTCGATTATTTGATCCACACCAGGCAATACAATTGTTATTATGTAACATATGACTCCAGTGTGGTCAGCTTTCACACCAGCAAACGAGAGTTTTTGGTTCGAATGGATCGTTTGGTGCGCACCAACTGCTGTTGGTGTGAAAGCCTCCCTTAAAAACCTAAATGGCCCATGGACAAACGTCAGAAACCACTTGTGCAGTCCTTAACTTTGCTCCAATTCAGAGAAAATATCGCCTCTGTAGATTCCTTTACGTCACAGTTCTCCCAAAAGTTATTAAATCAGTAGCAGGTCCAAGTCCAAATCAATTTCTAGTGATTTTCAGAATCCTAAAAATATGAGTAAAATACGCGAGTCATCTCCGTCAGGCTGCTCTGCAGAAGGTTTTCTGTCCGCGTTGTTGAACCCTCTTCATCTTTCTGGCCTTGGAAGCAGCAGCGAGATGACACTTTTGCTGGATTATCGTCAAACGTCTGAAAACCCTAATGACAAAAAACACACTGACTGTTGTAGGTATGAATTATGGATGTAGAACTTTGCCTCAGATACTTTATCGCCCTTAAGCTGTAAAGAAAGAACCTTTAACAAAACGCTCCTCCCCTCTGTGAACATGCACTAATAGAGGATTAAAGTTTATGAAGGGTGTCAGTGCCCACGTCCCCATGTCCGTATTCATTGTGTGCAAGTGCGTGTCCATTTTCCGTCGGGCCTCGTCCGCCGACTGTACGCCTGCGCGCCTTTTGTGTGTGTGCGCTAGCCGTCGCGTGCTCGCGCACACAACATATGCCTCAATAGCAGGAAGTAGCGCTTGAGACTGTGAGTTAATGGGCATTTTGATGCCCACGGGGCATCGAGTTTGTGTTAATGGCTTGGGCAACTGTGTACAATGCTGATGGTGTTTGCTAATGAGAGAGAGAGAGAGGCGGCGAGTCCATCTGTTTATCCACAGTTGTTGGTTTGATCATCCTGGCGTCTTGGAGCATAGCAGGAAATGTGAAATTCTGTCCGTCTGCCACTTTTTCCTCTCCTGCCGCACTTTGCATATCTTCACTTCTTCCTTTCCGTAGTCAGCTTTATCTCGCTGTGCTTCCTGTGTCCGCTTACGAGGTGTTTGTACCAATAGCAACATCGTAAGCTTGAATAACATTTAACGCAATGAGCTAAGACAGGAGGCAGGACAGAAACAGACGCTAAAATGTAAACAGCCATCTGCCTAGGCCGGTTGTGGTGAAAGGGGAAAAATGGGGGACAGAAAGAGGGAAGTGTCTTCTACATCTTTTAAAGCGGTAGAAGATGGATGGATGGATACCGGAAAGCAGAGTATACTTGTCATTATGGTAGTACCACACACGCAAAAATGTAAACGGCCATCTGCCTAGGCGGGTTGTGGTGAAAGGAAAACATGGGGGATGGAAAGGATAGTGTCTTCTACATCTTTTAAATCGGTAATAGATGGATGGATTGATGGATACCGGAAAGCAGAGAATATCTGTCATTACGGTAGAACCACAGACTCAAAGATGTAAACGGCCGTCTGCCTAGGCCGGTTGTGGTGAAAGGGAAAAAATGGGGGACGGAAAGGGAAAGAGGGAAGTGTCTTCTACATCTTTTAAAGTGGTAGAAGGTGGAAGGATGGATGAAAACAAGGAAGCAGAGAATACATGTCATTAGGGTAGAACCACAGACTCAAAGATGTAAACGACCATCTGCCTAGGCCGGTTGTGGTGAAAGGGAAAAAATGGGGGACGGAAAGGGAAAGCTACTAAAGTGTCAAGAGTGAAAGAAACCATGCATTTGTGTGGAAGTTTCATCGGACAGAAAACAAAAACTTTGTATAATATACATAGTATTATATAATTAGACAACATACCGTTTGCATAAACATATTGAGCCTGTCCTATTTTGTTATTGAAGGGAAGTTTTATCGCAGTAAATGCACTTATGGAAGTATTACACTGTGTAAAAAGCAAACAATGAACTCAGTGAAATTGTTGCCGTCGCCGCTGCTGCTTTTTATTTACATTTTTACAATCTGTGCTTCGTGAAGCGTTTATTTCGTGCACCGTCTCTGAGGATTTTATCGGAGTTCACGCTCCGCTCCAGTGATTTTGAACAGTATTGGACTTGAGTATCATTCCCCTTTTTTTCCCCCCCTTTATTACTTTACAATTTGATGCTCAGAAACGTGACACAGTCGTGTGTCCATAATTGGCCTCCTTCCCCATCACTTTGTCGCCCGTCTGAACGTCTTTACGTTTAAGAGCGTGATGTCTGACCCACGACAGCCCGACAGTCGCCATGTTAATAAAAAAGATGACGACCTCTCGTATCTCTTACCAATCTCTGCAAGGAATCTGATATTTGGTGAAAGTGGGAGTCTTAAAAGAGCCGGGGGCCTCGTTGTGGAGCCCGAGTCGGGACTAAATCTTTGTTTTCGTGTGTTGTCAAAACACAGAAACGCCTACAATCCATTTTTTCGCGCGCGCGCCGATTACTTTGTCTCCTTCTGTCAAAGGTCGGAACAGATCTGATAAATTCCTCCAGTCAGAAGCTCATGGTCTCCCGTTCCTCTGTGTTTTAAAGTCTTTTTTTCCTTCTTTACTCATTGACTCATCGGAGGCAGGGCGGCGTTTCCATGGCAACCCTTTCCACTCCCCGACTGCGTCAAAGGCTCGACTCCTCTTAAACTCTCAGCCCCGCACTCTTTTCCTTTTTTTTTATTTTTATTTTGCCTCCCTCACCCATCCATCTCTTCCTCCTCTTCCTCCCTCTCCAACTAACACATGCTTCCCACTTCCAGCGAGCGGAGATGACAGGTCAGAGGTGTATGAAATGAAGCCATGATTCCACTTCTTGTATGATATACTGTCTGCCATTACTCATAGACGCTTTGGCACTGAGAAGGGAATGAAGAGAGGTGTGTGTGTGTTCTTGTACTTGCGGCATACTGAGGACCAGTGAGGGTTTTTAACCAACAAGTGAGGTCATTTTTACGGAGTGAGGACATTTTGGCCGGTCCTCACTTTGTTTTCATTGAAATCACTTCCTTAGGTTGCTATAACATGCTATACTCAATTTGTCAAAAATTTAAATTTCGGACGACTTTTTCTCAAATTTTGGACCATATTTTTTTTTTTCAAATTTTGCACCAAATTTTTTTTTTCAAATTTTGGACCAATTTTTTTTTTTTAAATTTTGGACCACATTTATTTTTTTTCAAATTTTGGATCAAATTTTTTTTTTGTCAAATTTTGGACAAAAAAATGTTGGTCAAATTTTTTTGTCAAATTTTGGACGACATAGTATAGAATGACGTTTTTGTCAAATGTTGGACCAAATATTTTGGGTCCAATTTTTTTTTTCTAATTTTGGAAAAAAAAATTGTTTCAAATTTTGGAAAAAAAAATTGTTTCAAATTTTGGGTCAATTTTCTTTTTCAAATTTTGGGTCAATTTTCTTTTTCAAATTTTGGGTCAATTTTTTTTTTCAAATTTTGCGTCAATTTTTTTTTTCAAATTTTGGAAGACAGTATAGTATGACATTTTTGTCAAATTTTGGACCAACATTTTTTTGTCAAATTCTTTTTTAAATTTTGGTTGACATAGTATAGTATGACGTTTTTGTCAAATGTTGGACCAAAAATTTAAAAAATAAAATAAAATCGAAAAAGCTTTCCAGCCCTTTTTGCTCTGGGGCTCCACCTGCAGACATTTAATGGTACTGCAACCAGTAGTTTCTTGTAGATGTCATTCATGAAGTAGATATTTGTAATTGTGTTGATTTATAAAGTGGAAATGCTGGTCCTCACTTTGTCAGCAACCCAGTCCTCAGTATGCAGCAAGTACAAGAGTGTGTGTGTGTGTGTGTGTGTGTGTGTGTGTGTGTTGGGGTGACGAGGCAGGACACAGATGTGGATGTGACAGGTCAGTGACGTGACGCGACGCTCACCTCCTGAGCGACACATGCGCGGCTGACTGAACTGATGGAGGTTTCTAATTGGACCTCATCGCACAGAGGCTGTTAAAAAATAAAGTGCTCTACACGCTTAGAAATAAAAGTGCCATATAAGGTTCTTCGGGCTTGTCCTCATAGGAGAACCTTTTTTTATAAAGGTTCCACCTGGAACCCTTTTGGAGGGTTCCACCAAGAACCCTTTTAAAACCCTTTATGCAGGAATGGGGTTTTAAAGGGTTCTCTGGATCAAAACGGTTCTTACTGGAACCATTAGCGTTACCAAGAACCCTTGGTAACGCTAATGGAAAGCGTTACCAAGGGTTCGCTTTCCCTTCTGGAAAGGGTTTTTCAGAAGCAAATGGTTCCAGGTAGAACCTCAGCCCTTGTAGAAGGACCCATTTGGAACCCGTATTTCTATGAGTGTAGAGTAGGGCTGCACCGATTACTTGAGTAACTCGATTACAAACTCGATTGCTGCCTGTTCAGCGCCGGGATCATTGTTCCACACGGACCGTTTTAGCATACGCACGCTGCACATCCGGATTTCAGCTGGCGCGATGGACGGAGATGGGGAGTGAAACAACCTGTAAAAGGCAGGAAACGTCCAAAGTGTGGGACCATTTCACGATTAAACCAGAAGCCAACAAACTGGCCTAGCAAAACAATGATTCAGCATCTGAGCCCAAAGCATCCAGTTGCTGATGCTTCTGGCAAACGCTAACGTAAACATTGATGTTAGCTGATTTAATGCAGCAGCTGTCAAATACTTCTGTAATCGAGTATTCTGCCGATTATTCCCCGATGAATCGAGTAATCGGACAATGTCCAAAGTGTGGGACCATTTCACGCTTAAACCAGAAGCGAACAAACTAGCGTAGCAAAACAGCACGTCCTCAATGATTCAGCGTCTGAGCCCAAAGCATCCAATTGCTAACGCTGTTGGCACACGCTAACGTAAACATTGATGTTGGCTGATTTAATGTAGCGTACTAGGGCTGCAGCTATCTATTATTTTTGTAATCGAGTAATAATAATAATTTTGCGTCCTAATAATTGGTAGAATACTCAATTACAAAAATATTCGATAGCTGCAGCCCTACAGGTGCACTCTCGATGCTGGACGTAGCTATCGGAGGTTAGCAATGCAGTGTAAATCACGGCTGACCCTGGAGTAACGTGATCGTCCATTGTGTCTGCCATTGTTGTCAGAGGGAAACCATTGGCAATGGACGAGAACAACCTCGTCCAAGAGCTCAATTTGCTCCGATTTGTGTAGCCAGTCGCGAGTCGATTGGCTGACGATTGTGTTGTGTTAAGTAATTTAGTTGGAACTTTGGACATTTCTCAACTTCTGAGTAGCCACTGAGAATTCTTTCAGTTGACACATTTACAGCATATGTGAGGCAATAATTGAGTCCACAGGAGCTTCCCTCCAATGTGCAATGATAACAATGTGGTGTCTGAAACGTCAGGAAATGTAAACCTCGTCTTGTCCCGCGAGAGTTCGTCCAAATTAGGATTTAAATGAAGACACAAACCTGGTAGCAATGTAATATTTTCATTTTCAAATCATTCGCGACACCTCTCTCCAAACCCACATGGCACAACTACCCCTCATTTCTGGCGTGCCAATATATTAATTTTGCAAGCAACTTTCATTTTGAGTGCGACACCAAGGAGCTGACGGCTCACAGGTGGGACCTTAATGGAGCTCCGTTTCCACTTCCACTTCCATGTGGCAGCCTGGAAGTTCCTGGAATACACGCACTCGTGAGAGGTGCCGGTGATGGAAAATGACAGCGTCTGTAAGTGGGGGGAACCAGAAATAACCAAACGTGGTGGGTAAGAGAGAGAGGAAGGAAGAAAAAAAAAAAAGAAAAGTCACCTCGGCTCACTTAATTGTTTCCTCAAGGAGTCGTCTGACTCGTGTCTTATTCACACAGTGCTGTCATCACACAGCCGTGGGAGCAGAGAGACGCAGATTTCTACTCGGTCATTCAGAGGTGGGACTCACGCGAGCTGTTAACAGCCGTAGAAGCAGAAATACGCAGCCTTTCAGATGCTCAGGTGGCTTCTTCTAGTGACTTAAAGAGAGCCCAGACCTGGCTGAGCACAGAGCGCCCTCTGCTGGACAGCTTGGTAACGACTTTAAAAAGACTGCTGTACTTCTAGGCTGTATATTTTTGAACTTGACTTTTTGCCAATATCCAATATTCTGATATATCAGGAGTGGAGCTATAATAAGACATATGTGTATATGTATGTGTATGTACATATATATGTATATATATTTGTGTATGTACATGTATGTGTATATATATGTGTATATATATATGTATATATGTTTATATATGTGTGTATATATATGTATATTTATATACATATGTGTATACATATATATTTATATACGTATATACATATGTATGTGTATGTATGTATATATATATATATACGTATGTGTATATATGTGTATTTATATGTATGTATATGTATATGTGTGTATATGTATGTACATATATATGAACATATATGTAGATATATATATACATGTACATATATGTATGTATGCATTTATGTGTATATATATATATACAGGTATACATATATACGTGTGTGTATATGTATGTAGGTATATATATATATATACCTACATACAACTGCAGATAAATACTTAAGTCTCCTCTGTAGTGAAATCAACATCATATTTTACCAACTCACGTCACAGCAGATGTAGATCTTGACATGTTTTAATCCGCCAATACTGATATTGTGCTTTTTTACCAGTTTTTAATGTAAAAAAGTATATATTTTTAATGATGCACTGGGTGAGCGAGATCCAATTTGCAGCCTTACTTGTGAAAGTAAATATTTTGAAATAAAGAAAAATTGGGATGGGAAGTATACCATCTCTTAATGAGTGGTTGTCAAACTATTTATACCTGAGCAAATGTTGAGCTCTAGAAATAACATCATCATCGGCAACAGTAAAATACAGTGGTGTAAATAAGTCTGAGCAAAGTCGGCTACGGTCTTTTTCACAGGAGGCAGATTTATTTATTCCCCAATAAGATCATTTGCTCCCTCCATAGTGACGTACACACTCGCATACCCTGGTATAAGTACCACCAAAGGAAGCTAGCATACCACTAGGGGTGGTACACGTACTACAGTTTTGAGAACCGAGGGCCTAAATGAATCAATATTTAATCAAATTTGGAGGGAGAAATTGATTCAGGACCTTATGAGTGTGAATCAAATTGGTTCAGGAGATCCGTTGCGATGCCAAGCCCCAGGTGGGACGTTCGTGTGAAGGTGTGCAATTGATAAACGCTGTTTTGTTTTTGATGTGGAAAAGCGAGTGAAACTCTCACCTCGACGCTGCGGATTCTCACACTTGTCGTCTCGCATTTTTGGAAAGAGTGACATCGCGACACTAAATGTGTCCGTCACCCAGAGTTTACGCGCTTGAACCGGACACGTGGGACACTTCCTGTAGCCTGACCCAGTTATTGCCTCCGTCCTCCATCCATCCAACCCTCGGCAGTTAAGAGAGAAATCCAATTCATTTCAATCTCCAGATAGAGTTGTGCCTTCCTGTGTGCTATCAGCAAACGTACATAAATCCCAAATGGGATTTTCCAAAACCGTTTCCCCTGTAGCGTTAGAGACTTGAAACCCTGTAGTTCTGGTTATTTTCTTCTCTCTGAAAAAACTAAATGGGAACTTTAAAAATGTCAGGAAACCACTTTGAACACTGGGCGTCGCTTTATAACACGGCTTTCACAGCATGGACCTGGATTGTCTTTGAACAATTTTTTTTTTTTAGTACTTGTAAACAACCTCCTCCATGGAAATCCCCTTCACAAAAAAGTAGCCCACACACACACTTCTATCAGTGCCTTCCACCTGCAGTTCCCCCGGGGGCTTCGCACTGACACACTTTCACGCTTTCACATGTGCAGCGACGGACGCGATATACGTCGCACAGTGAGCCGGCGAGGCCCGGACTCGACAGAAGAGAAACCCCTCCGTGTCATTGTCACAATCGGACACTTTTAGCAGCATCGGGCTTCTTCTTCTTCTTCGCCGCCCTTCTTACGTTAATTACTGGGTGTGCGCTTAAGTCATTGTCTGCTCTTGGACCGAGAAAAAAAGCAGCTTTCAAGGTAAAAAATACATCACATGTGAACACAATTGTTTCTACCCAGTTCGCAGGGATCGTACGTTACCTTTTTTCACTCAGACCACAGATATGTGTGAGGTCTGTGTGTGACTCTGAACCGTCTTTATTCATGTTTACAGACGTGCAAAATTGACCAATTCCTTTTCCCACGGGGGAAGAATTTCTTTCAAATTCGGGTTTCAACAATTATTGATAACTCATCATTTACTACAGTTTTACCTCCAGCTGAAACGTAACTATGGTACCTATCGACCCATAGATACACGTTTTTAGTTAGGGCTGTAAGTCGCAAAACAATAGTTTCAAATTAAATGTCTGTGTCGCGTGTAAAAGTCTTAACATATGAGTCAAATCTATGCCAACGACACCAAAGTACAAACGCTTTAATCGCTAAGCAAACTTATGGTGGAAACCTCATCAAAGCTACTTGATTACGACACAGCCAAGTTACCAGATAGCTGTTATTTATACTCCCACTAGGGGGCGCCTGTTTAAAATACGTACGTATGGATCTTAAATTCCTGCGTGGTAACGTGTCGTTGAGGACGGTCTCAAAAATGGCAGTGCTTAAAAGTCGGAGCTGAATTCACCAACTATGCAGCATCTGTAACTTTCGGTACTTTTCGTTGACGCTAAGTTTTTTTGATCCGCAGAGACATAAAGTTAGCATACCTGTCCAGTAGTCGCCACCATGTCATCACTTTGCAGCCCTTTCTGGGCTTTGTGTTGTTCAAACGCAGCAAACGATGTTCACTCTGTTCTTGGATCTGCTCCGCATCGGCCTTTGTCTTGGCAGTAGCTTTCCCCCAAAACACCGTCTTTCGTTTGCGACCGACACCTGTTGTTGGCGACTTCTTTTCTATCCTAACTTTGCTGCGACTGTCTCATTGGATTTACTCTCACAAGTTTCATCTTTTTTTTTACCACCCCTTTTTGAATATAAGGTCATATTTTATTCAATAACCACTGATGAGTTGAGCCGAGGCTCTGAGTGCAACGATGTCCACAGGGTCTTTGAAGGAAACTGGGTCGGAATTCAACAAAGGTCCTGAAACGTTGTCATATGTGTGTCGTTTGGTTTAGCTGGGGGACTTTTCAGATCATATCAGGATAACTCTTTGAGCCGACAGGCTCTCTCAGACAACTCGGAGCTCTTGTTTATCCAAGCTCCTAATGGAATATTCCATCTTTGCCAAATCAGTGAGACGGGGGGGGGAATTGAACGCGCCGACGCCGTTATCTCAAACAAGCGACCGACCCGCTAAACGAGCGAAAGGCAATCACGACGTCTGACCGTCCGCATCATTATTCGCCCGCGGACGGTGCTAAAATGAGCTCGATGACTCCGCGAGTATTCAATTTAGAAGGTAATGATGTTACACCAGGAAGTGGACGCACTTATCTGAGATGACAGAGTCGCTCGGTGGGTTTGGACGGATTGAACGTCGCCGCACCGTGTTTGAATTTAAATGTCAGGGGAAACCCACAGGCCTGAAATCGTACTATCCGCAAAAAATGATGTCCTGAAACAGAAACTAGTCTCTAACTATGGTTCTTTATTGATGGAACTATGAATATAGGTATATATTAATACTATATATTAGTATTGATTTTTTTAAATGAGTGCGTTTTAATTAGTTTTCAAAGTGGGTTTGTCATATGTTATATGTTTGTTATGTGCAATATTTTTAGTGTATTGTTATTTTCTGCAACCAACACTATCAGTGTGCTGTTTGGGGACTCTTGTTTTAAGTTATCTTCAGCTCTTTTGTCTCAGTTTTATCACACGTTTCCTCATTTTGCTGCTGCCGCAAGTCGCAGTTACAGAAAATTTGATCTCATCTTCAGATAAGATGACAACAAACAGTAGACTATCGCATACTGCTAATCTGGGCAGAGCAGGTTTACCAGCCATGGCACCGCTAGTACAGATAATTAACTTCCCTTTTGTTGGGCTTTATGCTGAAAGAAGAAGAAGAAAGAAAGAAAAAAAGTGCTGTGGTGTTTTCATTTATTCATGACGGTGACACGGTTTGTCGGTGACTTAACAGACAGAACAGATGGGATTTATCTGTGACTTGTGATCACTTTCATGAGGAAAGATTCTTGAAAATGAGCCGGGTGTAGAACTAGAGAAGAGATTCTGGTGGAAGTTTTTATTTTGAACTTTTTTTATGCTGTGTTATGTTTGCTGCCCGCGTGTGATTTCCCCTCATTTTTTGATCTCTGGAAGTGCTTGATGCAGTTGATTTAGGCTTTAATATTTTATGCCGTTGCATTCTGGGAAATGTAGAACCCAAACTCCTAACTCTTACACAGATACATTTTTAGCAGTGGGTGTTTCAAAGGATTTCAGGGTCCCCAATAAGCCTTGAAACGCATATGCACATCAAAAACCAAAATCGCACTCAAAGATGTGAAGCCATCTGCCTAGACAGGTTGGGGTGAAAGGGAAAAATGGGGGACAGAAATGTATGCAATTATCTAATCTTTTCTTTGACTCCCGCCAAAAACGCATGCGATACGAACCGAATCGTGACGTTGGTGTATCTTTGCAGGCCTGGTCCCCAATCAAAGCAAGAACTGAGTGGAAGCTAGCAAGCTAGCAATGGCATTGTGTCATTATAGTGAGGGGGTTTCCAACAATAGTGTCCTTACACTGTTATGTATAAAGAGTAGAAAGACCTTGTTGGTAAGAATTAGTGACATCTAGTGGTGAGTCTGTGTAAAATGGCAAATCCCTTGCCTTAAGACACATAAAAGGCCAAATTATTGTTTATTTTAAACCTATAATACATACATACAAGCTAACTAGTGTGGGTAGTATATTCTTCCTCGTTTTTTCCCCAGGAGTGTTTGACAAGATTTCTATTTAAATTTTAATTTCAAAAGAGAAACATGTTCCAAACACCTTTTGTTTACCAGGATAATTGAAATTAAGCTGCGTCGCAGACACACTACAACGAGTGCTTTATCCCCTTTAGTAAAAAGAGTAATTTGATGTAGTTTTAACGGAGTTCAGTGTTAAAGGCCCCTTTTTTCAAGTGTTTATCACACTGAAATCCTAGAGAGAATAAAACATGCTGAGGGCTTTCAGAAGAGACTTTAATATCCTTGTGTAAGTGAAATCCTGAGTCACATATGGAGACATTAAAATGGTGACTCGACATGTTTGAAACACCAAATGAGCAGCGGAAACCTCTGACTGTGCAAAGCAAATTTCCAATTTTTCGTCTTATTTGGCTGTGATCTCGTCGTCGTCGTGCCCCTGAATCTTCCCACAGTACGACGGCAAAAGGTCTCTTTTCCCGTGTCCAGTGTGGTTTTGTGTTTTACCCGCAAAGACAAAAGTGCTCTGCAGTTTCTTTGGCCTGCACCTCCCTCTCTTTTTCTTCACCTTCCCTGTACTGTTTGTGTTGTGATTTGCAGCGCGCTCCGCTGCACGGACGGACGCTTCGGTGCTCGGTCAAGGTCGGGCTGCTCCTCCGTGGTCAACAAAGAGCAAATACATGTTTCCTTATGTTTGACATAAGCGGCACAATTCCCCAGACGGACATACATCACACTCTATGTACATCGGATGCACAGAGGGAGGAGGAGGAGGAGGAGGAGGAGAGTGACCTTTGTAAAGCCAGTGTTTGTGCTTCTTGTAGCTGGTTCACTTGGATCCAGATTAGCTTTGAGACCGAGGAAAATCTCCACGCTGCTTTGTTCCTTTTTGTTCGTAAAGACCAAGCACAAATCATGTGGCTAATTACATAAGCTGTAGCCACATTAACTATACTGAGAAAACTCGGCTCTAAAAGCTGCTGCACTGTACTCCAATTATGTCGTTATTAGCGAGGCAACCGCGTTCGTGTTTAGACCTTTTGCGACTGGGTAGGAAGACAAAAAATATATACATGGCATTGTTTCAGTATATAAAAAAGAAACTGCAAAAAAAATGCACATTCTTACCTATTCACATCTTTCATCCGAGTTGCAGTTCCCGTAAAATGTGCATACATGCATGGGTCAGAGTTTCCGTAAAAGGCCGTACGTTTCCCGCCAAGTTTGTTATAAGTCCCAAATTATGCATATAAAGTGGAGTACACAATTTTTATTAATGAGGCCCCTGATTACATAAACCACTAGATCCTCAGTAGATAGTATATTACATAAGCTGCTTTCAGACATGAAATGAAACCAGGAAATCTATCCTCAAAGGTCGCTGTCGAAACTGCTTCGTCCAAACCAGAATACGCGACGTGATTAGCAAACTCTGAACAATACTCCGAACCCAACGGTGATGTTTAATCCCGACTCTGTTTGGTCTCCGTGAATAGAAATGTTGTAAAATGTACAATTTTTGTTTGCTACATCCTTCATTTGAAAACTATCAGACCTGTTTTTTGGATTTTTCAGTGATACCGGCGCAACATTGCATCAGCTAATCACATCCTGTGTGCAGCGCTGTCATTTTGGCGGGAAACTCGCGATCTGAACACCGTGATACTCAGAAACACAGGTGTACATAGCCTCTTAGGTCGTTTTCACACCTAATAGTCTTCGCTAGACTCGGTACGATTGGGGACTCGGTTCATCTGTTGCATCAAATCCTATCGCTCTTGGGTTTTTTTTATTTAGTTTTATGCGAACGTACGACGCGTTGTAGTCCGTTTCCTGCGTTTGGTTCACTTGACGCGAAGCAAGACCTCGATTTCATCAGAGTTCGGCTCACACCTCCCCAAACAAACCAGACTTTCCGCGCAAACGAACTAGGGTTCGATTAAGAAGTAGCTGGTGTGAACGCATCCTGAATCCAACATTGTTTGCTCTGTTTTGGTCTCCCCCAGTTTCTTCCACGTACTAAACATTCAACCTCACAGCCGGTGAATATTAGTCACTCTTATTTATACTTTACTCACTGAACAAATCTTCGGATCTCCACAGATTAGACGAGGGATTTGAAAAGGATTTGTTTTTCATCAGGTGTGGCTGCGCGTACTGCGATTGGATTGCCCTCATATTCGGATGAATTCTCGGGCAGAAACCCCACGGCCCCCGATGCTAAGTAGGCCGACGTGTGACGCTGCGTATGTGCGCGGTAATTTGTTGTGTTTGTGCGACGGCAGATTCCTGCAGAGATCGGAACCGACCTAAATCATCTCCGCGGGGAGAGCGAGTCGGCGTTCGAGACGACTTGGCAATAGTGTTAAGGCTCGAGTGATGGCATCTGTGGGGACTTGATGAGAGCCAATTACGAGCCAATTATGCTGATTAATGGGATTACAGCTAGTATCTCTCCTGGTAGACACTTACACTTGTAAATAGATATTTTCCTTCTCAAACTGGAGCAGAGAGCTACAGTCCCCACAATGCTCAACACTATGTGCTTCCCTAATTAGCAATGGATGCTTTCTGTGTGAGAGGAACGGCTTACATGTTTTTTTTGAAGTTGAGCTTTGAGGCTTTCCTCATTTGCTGGTTCTCTTTTTGTTTTTGTTTTTCTTTGAAGTGAAAGAACTAAATGGTCAATAAGAGATGTTTGACTTCACTGCAGCTCAAGGGGTTTTCAGAAACCTTAAAAGTGGCCTTGGGTCTTTTGGAAGGTAAGCTCTCTGAGAGAGGACAGCAGAGAGTGACCCAACATCACATCTCGTCCATCTACTCCCTCACCTCAGGGCTCCCTGAAGAGGAAGGAGTTCTTGAGAGGGTTTAACGTCTCACTTACATGGAGAGAAAACTCAGGCGCTGGTGTCTTACCTTTTACTCTGCTGTTGCTATGTTTGCATGTGCAAATTTCCTTCCTTTGATTAAAATCCCTGTCATGAAAGGATGTAAAAATAATTAAACCAGCAATGACACGTGCAGGTTTGTGTAATTGTCCAGAAATAGTTCTTGTTTCATCTGGAGTAGTAGTTCTCATCTGGAGTTCTTGTAGTCAATGTTAAGACGTGAGTTGCGGCTGTCGAGATAATCTGAATCTCACACCCTTGACGTAGGGTTTGGGTGACATAGGGTAAGTTTCTGTCAGACCATTGACGTAGGGTTAGGGTGACGTAGGGTTTGCCCGTCACGCCGTTGACGTAGGGTTTGCCCATCACGCCGTTGACGTAGGGTTCAGGTGACGTAGGGTTAGCCCGTCATGCTGTTGGCGTATCGTAGGGTGACGTAGGGTTAGCCCTCTGTCACACCATTGACGCAGGGTTAGGGTGACGTAGTGTTTGCCCGTCACAGTGTTGACGTAGGGTTAGGGTGACGTAGGGTCAGCCCCCGACACGCCATTGCCGTAGCGCAAGGGTGACATAGGGTAAGTGCCTGTCACGCCATTGACATAGAGTTAGGGTGACGTAGGGTTTGCCCATCACACCGTTGACGTAGGGTTAGGGTGACGTAGGGTTAGCCCCTGTCACGCCGTTGACGTGAGATTCCGTGCCGAACAACGAGCGAGTAAAGCTAAAACATGAGAGCCCAAATGATGACGTGATGCCTGGGAAATAGAAAAATTCCAAGATCTCTGTCTCACCAAAGGCAAATTACAAAAGACCGACTTTGTCCAAAGATCCCGAGGACAATGACTTGTCCAGACGCAAGTCAATAAAAGTGGACGACATGATGCGACGCGTCTCTGACAAGTTGCTCCTCCCATCTTAAGCTGTGTCAACACATTGTGTCCTTGAATTTGAGGGTATTGGTTCTGGAAAGTCCTTGAATTAGATGTCAAACCCTGGGTTGGTTGGGGTTATGTTTACTTGTCATACTTGGCAGGGAACACGAATAAACACAAATGAGTCAGCAAACACGGGACTGTGTCCAATAAAGTCAAAGTGAAGTCCATGTTTTTAATTTGTATGGCTCATATATGACAATTTAGTCGTAATTATTGGTTATTTGTGCCACACGGTTGGTGTAGTCGTCAGCTGGGATTGTCACCAGCGATTCTCGTGTGAAAAAGCGGTAGAAAATGAATAAATATTGGTTATTTCATGTTGTGAAAAATGAGAACGACTTGTGATTGCATCAGCGGGACCTTGATGCCATGACTCAGCTTCTCTGTTAATACCGTGCAGATGTCACCAGTGCAACAACACCACCACTGTATCTTGGCTCTCCTTTTGTAAGAGTGGGAGGAAGTGGGAGACGCGTCACTCGTCTCTATATTCAGCATGTGGTTGATACGCCAGCGCCGTATTATGAGCCTTCAGCAGAATCACACAGTGTGTGTGTCAGAGGTGTTTGGAGAAGCTTGCAGCTAAACACGAGTGTTACGGCGGGTGTTGAGCTGCGGCCTTAATTTATTATTGATGCTAACACGAGGGCAGGACTTTGCTCAGCAGGAGTCTTGGCCTCGACTGCTCAGATACTCGGGGCTTGCAGAGGCTGAGGGTGGAAAAACAGCATCAGGATGAACTTGTATGGGAGAGGATTAGGGCCACACGGGAAACAAATATTTGAGTTCTGACTTTAAACTCAGAATTCTGATTTTATTCTCAGAATTCTGAGTTTAAAGTCTGAATTTTAAAGTTAGAATTCTGAGATGTCACGGAATGTACGTAGGGTTAGGGTGATGTAGGGTTAGCCCCTGTCACGCCGTTGATGTAGGGTTGGGGTTTGCCCCTTTCACGCTGTTGATGTAGGGTTAGGGTGACGTAGGGTTAGCCCCTGTCAAGTTGTTGATGTAGGGTTAGGGTTAGCCCTTTCACGCTGTTGATGTAGGGTTACGGTGATGTAGGGTTAGCCCCTGTCACGCCTTTGATGTAGGGTTAGCCCCTATCACGCCGTTGATGTAGGGTTAGGGTTAGGGTGATGCAGGGTTAGCCCCTCAGAATTCTGAGTTTCCTCAAATATTCTTTTCCCGTGTGGCCCTAATCCTCTTCCGTATATAAGTTATATACGTAAGCAGCTATCTTGTTCTGGAGTCTGGAGAAACAGTTGACTGGTGTGAAATTTTTTTTTTGCGTACGTGGGTGTGCGCGCTACCCCCCTGAGAGACGTTGTACCCACAGCGTGACTCATTTAGTCACCGGGCAGCTCAGAACACACACTCCCCCTAATCTCCACGCTCCCCCAAGCATAGAAAATGTCTACAGTTTGCCAATTAGAGCACAGGGACTGGATTAGGTGGACGAGCATTGTTCCCCGGGAAGCAGCAAACGCTGATGGAAGATGCACGCTCATGTAGAGAAGGGAAGAAAAAAAAAATACCAACGTACACAGACGAGGAACATTGACAGCGTGTACTCTTTAAGCGCCCACACGTTCAGACAATGGAAACATAAAGCTGCTTCAAGTGCAACGACTCGAACGAGACGGGAGATGTTGTTTCTGTTCGACGGCGGCAAAAACAAAGCGTCAGAGTCAATACCTCGAACCTTGTAGAGGAGGAAACTTTGATGAAGCAGATGCGCCGGCGTCTGGTGCGGTAAACGGGTACAATGCAGCCTCCCGTCTGCCCACAGACATTACCTGAGAGAAATGAAAACACAGCTTCACCGTTAGCAGAGCGAAGAAGCACAGACAACAGAGCGAGTGCGGCTGGAAAATAAAGAAAGGCTCGTGAAGCGGGGCAGATTGTGCCGCAGTCAAATGGTACATGACACAGAGCAGGCCACCGCTTCCTGTTTGTTTTGCCTCCTCAGCGTGATCCACGTCTCGGCTAATTATTATGCTCCTCTGTTTCTTTTGTCTTGCTTTCTCTGTCTCAGCGTCTCCCTCTCTTCTTCTTCTTCTTCTTCTTCTTCTTCTTCTCGACTAAAGTGGATTTGAGTCAAACTGAACTCGATCATAAAATGGCTTTGGTAATTTCTCCTCTGTCTCTGTCAGAGCTGTGATGATAAAAAAAAAAAAAACCACAACGTTGTTTAAGACTTAATGACTCAATAGCTGCTCTCCAGACATTGTCTGGAGGCGCAGTACGAGGAAGCAGATCTCCGTTAAAGTCACCTAAGATAGATATTTTCCAATACTTCTCTTGCAAACTCCGTGGACTACTTCCAGCCATGTATGTATTGTATAATCCCCCCATTCCCACTGGTCGGGTAACCCGTTTAATCCCAGGTTTGAATGGGGTTTCTCGCCAGTGGGAATGGTTTGGATCGCTCTCGGGTCAAATGCACTCAGGATTTTACCGGCTTCAGCTCCAGTCAGCATCAGTTTCAAGTTTTTTGCAAAATAACAGTGTTATTTCCACTGAAGCGTCTCTCAACATCCCATTTTTCCTTGTTCTTCCTTTCTGGACACGTGTTTTAGCAGTTATGTGAAAGGTTAGGTTTTGCGCATTTTAGCTAAACATGGGACAGCCCGCAATTTCTTTTATTCCATTGATCGGATTATCTAAACCCATGGTTCTCAAACTGTGGTACATGTACATGCTTCCTCTAGGAGGAAAAATAAGAAACACTATTTCATTGTATCATGGCTCTCGGTTTTCTGACCTATCATCGTCCCCTTTTCTCAGAGTAAAGTGAGCTATCGGCCCCATGTTGGGAGGAAAACAATAATAATCATAGTTCTTGGCCAAAGAAAAGTAGCACTAAGAAGTCGGGGTGGGCGTGATGATTCAGCACAGAGAGAGTGAATGTCACAGAGTGCATCATGAGACCCAGGTGCTGAAACTGACACAGAAGCTGAGAACAAAGAGTCATAGAAACTAACAATGCAGAGAGAGTCATCTCAAACACCGTTTTCAACCTCTTTTTTTCCTCACACGTGCACACGTTTGTGAACAATTTAGTACAAAGAGGAATAATGTGACGCAGTTTCTGCGTAAATACTAATTTGTGGGCACAGAATACTAATATTTGTGCACAAAATACTAATTTGTGGGCTGAATACTAATTTGTGGGCACATAATACTAATACGTGAGCACAAAATACTAATTTGTTGGCACACAATACTAATTTGTGGGCTGAATACTAATTTGTGGGCACAAAATATTAATTTGTGGGCACAAAATACATGAGCACAAAATACTAATTTGTGGGCACACAATACTAATTTGTGTGCAGAAAATACTCATTTGTGGGCAGAAAATACTCATTTGTGGGCAGAAAATACTCATTTGTTTGGTAGAGAATACTAATATGTGAACACAAAATACTAATTTGTTGGCATAAAATACTAATTTATGGGCCCAAAATATGTGAGCACAAAATACTAATTTATTGGCAGAGAATACTAATTTGTGGGCACAAAATAATCATTTGTTGGCACACAATACTAATTTGTGGGCTGAATACTAATTTGTTGACACATAATACTAATATGTGGGCACACAATACTAATTTGTGGGCACACAATACTAATTTGTTGACACAGAATACTAATATGTGGGCACAAAATACTCATTTGTGGGCACAAAATACTCATTTGTGAGCACAAAATGCTACTCTGAGGGCACAACATACTAATAATTCATGGCCACAAAATACTCATTCGTGGCCACAGAATACTAATTTGTTCCCACAGAATAGGTATAATCTCCATCCATCCATCTTCAACTGCTTTCTCCTCCATCTCAGCTGACATAGGACGCACAGGCAGGCAGAAATGGTTATCATGTGCCCACAAAATCAGTAATATTAATAGCATTCTCATGAATTGGCGGGAGAGCTGCACAAGTAAATCGAGCGAAAAGGGGTGAAGCTTTGGGACGAACATAGATTATCGTGCGATTGAGTTTTATTGTAGGTTGGGAATGAGTTAAATCACACTATAATCTTTGTCCGTTCCGAAGCTTTAGTCTTCTTCGTATAGTATTAGTATTAGTAGTTTTTTGTTCCCGTGTCATGCCTGAGGCTGACATCAGTTCTTCGGTGTGCTGTTGTTGAGGCGTGAATCTGACGTACGTTCTGCTCCGAGACATTTCAAAACTCCGTCAGACCTGAGTAGAGGTTATCATAATTTATCCACTGCCCCCCCCCCCCCCGCCTCCTTTGAGGATGCAGCCGTCTGACGCTGCAGTCCAATAGGCTTTAATGTCACCGTTGGCTCGGGTGACATTTGTGCTCAAAGGCTGTTTTTTCACTTGATACCGTCTGACTGTTGACAAAACTGAGAGCGACACCGTGGCAGCGAGCACTGACACTGACTGGTGTGTGTGTGTGTGTGTGTGTGTGTGTGTGTGTGTTCATCTCCAGCCTCATATATTAGTATTCAGAGCCGGTCGCTTCCTGACACGACGTTCCTTCATGCCTCTCCTAGAGGATTTCCGACACTCTCTTTCTCGCTCTGTCTCGCTCCATCTCCGTCTCTCGCTTCTCTTCTTTCCCCCCCCCCCCCCCCTCTCTCCTCGCACGGCGCCCCCCCGATTCCAGACACCGGCAGCCTACGTTTCTTCCACATCGCCATGGAGACAGACGTGATGTCAGCGCCGGTCTGCGGAGAATTTTTTTTTTTTTTTCCCAGACTATAAACTCATTCCACCTCTGTAATCAGCATCACCTTAAAGATTATTAAAAGAGCACATTACCTGTCTGGACCACCTGGTGCAATACAAAAAGAAAGCAAAAAATCAGAACAGTAATCGATAAACTCCCAGATGCAACACGGCATCTTGTTCGCCTCTCTTTAGCAGCATGTGGAGCTCGGCATCGGTCACTTATTATTTAGGAACGTAGTGGAAAAGGGTGATTTGCGGCGAGCACAGGTGGCAGAGTGTTATTACGTTGACTTCAGAGGGAACAGAAGGCAAGAAGAGGCTGCTTTTGATTCTTTCTTTTCCCTTTCATTCTGCTGGTACCTCTCTGATTCTGGTCGAATCATCACCTTCAAAAAAAATGTCCGGGTTAAATCATAATCCGTCTCGTCCACACAGTTCCAGTCTCATCATTCTTGTTCTTTGTGTTCACATAATATAATCAAACCGATTGCTAATTTTCCACCGGTCAAGCAAACGCCAAGAAGCGCTAACGTTTTGGCTTTTGTCTGCAGCGGGAAATCGGTGCAATTTATTCACTGCTTCGGTCAAAGGACTCGTGCGGCGGACGACAGTTTCGTATCAGCTCTAATGGAAACGTTACGCCCAGTTTAATTCACTACTCAACTTAAAAAAGAGCGTAGTCAGAGCCGACTGTAATGCGTTTCAGCGAAAATCACTCAGTGCATCTGAGTTTGAAAGAAATAAGCTCTTATTTCCACGTTTTCGAACACGTCCATGGCTCTATTTGTACTCGGCGTCGGATACGTATTAGGACCAGCGTTAGATTTCAGTCCCGGCGATTTCTCACAAGGAGAACAAATCTCTTCCATATGTACTTATACGAGTTTATCACATCGCCTCAACCAAGTTGCCATGGCTACCGTCTACTCTGTTGTCTTTTTTTGACCGAAAACATAAGAGCACGCAAAGTGCTACACGTGATGCACTTTCTGAAAAGGAACACAAAATTGGGCATCAATTGGAACAAACATGGAACAAACACAAAAGCAGAATTACAAATAATTTTAATAATTGCTTTTTTGTGGATAAACCAAAAAAAAACAAAAACACACCACACCATGGTTTTTTTTTGTATTTGTGAGTCAGATTTTCACTGAGCGCTCAAACATTCTGATGCCTGGAGCGGGAACAGTCATCATAAAAATAGACACAATCACAATTTCTTGCCTGGTAGAAAATAAGCAGCGATTGAAAAAAAAAAAAAAGCTACCCAGACATTTGATTTTCATTTCTTTGATTTTGATTTGAAAGTTGGCAGCTCCCACTGTTCCAATCTCACAAGTTCTTTTTTGTGTACCGAGGAGTGAATGACGTTCCGTCTTGGAGAATATTGGGGAACATACAGGTGGTGCCTTGCTTTTGCAGAAAGAAGCGCTGGGTTTGTGACTAAGTTAGACATGACATATAATAATAGTCAGCATCACCCTGAAAAGGATCCATTGAAAACGATTAGCAAATCTCTTGAGGAATCATTTATATAATGATTTTTTTAAATGGAGAAAATGATCCATTTGCCCTGATGCACTTTGACAGTGAGGTGACTTTATTTAAAAAAAAAAAAAAAAAGTATCTTGAAATGACTTGAAATTTTCTAAAATGATAGGCAGGTTTACCCTGAACAAGGATCCATTGAAAATATTAGCAAACCTCTTAAGGAATAATTTTAATGATTTTTTTTTAAATTGAGGAAACGATCCATTTGCCCTGTAAAATTAGAGGACATTGGATAACATTGGATAACATTGGATAACATTAGAGAACATTACGGAACACTGTATACCGTTAGAGAACATTGAAGAACGTCAAAAAACATTGGAGATCATTAGAGAACATTGAGAACACCGAACATTAGAGAATATTGGCGATCATTTAAGAACATTGGGGAACATTGGATAACATTGGAGATCATTAGAGAACATTGGAGAACACAGAACATCAGTGAACATTGGAGATCATTAGAGAACATTGGAGAACACGGAACATTAGAGATTATTGGAGATCATTAGAGAACATTGGAGAACATTAGAGATCATTGGAGAACATTAGCAATCATGAGATAACATTGGAGAACATAGAACGTTAGAGAACATTGGAGATCATTAGAGAACATTGGAGAACACAGAAGGTTAGAGAACATTGGAGAACACAGAACATTAGAGAAAAATGGAGAACATTAGAGAACACTGGAGATCATTAGAGAACACTGAAAAACATTAGAGAACATTGGAGATCATTAGAGAACATTGGAGAACACAGAACATTAGAGAACATTGGAGATCATTAGAAAACACTGAAAAACATTTGAGAACATTGAAGAACATTGGAGATCATTAGAGAACATTGGAGAACACAGAACATTAGAGAACATTGGAGATCATTAGAGAACACTGAAAAACATTGGAGAACAGTGCAGCTTGACACATTGAGCTGTTCTTAACATGTCACTTGACCACAGTACAGTGATGTCACCCAATTCAAATTAAGTTATTTGTAAAATCAATGACGTTAATCCATACACACTGTTCAAAATCATCCACATGATTCAAATCAGAGGCAGTTTGCTGCCAAACAGAGAAAAAAAACAGGTTTATAATGCTGAGCAATGACAGCCGGGAGAAAACGGCACCTTTCTTGTTATTGTTATTATTTCATAATTTAATGGTTTAACGCTCTTTCTAATGACTTTAATACATTTGCCTGAGCTCCGAACAGAGCAATTTCTCAACAGCCTTATTTTTGATCTGTGCATAGCTCAACAACACAATATTTTATCCCCCCGCTCGCCTGCCTGCATTCAGCCTGATAAAAGCCGCGCGCAGTGTGAAATTGTCCCCAGTCTGCTTTGTGTCGGAGAGCTTTTAGATCAAGCTCCTCGCAACCTTTCAGGGCCGCGTGTAAACGCTTCTGAGGTAAATTAATTAGACGGCAAGTGGTATTTTCTCTGCAAACTCAAATTGTAAATACTAAACCCCCCCCCCCCCCCCCCCTCCTCAACACATGCAGCGAATCTGCATAATTACTGAAGGTATACTCTAGATGTAATCAATATTAATGCAGCTAACGTTCACATACACTTTAATCTAACCATGAAATGTCAAAGAGATGTTGTTGTTTTTTGTGTGTGTGTTTGTTTATTGAGTTCACAGCAGCAGCCGCATTAAACTACACAAGACTTTACACGCTATGCGTGCAGAGCGGGAACATGTTATACGTTTAAATTATGGACTAAGACGGCTCCCTTCGGAGGGAACATTGGTAACGGCCACGCCGAAGCAGAGCTGGAGTCGGCGCAGCCTCGGATGGTGCGTTCAAAAGACTCGGTCCTATCATCTCGTTGAAATATCTAACCCAAACAAACAACCTCCAAATGACACATCCCTGATGGATTAGATTTACAGAAATTCAAAAATTTGAACTTTTAGTTTCTGGTACGTTATGATTTAGCATATTGTTTATAACTCGTTCTGGAAATGTCGTCAGAAAAACTGAATTGAATTGAATTGAAGGAAGTTAAACGACCTTCTGTGTGTGTTTTTTTTCCCCTCAAAGTTTCAAGGGCGTTCCTCTTCCAGATAAAAAAAAAAAGTGCCTCAGCTCTGCGACTCAAATTTAATGGTAATACATGAAATGTATTTGGTTCTATAACTGTAAAAAAAAAGAGAATGAAGGTTATCAGAAGTGGTTGAATTGACCTTCCAAACATCTTTTAGCCACGAGGGACGATCTCAAGTAAATAAAATAAGTACAATATGAACTAAAGGGTTAGCAATCGTGGCAGTTAATGGCAGTCAATGAACACAGACATGATATCTGCTTTAAGTTGTAAATCCAGGAGAATAGTTTGGTCTGAATAATTTTGGAGCCTTTCATGACCAATATTATCCTTGGTTTTACCTCGCTCTCTTTGACTGAAAGACAAAAAGTCGTGGGAAGCGACTTTCTGATGTGTCTGCGGTTGTGTTTAACCCTGGATTTCCACCGGGCGGGCTACAGCGGCGGAAACGTCACCGGCGCGGTCACCGGCGCGGTCACCGACACGGTCACCGACGCGGTCGCCGTTGCTAATCGCTTCCAATCTAATCGATGTGAGCATTTCCACCGGGTGCGCTGCGGCACGTTCTATTTTTGCCACGTCAAGCTCAACAGAGCAGATCGCACCAGACAGCAAGTCCGACACAGAATCAAAGTGAAACACTTCCACCCCCCCCCCCTTTCAAAATAAAACACAATACGCAGGTCATATAGCCTATCGTACAACGACCATAATGTACGACGAGAGACGTGATTGTTGAAGTGGAGAAACGTATAAGCATTAATGACACCAGATTAACGGTTCTTCCACGTCGGAGAATGAAAAAAGCTTTTGTTGTTGTTGTTTCCTTAATACACACAGTCTATCGCGGGATCTCGCAAACTCACGTCCGTTCTGGATTATCGCGTGATCTTCCGTGAATATCGCTGGCCCCCGAGGCACCGCTGCGCTGCTGTAACGCGCCTGGTGGGGATTGACGCTGGGCAGAGGTCGAAGCAAAACCCGCGCCGCTAACGTTCCGCTGCTGTAACGCGCCCGGTGGAAATCCGACCTTAAGTGGCACTTGTGATGACGTACATACCATATTCGTGTGAGCTTCCACGGACTTTGCGTCGCGTACCGTGCCGTTTCTCCGGGGGTCTGCCGCTCACGCCGAACAGGCAAGAGTGCTATTTTTGCCGGACAACTAACCACAGCTCTTCACTTCAGCAGGATTTAGCACGAGTCGAAGTCAAACAACGATACGACATTAAAACAACCGGTTTATTTTCAGAATGGCGTTTCACTTGACTACATCAATGACACTTTTAGCTCGTTAGCTTTAGGCAGGTTCCTATGGGCCTGACCTGTAGGTACCATTTCAATTCCTCAATCACCAAGGCAAGGCATTTATTTCCGCTCGTCGTACATCCACCTATATATCCAAGCCTCTGTCGGATCAATAAAACATAGAAATATTCCCTTGATGGTCCAGGTTGTGAGTGAAACCTTTTTACACCAAACCCAGCACCGCTTTTAAACAGACACAAATTGCTTGATATTTCCCAGTACATATCTACCTCTATCTATCATAGCTGTCAAAGGTATCAAGGGTCCACGTTAACCTGGAACACCGGTTTCGTTGTGCTTACAGTTCATCAAACATCACTACTTGACTATTGTCTGTCTTGATATCTTGTTAGGTACCAGTATTTTCTTCCTATTCCCACCGATCGGATGTGCCGATGTTGATTTTGGACACAGTTAAGTTCCACATGCTGTGTACAGACGCACTGAGGGGGGGGAATTCAGGCCATCGCCATAGCGATGTAGCCCGCTGATTGACTGAAGGTGACTCTGTGTGGTCCGTGTGGATTACCGCTATCAGACGCTTTCACTGATGACGGCGTGGGTCGAGGGCGGAGGCAGGCGGGGAAGGTGTCGCACGCACTGACTCGTGGCGTCTGAAGTCGTCCAGGTGAGAAGTTAATGATGAAAATATACGCAGCGTTTCATTTGAGTCCACCTGCTGCTTTCGTTTGGTTCTCACACACACACACACACACAGGCATGTTGTTATTTTGGACACGATCGCTGCATGCTCAGGATTATTAACGCTTGGTCAAATACAAACTAACGGTGAATCCAAAACATAACAGACGTCCTTACAAAAAAGAGAAATATTATAGTCTCTTGTATCATTATCATTATTATTATTATGGGTTTCTTTAAAAGTCTGAGGATCAGACAAATGTTTACCGTCTACAGTTTTCAGTTTCACAAGTTTTGCATTTTCTGGGTCCCCCAGTTTCAACAAAGCTGTTTACATCAATTATGTGTGATGTTCTGTTGAATTATTTACTCTCCACCCTCATGGAGGACCAGCGCAGGAAACTGTAGGCTTATTTTGCAATAATTAGTGAAAACAATGCGACTTGTTTCAAGGTTTTAACGTAGATACAAGTAAGTGGTTAGCAAACCCATGAAATGAGTGTATGAATGTGAGGCAGCGCAGCGTGTTTGGCTGCTTTAGCCATGTTCAGCAAAGCTAACATTAAGCCCATCTTCAATAAAGCTAAAGTTTTGCCACAGTTTTGTTTAGAAAAACTATTTTTTAGCCAAGTTATTGTTCAACAAAGCTAACATTAAGCCATGTTCATGTTTAGCAAAGCTAAAGCTAACATAAAGCCCGTGTTCAGTTCATGTTCAATAAAGCTAAAGTTTAGCCACATTATTGTTTAGAAAAACTAATGCTCAGCCAAGTTAATGTTCACCAAGCTAATATTAAGCCAAGTTCCTGTTTAGCCAAGCTAGTTTAGCCACATTATTTTTTAGTCAATAAATTAACTTGACTTTTTTTAGTTTTAGGCCAAGTGTAAGTTCAGCAAAGCTAGCATTGAGCAAAGTTAAGTTCAGCAAAGCTAACATTAAGCCAAGTTGTTGTTCAACAAAGCTAACATTAAGCCATATTAAGTTCAGCAAAGCTAACATACAGCTAAGTTAATGTTCAGCAAAGCTTACATTAGTTCATGTTTAATAAAACTTAAGTTTAGCCGAGTTATTGTTGAGCTAAGCTAGTGTTTCTGCTGCTAATAGAACTGAGCGCCATTTTGCTTCCAACTCTGCTGGAACCTCAATCGAAGTTAGTTTTCTAATGACCTGGAGATGATTGAGTGTCATGTGACTATTTTTTGCGTATGTGCTCTCATTAAACATAAATCACGGAGATGATCACTTTAATCAGTCTAAATTAGGAAGTTACCAAGTTACCCTTGATGTGTTTTCTTAGTGATGAGTCTGTGATGGCATCGGTGTTGTTATGTTTCCATCTGTTGTCACCATCAAACGTAACAGATTTTTCAGTTCTCTTGTTTCGTTTACATCTTCGAAAACAAACACGAGCCTCAACTCGGTTTCATCAAAGCAGCAGGAACACATTAACTCAGAGCTTTTTTTTATTCTCCTACGTCAACCAAACTCATCCACCTTTTGTTAATGTGCGAAAGGTTTTCTGTAGAAAAGAAGACGAGCTGTGTAATACCTTGACATTTTAACGCCACTGTCGGACTGTGAAAGATGACGGATCACAGTAATTTCATCTTTAAGATTAAAAATATGTGTCCGTTATGATAGTGTTACTGATTTCCTATGTGCGGCAAACGCTTCAGAGTTCATGCACTAAACTCATTCGATCTCCCTCTGCGTTCCTTTCTCGCAGAGTCTAACCTACTTATGGTTGGGATGGTCCTTAATTCAGTCTCCCAATTAAAAACTGGGCTATCTCCACTCTAATGGAGAGGTTGCATAACAGCGCCGACATTATGTTATGCAATACGGAGGAAGTGGAGCGCCGTGCGTACAGTCTGATATGATTACAGGGGCAGACGTCGTGCTTTGTCATGGATGGTCATGACTCTTAAGATACAAATGTCTCTGATGCAAGAATCTAATTATTTACCGGTATTTTTGCGGCATGTCCTGCATACAATGCACTTACTCTGAATGTTGTATGGATTCCTTTATCACTAACTCGATTGCCGACTGATCTTGAATATTTTTCTTTTTTTTCCCCTTGTCTCTTTAACTGAATTACATTTGTTGTCGTAATCGGATTACTTTTCCGTGGTACTAATTGGTGTACACAAATGGTTTTGACCTGGATTCTCATTAACATACATAAGACGACCCTAATGTTTTGACCTTTACCCTCAGTGAATATGCTTTTTGAATGGAAACTCTTTAAATCGGGTATCTTTTGTCTGTCAGTATGTTCACATGCACAGTTTAATCAAACTAAGGCTGAAGTCTGACTAAGACGGGCGTTCAGACAACTTGCAGAGTGTATCCACCATAGGTGGCGCTGTATCTCTGTATAAGCTAGTGCGTATTGAATCAGTTTCCTCTTGACCTTTACGTCACAGAAAAACAAACGGCCAATGGCAAGACTGACGGTGAGATGGATCGAGTCCGACTAATACATGCCGAAATAATCGGACTATGAATCACATTATCCGTGTATGTTAGTCTGACTAAGACTAGCTCGATTTTAGTTGGACTAACGTGTTTACATAGACGTTAAGAAAGCCATATTATTGTCTTAGTCTGACTAAAATCGGACTTTTAACATGCATGTAAACACACTGTGTGCTAGCATAAATAACACTCTACTCTACTCACGCTACTGTAACATGAAACTTTAACCATTAAAAGACGAGAAAGACAAGAAAAACAGTGGCTTGTAGAAATATATCAGATATGTGTTTTTGTGATAAGATTCAGGCCTGTTCTTTTGGCCGTCCACATGTTCTTGTATCACTCAGGATGGATGCTAATACCCGGTCTTTGAAACGGATCTATATCCACTTCTTAGCGAAGGAAATCAACATTTTAAACAGGAAGCAACACTGAAGTGATCAATACACTCTCCTCAGCCGCTCTTCACGGAGCTCTTTAGGGTTTGTGGCACAGAACCGAAGGGGGGAGTCTCGATTTGGTCGGCTCGAGTGTCTTTGCTCAGGTTTTCGTCGTCCTTGTTTCACTGTCTGGGAGCGTGTCCTCATAAAATCCTCCGTCCACTCCCACTCCCCAGGGCCGGCTTGAGAGAAATGAGCTCTCGAACGAGCACAGCAGCGCCTGACTCTCGCACAGAGACCTCTAGTGGCGTCGCACCTGTCTGTAGGAGAACAGTTTGCAGAGATGCTGGTCAAGTCTGAGCACATCTGGCCTGTTTTCCTGCCAAGACGCTCGGCGTCTCTGCCAACAGAGATCTGTCTGTCAACCGACGAGCAGCACTCTCGTGTGTCTGCACTGCCTGCTCCAATATTTATGAATGGAGGAAGCTGAAATATCTACTTCCCTTTGTTACCCCCGGTGCATGTGTGCTACATTTAAAAAACTGTTTGGATAGACCTGACCACAGGGCTGTTCATTTGAAGCTGTGGAGTTAAGATTTTCCACAACCGTAACCGTCATTGGATATTCTGTTTGAGTGGAGTCACCTGGAGGTTGTTTACACTCGCTGCTCAGACGAAGTCTATCTCACATTAATGGATAAGTTGAAATATTTATGTCCCTGATTTGACACAGATACATTTTCTTTAAGTTAATGGAGCACCAGATGACACCCAAGCCATCAGATCACCCCCTGGTGGCTTGATCCATCAAAGGTTAAAAACCATGCCATACTCTTGTGTTTTTGAATAAAAACTAGTGAAGACAGAAGGCAGAATCGTTTTCTCCCCTCGAGGCCTGTGCATAGATTCCATATTTGCACGTCCGCTAAGGTCCATTATTGTCCACGCGCTACATAAACATCATCGTCCAGCCATGTCTGCGACTGTGTGAGTGTGTGCAGAAAGGGTGTGAAAGGGCACAGCCCGGGGCTGTGATGGTAATGACAAAATGAAACACCACACTAAGAGCACGACCACCGCAGTAGTCTCATGCTGCGTTCCAGAGCTTATCGAGACTAATGGGATGTGGGACTTATCCTACCTGGATTGTACTAGCTCCTACTTCAGAGCGTTCCAGCAATTGAAGTCGAATGTTAGAAAACACGGACGATCGCTGCGCTTTGGATTTATGTTTGAAGAGGCGTTTTGACTGTCAGCACTTCAGTCTGCTTACATATACAAGCGAGCCGTATATGTAAAAGCGATACATGTCGATATGTAACGTCATGAGTGTACTTTTACCTTAGCCCTACGTATCTTCATGCTAACAGATAACAACAACGACATAATTTCACGCCATAGCATGAAAAACAAGTTGTGATAAAATTGCTGTGTCTAAAACAACTCTACACGCAGAAAAGTAAAGTTTATAGCCCATTCATGTGACTCCATGGGCGCTGCCATTATTCTCCGACATCATTTTGGTGACGTAGGGGTAGGTCGATCAGCCCCGACTTCGCGAGTAGGAGGTATTCCAGTGCACTTTTTCTAGTTGGAGGTAGGATACGTCCCACGTCCAACTGGTTTGGATGGGCTCTGGAACGCAGCATTAGCTTAGCAGCAATGGCTACTTCCTCTCTTTCCATCTCAGTTTGGTTAACGACTATGAGAAAAAAAGACTACACCGATGGAGGAGAGTGTAGAAATGGAAAACAGGGGTTCCCACACCTTGGTGGACATCATTCAAGGACTTTTCAAGGACTTTCCTGGACCAATTGTCTTGGACAAGTGATTGTCCTTGGGATCTTGGTCAAAGTCAGTCTTGATAGTTTGTCTTTGTGTGAGACGGAGATCTTGGAATTTTTCGTCGTCATTCGCGCTCTCTCGCTTAACTTTACTCGCTCATTGTTCTGCATGAAATCACTTATCAGCGGCAAAGAGAGACAGTGGACCGTGTCCTCAACACCGCTAGTAATTACGACTTTGCGTTTGTTCTGCGTGGTCTACGTACATCGAGCAATGCAGGGCACGAAATCAGTACCTAAATATCAAATGAACTTCTTTCGAGCACTTTCAATGACACAAAAACTTCAAATTCTCAAACTTTCAAGGATTTGAACGATTTTGAACGTTCACATCTCATTTTTAGTATGAATGGAACCAAGGGCGTTTCGTACTCCACTCTCTGTGGATGAGGAACGTATATAAAGCCCTGAAATAACTGCTGTATGTTCAAGTGTTGTTTGTTTGTTTGTTTCCTGGTGAAAGAAAAATGTGTAGAACCTTGACGCCATGGCGACGACTGCAAAATGCCATCACCACTGCATGTGTATGTGAAATGTGTGTAAGAGGAAGACGAAATCGCGCGTCAATATTTGCGATCTATGGACCAAAACGGATGCTAGTATGCCGACTCTGTGAGCCATTTTGAAGATGAATTGGCGTATTAAGGAATGTAATTCATACTTATATCGAGGTAAAGTGTGAATATCCGAAAATACATTGAACAAAAAAAACACAGCGGTGCCTGAAAAACATAAATTGTCATTATGTTCCCCCCCCTCTCCTTCTCGTGAACTAAATAATACATTATGTATAGCTGGTGCAACCTCGTCCAACGCGACGCTCTTGAATTATTCTTTTTAGATGTTTTGTTTCAGCAGATACCAAACAGACATTTTGGAACACGGAAGCAAATGATGTGAATAGAAATCCGAGCACAAAGAGCCACTGAGGCGCGCCGCCGTCTCATCACAGCTGCCGCGATACACCGCGCTGTGTTTTTTTGTTTTCCCAATCCGAAAGTGTGCAGGCGCGCCCCGAAGGAAGAGACAAAATCCAACGGCAGAAAAATACTCCCATTAGTGCGCTCACTGTTGAGAGCAAAACCTCAGCAGGGTTCATCGAAAATACTGAGACAACTCAAAGGCAAACACACCTGCTAATCCTCACCTGCCAGCAAGCGAAAGAAATCCTTCAAGTCCTACTGTGGATAAGGAATTTCTATTCATGCAATGAATTATTCACCGCATGAAAAGTGACAAACCGCTCCATCACAACTGAAATCTAGTTTATGTGGAAAGCCTGCAGTGTGGGTGATGTGGCATTTTGCAAATGAAAGGGATCACTTTTCTCTTTATTACAAGTCTGTGCCTTGTAAAATGTCACTGTCTTGTAGTGATGTTCAAGTCGCTGAGAACAAAAGACAACACTGAAACTGAATCTAAGACATCTGGTACAGCCTGTTGATTTGAACAGAACTCAACCGTCGATGGTGTTTTTTACGATAACGCACATTATCTCAAGGCGTTGTACGTCATTTTCGGAGAGCAGAGAAACCCGACAATTCACACATCGGCATCTGCCTGGACAGGTTGGGGTGAAAGGATGAATGGGGGACAGAAAGTGGGGAGTAACTGTTCTCAGACTACATCCAATTTAATTCAGTCTATGATCGAAATCGACTGAAAGGTTGCACGCTAACAAACGTGCAAAAATACACGTCCATTCAGGCTACTGTACAAAGTACTTTAAATGCTTGTTCTAAGGCTCGGAAAAACCGCAACAGTTGTTGTTTTAACGCAATTATACCCTGATAGAAACACACTTCTAGGTAATATTTTCAATTTGTGACAATAAAACGTTCTACTCTGGACATTTAACACTGTATCTGGGAAATAATCTGGGGAATCTGCACCCAGTTCCTCCTCTAGTTCAACCTCCACATGTTTGTGCTTTTGCTGCTGCTGTGTATGCAGCTGTGGCCCAGGGTTTCGGGGGGGTGGGGGGGGGGTTGCCGAGTCCTTGTCGCTGTTCACTTCACGTCTGTCTTGTGCTCGAGAGCCACTCGAGGAGAGAGGCGAGCGGCGGCGGCGGCGGCGGCGGTGGGCTGTTGGAGCATGTAATAACGGAGATGGCAGATTGCGCCTTCGCTGTTGTTTTGCTTCCTCAAGTCATTAGGCATTCTGCTCAGAGGCTTCCGGACTCTTTTCAATGACTGTCAAGGTTGGAACAGTGGCGTTAAAAAAAAAACGGACTCCACCGCGTGGACGATGGACGGGATCGCCCCGGTTATTGCCATTTTGCGTCCTTAAAGACAAAGTGCAAAATGAACATGTGTTTTAAATACAAAGACATCACTGGTGTTTTTAACCTCCACACCTGCTAAACAAACATGTTTTAAAGCAGCTCCAAATTCAAATTCAGCCTCATTTGTCCAAAGTCCAGGTTGGTTCCTTCCTGACAAGGTCAGCTGATGAGCGTGTACCAATACTGTCTGTTGACGTTGAGGGACAAACGGCACAGAGACGAGGACGCCGTCTCAATTCCCTGTGGAGGTTCAGAGGCCAATAAGCTGCCGCTGCTCAAGATGTATGTGAGCATTAGTGCAGTGTGTAACCCATGAATTTAGCCACGAAATATTTCCATACAGAACTAATACCAGTCACGAACGGCGCCGCGCAATTAATCACAAACGAACCGAAATGGCATTATTATTATGACCAAGTGCAGTATCCAAGTCGGAAAAAAACCACGCTGCAATTATTTGATAAAGATTCAAAATGTGTCACAGCGGCACGATGATGAATTACTGCAGCGCCGCACAAATTTAAACTTTAAACTTCTTTGCTCTTTAGACGAGGGAAAATGTTGAGCGTGTTGACAGAATTTGAATCTTTATGGTTTGGATTTCCAGTCGTTTATTCATTCATCTTCTACCGCTTTGTCCTCCACATGAGGGACACCGGTGCCAATCCCAATCCCTACCGTCAAGTTTGAGTGTCCAATTTGCCGAATCCACAAGTTTTTGGACTTTGGTTGGTCCGGATGTACAAAGGTTAAGTCCAACCTTTTATGGATCGTATCACAATTTATCAAAATTGACCACATCTTGCACCTTTAGTCAAGAGGAGAACAACGAAGGAATCCAAACAGAGTAAGTTGTTGAAGGAAACAGGAGAAGAACTATTTAGCATTAGCATGCTAAATGTTGAGGAGGCGGCAAAATCATTCTATAAATCAGTTTTCATCATGAAACGTCTATTTCTGGAGGTTTATCTTTAATCTTCTGTGCGGGGTAACACCTTGCCTTGTGACCGAAGGGTTGCCTGCTCAAGTCCACACCAGGCCAATGGCTGGGGTACCCTTGAGCAAGGTACCCAATGCCCATTGCTCATTGTTAGTTGGGCACTAAATTGAGCCAAGCCAGGGTAAATGGGCGTAAATCCAACGTGTGATGGCCGAGGCGTATGCTAGCATGCTAACGCGCCTATGCAGATAATAGACGTCGAAAAGAGCCGTCGTCGGTGCTATTACTAACTGACTTCTCTTGCTAAAAACCTGTCAAAATGTCTGCTGTGAAAAGCACTAACAGTGAGGCTTTGACAAGACGTAATTAATTCTTACCTTTTCCCACAATCGTAGCACATTTACCACCAAGTCTGGTAAAGAAATCAAATTAGCGAGCCGTGAACTATGCCGCGACGTGTGAATTAAAGTAGTGTGCGAGGAATATGATTTAGTTTCATTTGGACGTCTTGTTTTTTTTTCTAATCCGAGTCGCATTATGCAGAAACGTCTGAACCGTCGCTCTGTAATTGTCGACGGTTAAATCAGATCGGGGGCCGTTCCAGATGTACCGTAGCATGTAAATATCACAGAATATTTGAATAGCGACGTGTGTAAACATCCTAATCTGAACGATGAATCAATGTTTACCAAAAAACCTGCGCTGAATGTCAAGTTGGCTGAAAACAGAATAGATTTACGGTAAACACCCTTGAAAAGCAAAAACCTGTGTCGTGTTGTTCTGTGAACCTTGTGCTTTCACTTGTTATTTTTCCATTTTCCCAGAAAGAGTGACTTTGAACACACAGATTAAATTTGATTTATCGCTTCTCACGTCTCGTCTAAAGTTCACAAGAACAATGTTTTAGTGTTCCCGGCGACCACATCCGCGTTGTCCTCGCCGCTCCTGAACGTCTCTGTGAGTCAACAGACGGGCCGAGAATAAGAATAGTGTACGAGCGAGTGTTTGTATCAAAGGAGAGAGAGAAAAAAGTGAGAGGAGACGTGCGAGAGAAGCCGAATCGGGCTGGAAAACGCAACGAGGGAGAAACTGGATGGCAAATGAAGTGAGCGAGGAGGCCGGTTAGTTGGCCACGGAGGGGAAGTTTAAAAACGCTGGACGTCCATTGAAGAGGCAGATGAAGGAAGGAACAGGCTTGTAGGAGCTGAAAGTGGGAGGAGGCGAGCGCCAGAAATAAAAAAAAAGCTAAACATTCAGAGTATCGGTTGCAGGGGAGCCAAAGTTAGACGCCTCACCCTTGATGCTTTATAGTTTATTTATGGCTGTTTTACCTGCAGCTCACACGGAGCCAAACTTAAAGTGTGCTTTGCATCCACTGAAGCAGCTATTAGGGTTTCTGTAGGGCTGCATATCAAATATGACACAAGACAGAGTTGATACTGGAACTGATGTTGATGATTGAGACCTCTTTTGAATGTTGAGGTGTAGTAAAGAACTGTGAGGAACCATATTCCATTGTTTGGACTGACGTCTATACAATCTTAGAAATAAGGGTTCCGAAAGGGTCCTTCTACAAGGGTTGAGGTTCTACCTGGAACCATTTGCTTCTGAAAAACACTTTCCTGATGATAAGGGTTTTTCAAGGGTTCTTGGTAACACTAATAGTTCCAGTAAGAACCATTTTGATCCAGAGAACCCTTTAAAACCCCTTTCCTGAAGAAAGGGTTTTAAAAGGGTTCTTGGTGGAACCCTCCGAAAGGGTCCCAGGTAGAACCTTCTCATAGGGTTCTCCTATGATGACAAGCTGAAGAACCTTATATGGTTCTACTTTTATTTCTAAGAGTGTAGCTGTTGCTTGATTGGAAAGAGTTCAGCCGTTCTGAAGCAAGGTGACGAAGATGCTTCTTGCTACACTCTTGTAGAAATAAGGGTTCCAAAAGGGTTCTTCTACAAGGGCTGAGGTTCTACCTGGAACCATTTGTTTTTCAAGGGTTCTTGGTAACACTAATGGTTCCAGTAAGAACCATTTTGATCCAGAGAACCCTTTAAAACCCCTTTACCGAATAAAGGGTTTTAAAAGGGTTCTTGGTTACATTGGGGTTCTCCTAAGCCAAAACTTTGCACTTTTATTTCTAAGAGTGTACTCTGGTATTGATGAGGTATCAGTTTAAGATCCAGACTCGTCCCTTGTTGTCACAAAAGCCCAGGGAACAAGGAAAAAGAGCGTGTGAAACGATGTCTAGACGTTCCAAGTTATTAAAGTCATTGTCCGGCTGATAAAAGGTAGAGGATTAACAGCGACAGACAGGATCCAGATCAATTCACCGTGCGGAAGACGAGGCTGAAGACAGACTCTCACTCTGAGGTGTGGAATCAAGACGTTTTTTTTTTCCCCAGTGAAGATTAGAGCCTGCGTAACATTTTAAGCCTTTTATTAGACCGTCAACAGTCGAGCGATAACACCAGAGAGAGGTGAAACAAGGACGTCTTGAAGGTTTTGGGAAAAAAGGTCTTGAAGGAAGTTGATGTGGCTAACGGGAAGATGTGCATTCATGGATCTGTTTTGCTTGATTTACAGGGTTTCCGAGCATGTCACGTTCACTCTACGTCAACTCCATCTAGGCAATCCGATTATGCTTCCTTTTTTTGGAGGGGGGGGGTTCAAATATATGTCAGCGAGCAGATTTGATTTCCACAAGATCCGTGTCCCTGAACGCTGGACTGCAAAAACCTTTAAAACGTCAGGTTTAATTTTGAGAAACGGCCCTAAAAAGACATGGGTTTTAAAGAATTTGGTGCGTGCCACGTAAATTGTGATATCTTCGGGGCTGTTTATTCAGCATTTGTCATTAATTATGTAGAATGCGGCGTTCAGGCTTCATTTACTTTGTCCCGCCACAGTTTCATCGTGGATCTGCATGACCGTGTTGTTAACTGGCAGATTTTTATATTTGATGGAGCAGAGCCACTTTTTTGTGTGTGTGTGTGTGAGCGTTTCCTCGAGTCAGTGGTTTTTTGCCGAGCAAAATCCGTTGTGATGAAACGGTTCTGTGAAGTTCTGACAAGAACTGTGTGACCCAGTGTCTGAACATTTCCATCAGCGCAGAGAATGAGATGTAGAGAAAGGGACCGACGTAGAACGAGGGGGAATCAGATTGAGTGTGAAAAAATAAGAGATAAGGGTTATATTGCGTCTGAATCCTTTTAAAGACGGTCAGATATCTGATATACGACGATCAACCCGACGCTGAACTCTTGCATTCAAACGCCAAACGAGACGTTTTTGACTTAGCTTAAGAATCCGTTCGTCACTCTTCGACGCAACATTCTGGGGTTCTTTTTCATGACATGATTTCCTGTGCCTCGCACGCCTTTGCCCTCCATCCCTACACTACAAAACTGATGCCTGGCTCCGAGTGAAAAGGAGCAGGGAGGAAGAAAGGTCCATCCGAATGTCAAGTGGTTTAGCTTCCCTGAAAAATGTACGTCAAGTTCTCTTCGGCTCCGTCGGATACAGCCTTGGCAGGGGTTTTGGTTATTTCTCTTGACAACTGAATCTACAGCTCCACCAACACTTTCTGACTCACGCTCACTTCTTTCTATCTTTATTTTTTTTTTTATCTTACTGCTTTGCCAGTGACAGCAGCAGCAGAAGAGGCTCGGTAAACTTTTTCCGAACGAGCTGCGACAAAGAGAAAAAAAAAACGACTGTTTTGTCACGTCGATTTGTCACGTCGCTCTGCGCCAATCAAAATCAAATTTGATTTATATAGCCCACAATCGCAAAACACAGTTTGTCTCACGGCGCTCCACAGGGTTGGTAACATCCTCTGTCCTTAGACCCTCGACCAGGGTAAGGAAAAGAGATCCAAAACCCTGGACAGACGTGCAGTAGCCAAAACATACAATACACAATTACAAAAAAATAATGAGTAAAAAGTCTTTAAATGCCAGGATCCATCTGGATCACTGGGTTTGTCACAGCCTGTAGCCTGAAGGCTGTTGTGGTCAGAGACTTGGGGATGACGGCGTCCTCGTTTCCGTCCTGGCCTCATCCCGTTCGCTGGTGGCAGCAGAAGATATTAGTAGCCTCGAAACAGAGGTAACTTCTTTTCACCATCAACCAAAAGCATCGTCTGCAGAGAAAGAGCCACCGTCTTGTGTTGTTGCACGACAACTACTCAGAGCTCGTCATGCGGAAGTATCGCTCTCGTCCGTACGACGCTCCCGAATTTAATGGTGAAACTCGCCACGTTGTTGGTCCACACAAAAATAATACGTCTCCTGGAGCAGAATCTGGACGCTAGCTAGTACGTGACGTCATTTGGAGAATCTCAGCGCTTGTTGGCCGTCGATTTGGCAAACATTTCTACTTGAGCGTCAGACGTGATTTGCGCGATAGGCGCAATGGGCGCGATTTTGTCACGTGGCTGCGCCGATCGCGTCTATCGATGGATGCGATTGTGCGCATCTGTGCATTGGCTTTGAATGTAAAGTTGTCACGCAACAACACAGCAATACAGAGATCTGGGGGAATGAGTAGGGTCTTAATGAAGCTTTTGCATCGACGAACCAGATCAGACTTTTGACTTCCTGTTCAACTAAAGCAGCTTGTTTCCGTTTAAATCTAATGCCTTTTCATTAATTGTTCACGTCGTAAAAGAGCAACAACCGATGTTTGACCACCCAACCATTGGTGCAGCTCTGGGGATTATTTTTGGGAGCTGAGGCTGTTAAAAATCTGCCTGAAAAGCCAATTTAACTGTTTTGTTAACTGAATTGTGAATGGAAATGCCGTTGATACACGTGTAACAGCAACTAGAAGAAATTGCACTGTAGACTTTTTTTTTTTCCTTCTTCTTCTTCGTGTTGCATTGATTCCTCTCCACGGCCAAGAAACTCCAGAGAAAATCACAAATTGACTCGGCCGCTCGATAAGAAAATGAACTGGCTGCAATTTTCGGTAATTGATCAGCCATGTTGTTACATTCTTTTTTTAAGCAAATGTGACTCATAATTTAAGATAAGATGCTTTTCCTCGTCATGTACAAAAAAAGAAATGCTGTCCAGCGACATGCAGATTAGAGATAACGTTAACACACACACACACACACACACACACACTCACGACCCTATAAGGATAAGCTGTCGATAATGGATAGAGGGATTCTGTTCTGTTGGGAAATCATAACAATGGGCATTCTCACTATTGTCCATCATTTACGGAAGAACTCATTATCGAGAAAATAATTGGCAGATTAATAATCAGTAGCCCAGGAGGAGCCAGGGTTGGTTGGGGGGGGGGGGCAAGAAACATACAACTTTAGAGTTTAAATTCCACTTTTTATTACTTTACCAAGATTTCCCAAGTAAAATAAATAAATAAAGTATGAGGATGCTCATCGTTTTTAAATCTTAATTTGTGAGGACTTGGTTTGAAAGGGTCGGATTTAAATAGAGGCCCAATGTAGGAAATATAATCCCACTTAAATTGTCCGCTAACGCTTTACTGTCATTTATTTCCAGTAGGAAAGTAATATTGGGGTAAAACGGGCTTATTTCTTTATTAAAATAGATATATAATATATAATAATATATAATTTTTTTTTTTTTTTTTTTAATTGAGAGAGATTTTTACAGGAAAGCATTTGCTGTTCTTGTTCTTTCAAAAATATAGACAAATTAACACTCAATTACACAGTATTTTACCATGTTGAAGTCTTGTGTCGCGGTTTGTGAGGTTGTTTTTTGTTTTGTTTTATCCTCATCATTGTGGGCTGATATTTAGTTTCACCCCAACCTGTCTAGGCAGATGCTTCTGGTTCTGTCGGGGATGTTTTCTTCTGTTAAAAGCGCGGTTTTCTCTCCACTGATGCCTAGATTTCACGTTAACAGACACAAACGAGTCCGACTAACTTCTTCTCATTTAATACTAAAGCCACTGTACGAAATGTGACAGCTGCGACTTTCCCTTTGATCGAACACGCTTCGGCCTCGTCTGTCGTTCTGCTTCGTCTCTCTCAAAGACTCTTTCTTTCATCAGTAAAAAAAAAAAAAAAAAAGGCCTTGTTCATCAAACCGTCACACAACGCTTAGAAGAAACCCTCGTCTTGTTTGATCAACACTCTCGGGAATGACGCAACTGCAAACAACCTAATTGCTTCGGCTTTTTTAGCCGTTTGCTGGCACGGTTTTGAAGAAAAAAACCGGGAGATAAATTGTGATATTAGCTAAACTCTAAGTTTTTTTGGCTTTTATCCATTTTTAAAACTCGGGGGGTCTGATGGATGGTAGAGCGAGGGTTAATGGAGAATGAAAGAGTCTGCGGAGACTCCGTCGAAAAACCCTTTATTCTTCGTCTTTCGCAGGATTTACTCCTGAGCTGCAAAAACTGAGAGAACGGTTTGTCTTTGAACAGAGGTTTTATTTCTAACTGTATTGTCCGCGATGTAAGTGGACCACTGCAAAATGGATTGTCGTCAGAGTGCTAATGTGACGCTTAGCTAAGCCAAGCAGTAAATGTTGTCTTCAGTACATTATTACACTCTACTTTAACCCTCAAATGTCACCGTCATGATAATCGGGGCCGCCTTGATCTATTGTGATTTTATGGCTGTAGAATTGTCCAAAAAAAGAGTTCTTTCTGCACTTTTTTTTCCCACCAAGATAAAGTTCACTTTCAATATCTGGCAGTTATTCAACCGGAATTACGGCACCGAGACGCTGGTGAATCTCGCCTGCGATTGCACGGTCAAGTATGTGGGCGCAAACGACGATATATATCTGCAAATTTATATACTTACCCGACCCCTACCCAAAGACACGTTAGCATAGCATTAGCGTAGCCGGGAATCGAACGCACAACTTTCCAGTGGAAAGACGACTCGCTCTACCACTGAGAAAACTCAATCAATAACCAGATTAATGAAGCCAGAATATCAGACACCCATAGACCTTTTTTTAAATTTAATCAACTTGTAATTAGAATTATAATCTAGAGTCCTGGCAGTAATTCAAATTAAAGAACCAAGTATAGTATATTAACTTTTTGTTTTTATATATATTGACATTTTTAAAATCTACTACTTGTCTTCTATTCTCCTCAAAAAGAAGTAAAATTGTCTTTTATTTAAACTCGGAAAACAAACCTCGTCATCAGTCCCACGTTGATCAACCACGCTGCATCAGAGCTCATAAACTGTCTATCATTATGTTAGATTTTTTAATGGCAGTTCAATATTGAATTAAACTCTCAGCTCGTTATCAATCATCAGACATTTAACTAATTAGATTATTCGGGGGTTTTTTCATAGCCATCATTTTATGCGAGCTAAGGCAGGAAAAAAAGCTCCGTCCACTCATCGTGATGAATGGCATTTTTGGGGAATATTTCATAAATCAATATTGTTAATTTAACGCCACTGACTGTAAAATTGACACGCCATTTTCAAAACTCCAGACAGTCGCCGCATAAATAAAGGATAGTTTTCCCTGATAATTCGACAGCACGACTATTTCCTCGTCTTTTCATAACGCTGGATACCCCAGCGGGTTCAGGCTCGGTCATGAAAATCCCCCCAAAAAAGTAGTAATTTCTTTTATTTTCCTTCCAGCCACGCTCACTCTCTCTGACCAACAAGCGCAGTCCTGACAGAGATGAGACTGCAGTCGGGTAATATCTGAGGGCTGGATCAAGAGTCCAGCAGGTGAATTATTCACGTGATGAGATGTAAACCCTCAGCTCTGAGACCTGGCCGTGGCTAACATTCATTTAGACCTGTCAGAGTCTATTCAGCTGTGCAGTGCTCTCACAAGCTGCTCCCCTGACCTCTCTGCTGCCTTTTTCTTGCTTTCTTTCTTCGGGTGTGAGCTTATTAATTTTTTTTTTTTTTTGCTTTCATTTTCACCCTCTGAACCTGTGGACCTTACCTCCCACGCTCTCCTCGAGGAACTTTAATACAGACGCTGCCAATCTGTCTCCTGGGTTTTCACCTTCAATGGGGGCTTGAAGTCAGACCTGATGGATAATCAACACATGCAAGGTCAGAAGCTTAGACTCGCTTCGAGCTTCGTGTCATGGAACCTGAGATGAACGGCCGTAGGGTCGGTTAAGCAATGGTTGCCTATTGGTTTTTGGCTGCTTTTGTTTGTTTATGACAGAGTTTGATGACATTTCCTGAGAATTTATGTCAACTCAAAAAATAAGCAGGTGGTGGACTGATACTGTGGGGAAACTGAGCAGTTCTGCAATCTCTGAGTGCTTGGTTTGGTACAGTACCCATTAGGAATAGCACCAAAAATAACCAGGCCCAACTGTTCACAGTTTGTGGCGTCCTTCTCTAGGCGTACCAGACCGAAAATGGTACGTTCGAGTCCTGGTGGAGCCGCGATAGTCTGCTGATTGGCGACTGGTGTTTCCTCAACACCCGCAGTTCATTCTTGTGACAAACGGCCTCAAACCAAGCAGGAAATAAAAGAGCGGTTGGATGTCCGCAAGCTTGACCCAAGTCTTTACCATTCCAAGCCATACTGTACCAAACTGAACCATACCATGACCAGGAAACATGGGATAATTGAGCTTCCTGTTTCCAAAACAGTTCATAAAACTCCTACGATAAGTGAAGTTAAAGCTGCGAAGGTTGTGTGTCTGCTTTGGCCGAACTGTACAGCCCTCGGTCAGGCTCGCGTTTGGACTGAGAACTGTACCTTTACGTGGTAGGGATAGGGTGTACGCCGTGTTGTCCGATTGCCGTGTCGGCGAGATATGTAGCGTGCCGTTGTACCGGTGCTGCGACAACAAACATTGGAGGACATCCGCCAACTTACCATCTGCTCAGTTTGTGGTCGTTTGTCTCAACGAGACGTCAAACTTTGTATGAGAATGGACTGCGGCCGTTGAGAAAACACCAGTTCCAAGGGAGTTAGGCTCTAGCTCCACCCGTACCAAACCGTACCATTACTCAAGGGAAGGGTACTGACAGATTAAACAGTTGGGGCTGGTTATTTTGTAACTATCCCTATAACTAAACCCTTCCACTCAGAGGGAAAACCGCCATTTCAGACGGCACGAACGCAAAAGACGAGACACAAAAGAGAAACAAAAGCAGGTCCTCTGTCTGAGCTGCTGTCGGAGAGGTATTTCAGTCCATCTGAGCCACTGTGGCTGAATGTCAGGAGTTTAAAAAAATTCAATAATCATCATCGAGTTGTGTCTCCTGTGGGGCAGGGAATTCGCGGAATGAAATCAATGTCTGCTGAGGCTTTAAAGCCGTCCAGATCACAGATTAATTAAAGGAGGCAGGTTGTGTGTGCTTGCATTTGTGAAAGAATACTTCACTTAATCCTTACCTTATCCTGCGTTAAGTAGCAATGTGTGAAATTTATTTATTTATTTATTTAACCGGGGAAACGTGTCGCTCTCTGCGGTGAACATTTTTAAGAACGGCTTCAAGATTCGGGTTCTTTTAAAAGATTATGATAAAGGGCGGCAGGTAAATACGCAGTGAATGTGCGCTCCTTATTAAGATGTGTCAAACTGTTGCAGGGGAAAGAAATAGTTTAGTGACAAGTGCAGATAACGAAACAACAATTTGTCAGTCACGCTCGAATGCCGCTGCCTGTCAACTGTTTTTTTTTAGTTTTTTTTTTAAATATCACCGTGTTTGTAATAAAGTGCTGCTGTGACTCCACATCCGCCCGAGTCCTTGGAAGATTTTCCACGCAGTAAATACACGGGCTAACTTTTTACGGCAACTGCTGTGTTTTCAAATATCGTACACTTTTTGTTTTAAACGATGCCGTACCCTCCCTGCGCCGTCTTCCACACGTTATCTACTCCGAGATGGATCCTCGCTGTGTGGTCAGCCCCCACAGGGAATGTTTGTGTAATGGCTTCTATACGAGCGCTGTCAAAGCAGATGAGGATCCGGCGCTCTCTCTGCAGCCGGTGTGTCGACGAGGCCCCAGCAGGAAACGCTGGCTCGCCTTTTAACCCCTAATGCTTTGTCACTTCCATTGAGTCCTCTCGTTAATTCACTATGACTCTGTGTTTTTTTTTTTTTTTTCATGCGTTGCCAGATGATTATTGATTCAGGACTTGGATTTAAGCTATGAAATATGCATAGGAAGGTATTTTAGCCACGGCTTGTGTACATGTGCTATGTTTACAAACGCTCGCATGAATAATTTAAATGTAAAGCCTCCGCCCCGGCCTTTTTTCTTATTCTCTGACAACTCATTTTTCTTTCCATTATGTTCAGATTCAGACATTTTTACTGTGCAGCTTTTTTGCACACCACACTGAGCCATTTCTCTGCTGTGAAGAGGCTTAAAAATACTAATGCTAACCAGGGACTGGCATGAAAATTGGAGGATTATTTGATTGTCGGGCTTCAACTTATCATTATTTTTATAACGGAGTACTTGAAGAAAATGTTGATCGGTGTTTGCCAAACCTTCAGATGATGCCATTCTCAAACATCTTGTTTTGTCCACAAACCAAAATTATTCAGTTATGATGATTTATTTGAAAGAAACCAGAAAATATTCACATTTAGGAAACAAGAAAAATGTTCCATCAGTCAGTACATTGACATGCAACAATCTAAGGCCTTAGTCTGACTAAAACAGGCAATTGGACCACTCAGACTAACATGTTTAAATGACATTAGGAAGATCAAGTCCGACTCCAGGCATGTTAGTCTGACTAAGACTAGCTCGATTTTAGTCAGACTTACTTTGTTAAATGACATTAAGAAAACCAAGTCTGACTGCAGTCCGACTAAGCGTATACATGTGGGAGTAATCGGACTATGAATCGCATTATCCTGGTATATTAGCCCGACTAAGGCTAGCTTGATTTTCGTCAGACTGTGTTTAAATGGCATTAAGAGGACTAAGCTTATACATGCAGGACTAATCAGACTATGAATCGCATTATCCTGGTATGTTAGTCCGACTAAGACCAGCTCGAGTTTAGTCAGGACTAAGGTGTTTAAATGACATTAAGAAAAACAAGTCCGACTGCAGTCCGACTAAGCTTATACATGCAGGATTAATCAGACTATGAATCGTATTATCCTGGTATCGTAGTCCAACTAAGACTTGCTCGATTTAAGTCGGACTAACGTGTCTATATGCCATTAAGAAGACTAAGCTTATACATGTGGGAGTAATCAGACTATGAATCGCATAATCCTGGTAAGTTAGTCCGACTAAGACTAGCTCGAGTTTAGTCAGGACTAACTTGTTTAAATGACATTAAGAAAAACAAGTCCAACTCCAGTCTGACAAATACATGCAGGAGTAATCAGACTATGAAACTCATTATCCTGGTATATTAGTCCGACTAAGACTAGCTCAATTTAAGTTGGACGTAAACATGTTTACGTAACATTAAGAAAACGGCAGTATTGCCTTAGTCGGACTAAAATTTGACTTTGCACAGAAGAAAAAATTCCTCTCTACTGTTCTACTTTTACCACCAGGTGGCAGCAGTAGCAATCACTCAGTCTGTCCATTTGCAGGAGTGATCTTGCATCTTGTAGCTTCGCGTCTTAGCTCAACTTGCTGTGAACGCACTGGGGTTTGTTGTTGTTTATTTTGTGGAGAATTTTCCCTCTGAAAAAAAACTGATGTCTGATGTAGAATATTTGAATATTCTCACGATTATTTTTGCTTCAAATGCCCATCCCTTAAAACCTCTGCCGTTTCCTGTGCCTCCAAGACTTCTCCCTCTTTTTTTTATTCTGTAAATTCCCACCCCATTATTTATTTTCTTCATCTCGGTTCCTTCATCCTGTTTTCTTTCCTTTTCCTGTCTATCGGAGGTCGGTGGTAATACGCCAGTGAAGTCTTGCCACGTCCGTCACTCCACATCAAAGCGTCGCTTGTTCTCCCGCTCTCTCTTCTTCGTGGTCTATTACTCGACCCGCTCTTGTTGACAGAGAGACGGTGTTTAATGTGTGCGCATGCATAGTTAAAGGGATTTCTCTTGTCTTCCCTGAGGGACGCGTAGACTTTTCTGAGATGTTTTCACTTCCACAGCTCGTCGTCGTCGTCGTCGTGCACAACGGCAATCGGTCGACATTGCTTTTCACAGCTCTGTCGCTTTCGCTTGCTCATTTTAAGGGTTTTCTGTTTGTGTCGTCGGGCAAAGCTTTGAGGTTTTCATTAACGCTCCCTGAGCTCTTTCAAACCAAAACGAAAATGAAAGGAAGAAAGTGTAAGAAGAAGAGCCGGCGAGTGTGAGAACAGGCTGGAGCTGCGCCTTGCGCTTTTGTCGACGTCGTCCTCCCGGCACAATTCATGCTTAGTGAAATCTAGGACATGATCTGCTCCTTTCAGTCTCGACAGAGTCCAGATAGCAGCGCTTTTATAGCGAGCGGCGTACGACGATAACACCGCGTCGTCCAGGTCAGGGGAGAGGGAAAATCACCCGTGCCAACTGATTTAAATCACAGAAATAAGTCTTCAGTGTCCAAAACACGTCCAAAAATTTGTATTTGGAGTCAACTTGTGCATATTTACACTTCATCGCTACGTTTGTCCCGCAAGAAAAACCCAGTTTTGACAGGGATTTTTTTCCATTCCATGAGAGATTTTCATCAGCGTGATTGGCAGAAGTCGGTGACAGGAGGCGACTTGAATAATGCAGCTCTGAGAATACAAGGATTGAGCGAAAGACGAGGGAATAAATCATCACACCAACAGCTCGCGTTACATTCCGGTTCTTCTTCAGCTCGAGAATGGTTACGAGCTCTGCTTTTTATGTATAAAAATAAAGGGAGTGTACTTTCTTTCCGAACTCGCGGTTTCGAGCCTCGATATTCATGGATCGCCCGCAACCAGATTTGCGATAATCTAGAAAATCTGGGGTGATTGGCTCTACGAGACCCTCATGTGGAGGATAAAGTGGTAGAAGACGGACGCATGGATGGACACCGTAGACCACATGTGTCAAACTCGAGGCCCGGGGGCCAGATGTGGCCCGCCGCGTCATTTTACGTGGCCCGCGAGTGATTCATTGGTCTTGAAAATCTGTGTTAAAATGGTTGACCATAAACTACATTTCCCACAATGCACGGCGATTGCGTTGCCCGCAAAGTGACGGCACCGCCACTAGATCGCAGTGTATCATTGTATACTCATCATGCGACGAGTGAAATAAATAATGAATACAGAAAGTTATTTAGCAATATGTTACGGAGTAGTTTACCTTTATTTTACATTATATTTGGTTACATTTATTCAGTATGACCGTTACATTTGGCCCTTTGAGGGTCACCATTATGCTGATGTGGCCCTCAGTGAAAATGAGGACTCAGGACTTCCGCGGAACCACCGTCACACGTTACCGGAATTCCTAAACGGGTGAATAACTACCAGATACGGAAAGTTGAAAAGTTATCTTGGAAAAAAAGGGACAGAAAGAACTCACTCATTCAACACTTTTTTTGACAACTGCAGCCTTAAAATCAAAATAAATCCACAATATCATGACTTCAAAAGCGTGATATTTATATTTGATGTGGATTTTTTTTTCCCCCAGGGTCGCAGGTTGTGGTTTCGTCTGAAATTACCCGTTCGCTGACGGGTGAAGCCAAATAACAGATAATGATACTCTCCATCTGTGCTCAGACTTACCTCAGACTTCAGCCCCCGCTGAGGTAATGACCGCCCTCTATTACAACTTCAAGAGGCTCTATAATAAGGTTAAACACCACGCCTTTTAGGAAATAACCCCACATGTCATTGTCCCCCGTCGTCCACTGACGGGAGCTAATTGGCTAATATTGGTCCATTTGCCTCCGGGGTCCATTTCACTCTTTTATGATCTAATTTCACAGTTCCCTCTTCACCTCACGCCTGTCTGGAATGGGAACACTTCTTTGTAATCGCGACTCACCGGTGCATCCGTGATGGTGATGGCCCATCAAGACGTTTTTAAGGGTTCCTGCCGTTTGCGATGGCGTCACAGAAAGCCGAGGAACATCTACCCGCCGCTGCGTCAAGTCGCTCCAGACGCTCGGCCTCAAAGTCGTCCGGTTCCGTCTCTGACTTCTGTGTTTGATGGTGACTCACCTGCATTTTTTTTTTTTACTTTTAAAACGGTGGGTGGAAGTGGGGAATCGAGTGCTTCTCAGAACTGCGGCAGCTCGGCGAGATGACATCGTGGCCTCTCTGCTCGCGGAGTGCTTTCGCATAATTTGCTCCCTTCTTTGAAAGGAAGCACTCGTCACAGACAGGGGCACACAAATTAACAATGGCCTCGTCGACCGCAAGAGCACAAGCCCACCATTCTCTTTGGTTCTTAATTAATTAAGCGCAGCAGGACGGCGACGGTATACGGAAAGTTTCCACCGGCTTTTCCTTGTGTGTGTGTGTCTGTTTGTCGGCTCATGTTCGCAAAAATGTGAACTAAATTATATAAATAAGGGGTCATGTTTGGCTCACGCTGAAATACAGTATCTCACAGGGACTGGGTTGAGTCGGTTTGACATTTCGTACAAAAGTTCTCGGTCCCCAGATGACTACTCCTGCCGAGTTTGGCGATTTTCCCAAATGTTCCAACAGCATTAGCGTCAAAAAGTCAAAGCGAGTCAATTGACATTGATAAAAACTGTAGAAAAGCGGCACATTGTGAAGCCGGAAACGATGGAAACGGCGAATCTTGGCATTTTTGATTGATATTTATGGGTTCAATTAAACCATCCATGATCGATCCTTTAAAAGTGGAGCCAGTCTTAGCCGACACTGATCCAGAGTTAGGGTTTCGGGGTCCAACCTGGACCATCCTGGACCATCCAGACCAAAATATCAAATTGTACAAAACCTCCATCTTCATAGCAAATCCAAAAATATGGCATATATCCACCACACAGAACAAAAACAATCATACATTAATCATGTGTCCACATTTCTGTATATGTATGTAGTAATATTTTCCATAGAAGCTCGAGAACTGACATTATTTATTCAACTCAATACAATCAGCCATTATTTTTCAAATTAATCCAGAAATTGTGAATTGAAGTGTTTGGCAGCAGGACGCTGGTTTGGGACTTTGTTATCTTGAAATTGGACCTTTTGTGTATATAATCACAGAATTGAAGCGAGAATTTCTCACAAAACCGACACGACAACAGTCGTCCAAGCTTCGCCCAACTCACGGTGCCCAGGGAACTACACCAGTGTGTTAATTAATCCATTATTTGGAAATTATTGTCTGAGAGCTGCCAAATATGAAGAATTAAACTTTTTTTTGAAGTATGAACCGATGACTGGTCTGGTGTCCGAGGCGCCTGCCAAGACGTTCCCGAATGCATATTCTTCATTCTGTTGTTTGTTTCTCACTTACTCATTCACATTCAAGTTGCACTCGTTCATTTAAGCATATTCTCTCAAATCTGGGGCATCACACACACACACATCCACGCTAGCACACTTGTTAGCAGAATATAGATAGAGATTTGTTTAATTTTGCTCGTGGCGTCCTGCAGTATGTCAGTAGTTCTAACGGTCGCTGACAGGAAGGCGCGCACTCTTCAACGCGCTCGCTAATGAATCACGGCAGAAACAGACTCACGCTGACACACGGTGTTAAAACTGCGGTGACTGGTTACCGTGGTGATGGCTTTGAAAGCCAGTAAAATAGCAGTGGTTTGAAGGTGGGAAAGGGAAAACATGCTCATGATGTCTGTAGTTTGAGTTTCCTCAATCAGCTCCAGAAGTTTGGCTAGTGAACTACGCATTTTGATTGTCACTGAATGCACCTCGTAGTCTCCGCGTTTATTCCGCTAGTTTTCATGCGCCAGAGTTTGTTTTTATCTGTTATGGTGGTTCAATGTCAAGTAAAAAAATGTTGTCGTATGCACAGCATTTCAACAAAGGTGGCCTCTAAATGAGCGAATGTAGCCATTAGCCAATGTTTCCATCACGGTACAGTTCGGTTTGGTGCAGTACGCTACAGTTACAACGGTAAAGCCTTTGATCAGGCTTGTGTTTTGACTTGAGAACGGTACTTTTACTTGGTAGGTGGGAGTGTGCGCTGTGCACGGTTGTGTCAGCAAGCTACGTAGCACGGCGTACCAATGGTATGGTACCAATGCTAATGGAAACGCAAAAAAATACAGACCTAACAATTCCACTTGGCAAAAACGGCAATTGACTCATAACTTCCGCTCGGCTAGGCTAGTCGGTAGCAACCGTGCCTTTGTATATTCTCTCCATATAATGGGCGGAGGCAGTGCAGCCATCGGCGACAATCAGAGCTAGTGTCGGCTGATACTGAGAGTTTGTAAAATGTCATATTGGAGACGATTAATTGTCTAAAATGATGACAGGGTCGACCTCTTGTTCAAATCAAGACCAGTCCTGAAAATGTTGTCGTATACACAGCTTTTCCATCATGGTACAGTTCGGTTTGGTGCCGTATGGTATGGTGAACCCCTCGATTAGGCTTGTGTTTTGACTGAGCATGGTACCTTTACTTGGTAGGCAGGAGTGAGCACTGTGCCCAAAGGTCGTGTTAGCAAGCTACGTAGTGCGGCATTGTACCGGTGCGCTGTCAACGAACGATGACGTCGAACGCAAGACAACAATTGAGCATCTCGTCGGAGGCCTTTTCTGTCGACCCAACTGTCGTGGGTCTAGCTCCCCCTCTCACCCCCAAAGTTCTCTGGTTGCAGAACAGTTGCGTTAGTTGGTTATTTTGGTACCAATGCTAATGGAAACGCAAAAAAATACGTACCGAACAGTTCCACTTGGTGGACACGAGGCAATTAACTCATAATTTTGGCTCGGCTAGGCTCGTCGGTAACAACCGTGCCTTTGTATATTCTCGCCATATAATGGGCGGAGGCAGTGCAGCCATCGGCGACGATCAGCGATAGCGTCGGCTGATTCTGCGATGTTGTAAAATGTCCTATCAGAGCCGATTACATGGTCTAAGACCAGTGTAGTCGTTAATAAGCTCCTGAAACCGCGGCGAGATGCTCCCGTCGGGCGCTTGGATGCCAGCCGCAGAAAGAGAACTCTATCACGGTTTTTAAGAGTGTAATGGAATTGGATTGGAGTGAGACGTGCGATAGGATTGGATCAGATTCGTCTCTCCCTTTTCCGTCCGGCCTGCCCTTGGTGTCGTCACTCGCTCGCTTGTTCGCCGTGCCCCCAATTCCAACCTCAATTCTTCTGCTCCTGTCTTCACATCCTCCGCTAATTACCAGATCAAAAAGAGGGGGAAGCGACGATAAACCACTTCTCCGCCCTCTTCCGTTTTGTCTCCCCCCCACTCTGTCACTCTCTCCAAGGTTACTTGTGCAGCTTTTCCCGTCACACACAACAGTCCATTACAAAGCCTTGAGTTGGATGTAGATTAATGGAAATTGATGAGAACGGGAGGGCATAAATACAAAGTGCCATTCTGTCGGGACGCGCCGCCACTTTATTTAGACATAAGCGGCGACGGGAACGTGCGACATTAGAGCTGGAAATGAGCGATCGCTTTGCTGATGGACGGAAAATGAACCGACGGCAAGACGTCGAGATCGGTTTGATTGTCACGGTGAGAAAGGAGGAGGGAGGGGTGGAGGGACATGAAAGAAAACTTCTGACGCAACAATTCCGTCTCCAAGAAACAGCAACAGGAAGCACTTTTCATCACATGCAATCGAGGCTCCCTCCGATAGAAAAGAATCAAACGGGAACCAATCAGGATGACTTTGAAGATCACACAACATTAGCGGGGGGAATAAAAAAAACAAAGTTGTTTGCTGTCGACGTGAGGATATTTCTGCGAAGGAAGGAAGGAAGGAAGGAAGTCACAAGTCCGGACGTCGTTTGCGTGGTTTTTCTGCGCAAAGATAAGTCGATAAGCTGCTGAAAGATAGTCTTGTGTTGTTGTTGTCTCTGTTTTAAAGCTTTTACAAAGAAAAAGCTTTGTGTTTGAAGACCGTGTAGATTCTTTCAATATTTTATCAAAACCACAATCTTTCCCTGAGTGATTTTTCCTCTTTTTTTTTGTATCGCTGAAAGAGCCTCAACACGGCTGTTGCTACGAGCAACCGTTAAACAGCTGATACTGTGGAAATAACTTCAGTACATTTTACAATGGTTTATTGATCAATAATGTTGCTTTTTTTTGTCCCTTATGACAGTAAACTAAGAATGCCCTTTTTCCGTCAACGCTAACCCTGAACTCAGTGTTAGCTTTGTGGACGAAAACCCCCTTTTTCACTGACAAAAATGAGACTGGGAAGAGAACCAATTGGAAGAAAAAAGAGTAAGAAGGGATCCAATCGGAACAAGTCTCAGATGTGGATGATTGTCACTGAATGCAACTCGTAGTCTCCGCATTTATTCCGCTAGCTTCCATGGGCTAGAGTTTGTGTTTATCTGTGTTGGTGGTTATTTGTCAAGAGAAGAAATTTTGTCGGACACAAAGCTTTTCAGCAAAAGCGACCTCTAAAAGGAATCCACAAATGTCCAATATCCAATTATTTAAATGTTAAGTAGCGTTAAAAAAAAGGCGGGAATTTTAAAGCTCAGCCCGCCGTCACCCGGACACGGCGATCGCGACATTCAACAACGAAAACAAAACAGACGCTTGGACGTACGATGACGGTGGAAATACAACTGCGCGCTTTATCACCGACGACTGGATGCTAATGTCACATGAGCTCCAAACAAGAGCAACGTTGACATTTGTGATTAAAGATGTTATTTCTTTTTGAAGTAACACTTCTTTCCAGTTTACACATTTCATTTAGTTGAATGAATGATGACGGAAATCAGTGAGACAAAGACTTTCAAAATACTGATCGTTTCGCCCTGGGATCGGCTGCAGCTTCCTGTAAATGGATGGATCTCTGAGTCGCTGTGGCCTAAAGTCCAAGTTTCAAATTGACTGTGCACTCAAACAAAAGTATACAATGACATAATTATACAAATCAAATTAAAATGTGTTGCCCACTCGAGCGTCTCGCTCGCTCTCTCTCTCTCTCCTCGGCTCTCTCGTTTCCTCTTTCATCTCCTCATGTAGATCTCAGAATTCGACCTAATTAGCCTCTGCCGTTATTCTTTGCCTTTTTGTCCGACTTTTGTGTTACGGAAAAAAGCAAATCAGTGAGAAGCGGAGAGAAGGCGAGAGTTTAGCCTCGAGGAGGGAAAAAAACGAGATAAAAACAAACATCAAGGCCAAGATGTTCGACATTAAGGGCAGAAGACGGGAACAGCGTGAGCACTGTAATCTTAAATGTCTGCGTTTCCGTTTGTCTGAGCGCTCGTCAAGCATATTTTAATTCTTTAATCATCGCATTTGCCTTATTATTGTGAACAAATTATCCTGAATTCGCTCTAATAATAATAATAATGATAATAATAATAATAGTACGCGCCGACCTCGCTCGAGATCGCTCGTTAAATTTAAAAACCGAGTTAGAACTTTGTCCGTGATTAACAATTCTGTTGTTATCCTTACAAAAATGCTATATTTAATTTACTGTGGTGTTTTGTTGTGTAGAGACTTATTTACTTAATGGCCCATTTGTCAGATTTTATTACCACATAAATAACAAGTTCATGTTTTTCCAGTAAGTGATCACAGTTACAGTTCAGCACGACTTTTCATGCCAACGGAGGCTAATGTAATTTGAAGCAACCTCTGTTTTTTTATTTACCACGATTGCCTGTTCATATATTTACATAATTTTAGCTGCCTTCTTATGGAATCTACAGGAATTAGCCACAAATGGCAGGGGCACCAATTTGTGCCAGGAACCTATTGTTATACTACAGATTATTAATAATCTGTCATTTTTGAGGGGGTTAACGTGTATAAAAACTCTTAAAACTTGGCATGGAGGTCTAGTCTGGCAAAAATGCGATATTAGCATAGTTCCCGGACCTTTGCGTTTGCTCAAGGGCTCTATGGCGCCCTCCCTAAAACAGAGGAAAAATTGAGTTCCAGCAATTTTTCCGAAACTTGGTGGGAAGATGTTATCGACCAAGACGTACAAAAAAGTCGACCGTAACCATGGCCTCAACTCAACAGGAAGTCAGTTATTTTGAATTTTGGCATCCATTTTGGACAATTTGCACCCTATACGTAAATAAGCGAAATAAAACAGATCTGTTTAAATAAAAGTGAAGACTGGGAAGTGGAAGTGCTGCACTCCCAGACTTGGGTGGGGGACACTTGCGTGGGGACGCTAGGGCTCTATCATGACATTGGATCCACTGGATTTCATGTCTCTGTTAATAACAAAAAAAACCTTGCAGTGTCTAGTCTTGTAAATATTGCACATAATACACTTACCCGCCACTTTATGAGGAACAGAAGCCACTTGAGAAAGTGTCTGGAGTGGCACCTGGTGTGGTTTTATGCCACTTGTACCACATGCTGCTTCAAGGTTTGACGCGTTGTGTTTTCACGAAACAGCAAGGAGACTCTCGGTCGCTGTCTGAACCGCCAAGAAAACCTTTATTTCTGCAACGTTTTGGTACGAGAGCGTCATAATTCTGTTTTGCCGGATGAAGTCCGAAAAGCAAAAGTTTTTCTTGGGTGTTTTTCCCCCAGTGTCTAGAGTCTAGAGTAGTCTAAAGCAGTCTATATCTTTGTTATCGACATCGAGGCATTTTCAGCCAAAGTACGGCTGCTCCTTGTATATTTTTTTTTTGGGACCATTCTCTTTAAACCCTGGAGATGATGATTGAGCGGTTGTGAAATGTCAGTCGACAGTCACCAGTTTCTTTTTAAAAAAAAAATACTCGAACTTGCCACATTCAAAGCCACTTAAATCACTTTAAACAGGTCGTCTCGACCGTGTTTACCTCCCTGAATGCATCGAGCGGCTGCCACGTAAGAACAAGCGATTGAAAAGTTGTACCTAAGTGGCCGTTAAGTATGTGTAATGAATAAACGTTAAAGTGCTTTCCAATCCAATGCAAGCAGTATAGTCTTGTGTCGTAACTTCACCTCCGAGCTTTCCGAGTTAAAACTTATTTCTGTCAGCCGGCCGCGCTCTCCGGAGACCACTGTTCGCCTCCCACCTATCTGTCAGTATTTTTATTCGAAGGTCATTCCCATTTGTCAGTCAAACTGAAAAGCACCCACCGTGGTGGGCTGTCAGACTCTCCCCACCTGGTTTATATTCTCTGGATAATCAGTCGAGGTTGTACGGGGATGTTGTATTTTCACACCCTGTCCAAACCTCCTCCATCACTCGCTGTCACCGCTCACGACAAGAGTCGCCGGAGCGATGTCGCGCGAGCAATGTCACCCGTGTTCGCTTCCTCGTCTGTCTCACTGCGGGCGGCGGCGTTTTGTTTATGCCCGTAGAAGAACGATCGAAAGAAAAACGTCACCATGATAATGTTTTTGGAGAAGATTCTGCATTTGAAAGCATGGAATCTGTTGACGAGACTAAAATGTCAGGACTGTCAGGCCGTCACGGTACGGAACAGTACTCGTACTTCAGCGAGATACGTAGCATGACATCGTACCGGTGCGATGTGAAGGAACATTGATTTCGAAAATGATTGTATTAAGAAATGATTCCCGTACCATCTATTTCACGTTATTTGAAGTTTAAAAAAACTGAATCACGATGCATCTAAGAATCTATGTTTTTCCCCACCCCTAGTGGACATGTTTAACATTGTATGGAATCGAATGGAATTGCTAACAGTGGCTAACACAAGGTATCCGCGGGGTCTTAAAAAGTCTTAAATTCTCCTAAAAGGTCTTAAATACAATTTTTTTATTTAAAACATGTATAAACTTCAGTCTCGCTTTGATATGTTTCTATTTTTGAGGATGCGCTAGCATAACTACAACACGGAACTAAAGTAGGCCACCTGTGCTGCCTGGTGAGAATTTATCGAGCACCACTAGCTAGCGTGCTGTGCGCGCGCCGCGGTGTGTCACAGCTTAGCATAGCAGCGGAGAAAACGTAATGAAATCCCACAGCTAATCCCACAGCTCCCACCTAATTGCTTGCATAAGATGAGTAAGTGCGAGTTCAACAATTTGTGGCTCCAATTTTCCTTCATGTCTTTTGTAATTTTTTGCCAGTATGGATTTGAAACGGGTCTTAAATTGTAAATCTTAAATTTGACTTGTTGAAACCTGCGGATACCCTGTAACAACGACTAGCCCTTACTACATTGAAATCCATATTTTGTCTAACTTCTCAACTGGAAGTGACTTAATTGACTATAAATGGACATTAAAACTACCAAAGAAATAACCCCTAACTAAGCTAAGCTAAGCTAGCGGCTAACCGTGTGAGAGGTACGAACCTCTTTACCTACACTTTTTAAAATGTGGAAAATAAATGGGAAAAACCAGTCAGTCGTTAAAATGTTTAATTTGAGTAACTGTTTAGCCCTTTGTTGTTGCGGCTCATCACTCATCGCCTAAAGTGACGACCACACAATCTCACAAAGAGCTGCCAAATCAGCTGTTCTTTTCTTTTAAATGTCAAAATAACATACATTTTTGTCCATTTAAGAGAAACCTGAAGACTCCTTTTCTTTGCCCGTTCGCCGATGAGCGTCTTCTCTCCTTTTACCGTCACCGACTTTTCCCTCTCTCCCTGTTCTGTTAATTTCAAACCATCTCTGAAGTGGAAATGAGTCGTTCTGTCTCGGAGGAGACTCGCACAGGAGTCTTCGTCCAATCCCCCAGTGGGATTGTGAAATATAAGGAAAATGAAATTTAAACTTCTTGGGCATGTCACAGCATCCTCTTTCAGTGGATTTATATTTTTACCATTTTCTTCCCCTTTCATCTTCATCTTTTTGTTCCATAATAACCTGACATATTCCCTCAAATCTCTTTATAACCCTCTTTGATATACATATAGGCAATCGTGATAATGTGAGATTGTCATTATTGCGTAAAAAACAACAGTTGAGATGCTAAAAAATCACCACACGTACCAATATTTGCTTGTATTGCTGTCGTTGACGCTAACACTCAGATTAATGCTCGACTTGTCCAGCAGGTGGCCGAGGGCGAACAGGTTAACCGGCAGAAAGTGATGAATGAATCACTTTGTAACGCGACTGCTTCACAACACTCGGCACCGTCGTTGCTGTAATGATGTTTGGCGCCACTTAGAGATCGTCCTTTACTCTTAATCAAAATGGATTTTATTTTTAGCTCGCCCTCGCCGCCGTAAACGGCCGTGGCACACGAATGCATTGCATATGTCTGAATATGATTAAGTGTATTTAATTACGCGGCGGGCAGATGGTCCTGTTGGTGCTTTTAAACGGCCGTATGTTTTATAGCGTAGATTATAACCTTATAATGGGGATGTGGGTGAACGTGAACCGCACGGTGTCGTCTGGGGAGGTTCATGTATTCACTGTACAGAGTGTGATGTATGTGCTCGTCCTGACACCAGACTCCATCAGCATTAATCTGGGGCTTCAGGCAGGTGTGGGGTGATGTCACTGTGGTGTGAGCCAATCACGATCCACTATCCGCTATCCAATACACTCAGTACATTTACATGAGGAAGAAATCTAACTGTGGGTTAGTTTAATTATGTTCGTCAGACTGATTGTGTTAGTCTGACTGATTGTGCTAGTCTGACTATTTGTGTTAGTCTAACTAATTGTGTTAAGTCAGACTGATTGTTCTAGTCTGACTATTTGTGTTAGTCAGACTAATAGTGTTAGTCTGACTATTTGTGTTAGTCTAACTAATTGTGTTAGTCAGACTATTTGTGTTATTTTGAATATTTGTGTTGGTCTGACTATATTTGTTAGTCTGACTAATTGAGTGAGACTGATTGTGTTAGTCTGACTATATGTGCTAGTCTGACTATTTGTGTTAGTCAGACTGATTGTGTTAGTCTGACTATATGTGTTAGTCTGACTAATTGTGTTAGTCTGACTATTTGTGTTAGTCAGACTATTTGTGTTAGTCACACTAATTGTGTTAGTCAGACTATTTGTGTTAGTCACACTAATTGTGTTATTCTGACTATTTGTGTTATTCTGACTAATTGTGTTTGTCAGACTATTTGTGTTAGTCAGACTAGTTGTGTTAGTCAGACTAATTGTGTAATCTGACTATTTGTGTTAGACTAATTGTATTAGTCTGACTAATTGTATTAGCAAAAATTAGCAATAGCTTGGTAATAACGACAGAAAATGTTTCTGATGTAGACTTAAAAAAATAAAATAAAAAAATGGCCGAAACAATTCATCAGCCTGACTGTGATGAGCGCCACCCAGAGGACTTCTAAGTTAGTTACTGTACTTCGGTGAGTCAGACTGACAGAGAAGTCAAAACAGAGACATATTGTCAATTTGTCACAGTAAAACATTGTCCCATCCCGAACAACAACTAACTTATTTTAGCGATATTGCATTTTATGCCTTCAGGTGATGTGAGCGTTCGCTCTGTTTTCCACCCTGAAAGTGGATTTTTTTTCGAGAGGCAGAAGATGTTTCCCTTATCAAAGTTTCCCCAGAACAACACGGTCTGAATGTAGAAGTCAAGAAATTGTTAATGACATCGAAAATTTGGCATCGGACGTCGTTTACACACACACACACACACAAAAAAAACCAAAAAACGTGTCGTCTCCTCATTTGGCCTCGCAGATGGTGATGGAGTGTCCGGCCGTTTCTTTTACCGTCGGCCATTTGTAAGGGCACGGCGATCCGTCTTCATGACAAACACAGTTAGGAATCGATTTCCTGATGTAAACAAATACTTTTTTTTCCCACCGCCGCTGAGGTATGAAGTGTCAGAAAAGTCGCCCAGAATCACCGCGTCTCCTCTTCTCACCTGGACAAGAGACCAACTGATGGTCCAATGGCGTCACCCAACCTTCTATTTCCTCCCCGTCGCTCGCCTGGAGGGCGTGTCTCTTTGTGTTTATCGCCATTAAAGGTCACATAGAGTGGTCCTGTTGCACATAAATGTTAGTTATTGAGGTCTACTTACATATATTAACTTGTTTTTATGGTCAAAAACCTCCTAGTTTCTGTAAACGAGCCAATAGAAATCCTCTTTTCTGACGGTGTTTTTCTGCTGCGAGATTTCAGAGTGAACTTTCACCCCCAGAAGACAGAGTTTTGTGATTGTCCAGTTCTATCCAGCACATCCGTTCTCAGAAGCGCAGCGCCCCCCTCTGGAACGGTGGATGCACTGCTCCTCAGCCCCGAGATTACAATAAAACACAACGTTCTCAGCAATGGCTGAACTGTTTGTTTCGAACCGTCAGGGCTTCATAAACAAGGTAATGACGCAGATACACACCAAAAAAAACAGCGTTAATAGGAACTTCCGGTCTAGTTCCGCTTTAAGCCGCTTACTGCTCCACCCCCGTTCGTCCGTTCATCCCTGTGACCGAGCCGCAGCGCTCTCATACATACATTATGCGTTTGATTGACTCTTATCGCCTCACAAGTGGCAGAAATGAATCCCTCCTGAGTTTTTTCCAGGAATCACTTTTCCATGCAAAGCGAGCGGCGCGGGCGTCGCTTTTGCTCGCGGCCAAAAACTCAACGACGCTGGATATTTGACGCAACTCTACGATTGTTATTTTTTTGGGGTAACGACGGCCCATAAAAACCACATCGGAGACGCGCGCGTGCGGCATGAGATGATTTCTCTGTAGGTCAAATTGGATTAAGCCTAGTGTAAAAAACGAAGTGTCTGGCCTTCCCTCCCCTCCCTGCCTCTCGCTCTCTCTCGACTCACCCATCCCATGACCATTAAAGTCCATAGGAAGAGAAACCTAATTACATGGCTGAAAGTGGCCGAAGTGAGCACTATTAAAAGGATCCAATTAAACTCTGTGCGGCACCGGCTGCAGCATTCTAGTGAGGGATTATTTGTGGAGGTGGAATTTGATCTGTCGCACGGAGAAAAAGACGACTTGTCCATTGGCCAAAGCCGCCGCAGATGGATGGCGGGTGGGAGGGGCGACGACGGAGCCCGAGTCCGAGTAATTGGATCCAGAATTAATGGACTCTTGTATCAGAGAGGCGAAGGGGGGGGGGGGGGGGGAAGAAAAAGGGAAGGGACAGAGGGAAAGTGGAGGTTAAATCTATTTAAAGGTCCAGTGTGTAACTTCTAGAAGGGTTGCACTGGCAAGAAATTGAATATATTAAGCGTAATTATGTTTGTGTAAAGCCTCTTTCACGCTGAAAATGTGCGAGTGTCGAGGCCAAAGTCGAGAGTTTTTGTCGTCGTCATCTTCGCTCGCTCGTTCAAACTTAATGAAGAGTGAAGGATTCTTGACATTTTGAGCTCTGTCCCAAGTTGTCCCAAAGTAAGGACATTTATGTCCAACAGCCAGAAGGTTAGAAAAAGCCAAAGAGTTAAAGCAGACATAGAGTGGTCCTATCCCACATATATTATATGTGAGTTATGGAGGTCTACTGACATACATTAACTTGTTTTTATGGTCAAAAACCTCCTAGTTGCTGCATACGAGCCGATAGAAATCTCTCCTCACTGAAGCTCTCGTCAGCTGCGGTGACAGAACTGTGTTGTGATCGGCCAGCCTACGAGAGCTTTCCCAACTGTCTTGCGATCGGCTAGGTACCCGGAAGTGACATAATTAACACACCAGCTCTCAGAAGCGCAGCTCCCCCCTCTGGAGCGGTGGATGCACTGCTACTCGTTATCAAAACATTGTTTTAACAATGTTTAAAAATGGCTTTGTCACGACTCCACAGAGTCACTCCGCAACGGACGTTCTTCTTCTTCTGTGGTTCAATGTACGAAACCAGATGTGCCCGGACTAGTGCCCGGAGCAGGAGGATCTGCTGTTTACATAATTACACTAGCGTTTTTTTTCAGAGATCTCACTGAGCCCGCGATTACAATAAAACACAGCGTTCTCAGCAGTGGCTGAACTGTTTGTTTGCGAACCTTCAGGGCTTCATAAACGAGGTAATAGATGCAGATACACGCCCAAAAAAACAGCATTAATTGGAACTTCCGGTCTAGGTCCGCTTTAAGCAGGGTTTGGGTTAGCGTCCTGTGAAACGTCCGTAGTTAGTCTGACTATTTGTGTTGGTCTGACTATTTGTGGTATTTTGACCAATCGTGTTAGTCAGACTAATTTTGTTAGTCAGACTAATTGTGTTAGTCAGACTATTTGTGTTGGTCTGACTTTTTGTGTTATTTTGACTAATTGTGTTAGTCTATTTGTGTTAGTCTGACTATTTGTATTAGTCAGACTAATTGTTAGGGCTTCATAAACGAGGTAATGGTGCAGATACACACCAAAAATACAGCGTTAATTGGAACTTGCGGTCCAGGTCCACTTTAAGCATGGTTAGGGTTAGCGTCCTATGAAATGTCCGTAGCTGACTTAGATTGACTTATTTACACCACATTAACGTTGGCGATAATGGCGGTACTTCAAGAGCGCAATACTACTACTTGGTTTGAGAACCGCTGCCTTAAAAGGGTTTGGGTTTTCGTAGTTTAGTACCTCAGGCTTTGTGGGCCCCTAACCCTAATCCTACAACACCTCAAAAAGACGAGATCAAGAAAGTTGTCCATGCTAACACAGATGAACATAAACCTGATGCATAAACCAACAAAGAAGAAGCAGGAAGTGGTAAAGAGAGAGTGTGTAGAAAGTCATGAAAGAGTGTTTACATCCCTTTTGGTATAAGACAGCCATCATCCCTAACCCGAGGAGTTTCGGTGTGAGTATTTCTGATTCCACGCTGTTGCCACAGGAGCTAGATCTGCATTTCCAACTGTACTTATGAAGAGGATTACCATGAAATCTGGGGGACAGACTGTGGCGAGTCTCTGGTGGAGATCCAGACTCGGTGAAACGGTTCCAGCTTCAGCAGCAGCTCAAACGTCTGAGCCAGAGATGGAAAAAGACCGGAAAACAAAAATTGTTTATTATACTGTGGGCTACGTTTTTGTTGATAAGATTTTGATTTGATACGTCCGTAATATTGTAAACTCTCCAAAAGCTTGTGCGTTATTATGCCGCGAGCTTCGTCGTCAGGAAGAGCCAGAAAACATAAATTCATCAGCCAGGACTCACCATTTAAGGTCGTTAAATCCAGTTTTAATGAGTGTTGTGAAAATGTGGACGAGTGGCTGAATTATGGCGCACGACTCTGCTTAGTTGTTTTTGGTTTTTCCATCAGTGATAGTAGCTGGTGCTTTTTTTTAGCTAGCTGGATTTAATCATGCAAAAATATTGTATTTTATCTGTTTGAAAATACACATGGGCGGGGCTTAGAACGCTGCCTGACGATTGGCTGCTGACTTTTGGAGCAGCAGCTCAACGGACCGAAAGGGTTTGGGTTCCTTCTGGAACTCGTTACACAAGTTTTCCCCTTCAACATCGGACAAAATAATTGTAAATATTTAACGTTGATAATCCGACAAACGTTAGATATTTGCTAGGTTGTAGAACCTAGACGTCATGTTTACGTGCCGCGACACCGGAGTCCAGGCACCGTTTACCAGTTAGCTCCGTTAGCTGCATTAGCTCCTTTTAGCACCGTTAGCGCGCATACAGTCGAACTGGAGCGGTCTGTTTATTAAAAACAAAAAGAGCAGCGCTACAAATAACTAGCTTACCTGTGTACTGCGTAAGTGTGCCTCTGTTTTTAAAGTTTAGCGTTACTTTATAGACTCATTTTAACAATCGGGAGTCACGTAAACATGCGTTAACGGTGACCCCGTTAAATGCCGCTAACGCTGTTAAACACCGTTAAACGCTGTTGACGCGTAAAACGTTTGACAGCACTTATATTTACGATAAAGACGGACAGTGACTCAAAGTTACTATTTTCTTATTTATTCTCAAACTTTCCAGGAACACTTTTCCGTTTTTGCCTTGAACGGCGAACAGAAAAGATGTCTTGAGTCATTTTAGGTCGTTTTTAGTATTTTTCCGATTTTCCGATCATCAAAAAAACATTAGTCCTGATCACCCCGAAATCCAAATGAGTTCCTCGTCGAGCTAAACGAGCTTTTATTCATTCATCTCGACAGGTTTTTTTATTTTTTTATTTTATCACTTTCATTACAAGTGGAATGCACCAGAGTGAAAATACGATTCTGTTTCCAGTCGAGGTCTCAGGGATTTAATTTGTTAATAAGGAAGCAAATAAAGAGCCAGTGTATCAGCAGATAAACGCATTAGTATATTATATTATATTCCTGATCTTGTAAACTACAGTGTCCCTGTAGATACAACAGCTTTTCCCACACACACACACACACACACACACACCGTTGGACGGGGGCAGAGGTGGCGGCAGTAAACGATCGCTAAGCCGGTGGTATTAAAGGGCCGAGAGGTCGCGGCGTGTTTAATGGTAATCGCCGCGGCGAGCGTGATGATTATTCCTGCTCCGATGACCCCCGCCGTGGCTGCTGGTTCAAATCCCACACTCGACGGGAAAGAGTTTGCTAGAAACACAGAATATTGGCTCTCAGTAGAGAAGAGGGGAGGGGTTGACGCGGCGGGGGGTCGATGGGACACGTGGGATTCTTGTTGTTGTTGTTGTTGTTGTTGTTGTTGTTGTTGTTGTTGTTGTTGTTCTGAGCTCGCCGTGACGAAGCGTTATCGATGAATCGATGCGGAGCAGGACGTATGCGGTCCAGGCCGAGTGGGGGATTAGGCTGACTCAGCATTTCACACACACACACACACACACACACACACCCCAGGGACTCGCATCCAAATGCATGACATCAGCTTTTCCTTATGGCACTTTTCCACTAAAACCGCTCCATCATGACTCGGCTAAACTCTACTCACTTTGGTATCAGACACGTCGTTTATAGCTATATAGCTCCTTCTCAACGTGGGCGGGATCATCTTAGCGTGACGTTGATTTATACGCGACGCAAACACACAAACTAGTGACTTGTAATGGCAGCTGTTTTTCAGTGTAACAGAATCATTAGAATCGGTTAATTAAAGAATTGAACTGAAATGCCACGGAACGGGTTGTGATTCGGCTCACGATCGCCGTGTTGCTAATAATGTTAATGTTTTCAGGATTTTTAAAGTCATTGTTCAGTTGTTCAATTTTAGTAGAGCTGAAGCAATTAATCGGTTATTAATCGATTACTAGATTAATCGGCAACCATTTTGATAATCGATTAATCGGTTTGAAGCTTTTTTCACGATTAAAACAAGACTTCGGATTGTTTTTAGCTTCTTAAATGTGAGTATTTTCTTGGTTTCTTTGCTCCACATAACATAGAAATCATTAAAAACTCAATCATTTTGGTTTGTGGACCAAACAAGACATTAGAGAACATCGTCATTTCCAGCTTTTGACAAACACTGAGCAACATTTTTTAGCATTTTCTGACATTTTATCAACCAAACGAATCGACAGATTGATCGATTGCGAAAATAATCGTTATTTGCAGCTCTACAGTTTAGTATCGGCTCTTGGAAAACCTCAGACCAGGTACCAGGTGCTATCACTAATGGAGAAGCAACAAAAACAATCGAGTAGAATTGTGCCATCGTGAGTCATCGTGGAACCATCCATTATCTTCCATTACTGCTTTATCCTCCACCAGAGGGGGTGCTGTGCCTATCTCGGCTGACATTGGGCGATAGGCCGGGTACACCCTGGACAGTTCGCCAGTCCATCACAGGGCCACATATTCACCTAATCCCCATATCGCATGTTTTTGGACTGTGGGAGGAAGCCGGAGAACCCAGGAACCCGGATCTTCTTGCTGCAAAGGCGAGAGTGCTAACCACTACACCAACCGTGGGCCCCGATGTGGAACTGTGTAGTATAAAAAAATAAAAAATAATGCGCCATCAGTGTCTTCCCTCTCTTTTTCCATCCTCTACTTCTTCTTCTTCTTCTGTGGAGAAAATGAAACAGCCGTCTCGTCTCGTGTTTTCTATGAAATATCCCCGAGTCTCTCTCTGAAGATTAAAGATGGCGTGAGCGCTCGCTCAGCTGCTGCCTGTCAAGCGTCTCCTCTGCAGCTCTGACTTATTAGTCTGCGCTCCCCCCCCCCCCACACACACACACACACACTTTTTTCTTTCTCCAATTTCGACTTTTTCTGCCTCTCTCTCTCTCTTCTGCAAACACGACGGCTTTGATTCCCGCGGAGGCCGAGAGACGCCGAGCAAAGACCAAAGGCGATCTTCTTTTTGGTCGGAGCGGGAGGAAACGTAAGGAGGCTCGAGTCGTGATGAAAGGAATCGGGTTCACGTCGTCCCACGAGAGAGAGGAAAGATGCTCTGATTCAATTCTGAGTAACAAATGTACATATGTTGACTCTGTGCATCGGCATCGACAAATACTTCCTCCTGACCCTCGGGCGACCACGTGTTGTCCTCAAATGTGTTCGACGCAGCACTAAATCAATACGGAGCTCTTTGCAGTGACGACCTGACGCGTCACTGTCGCTTTAATCGCACATTTAAAGAGTTTTCACTGCGGACTTCGGAGGAACATCTACACCGTTCCCGAGGCGGATTAAGATGCAGGTGTCATCGGCGTCCATTAAGCGGAGGATGAGATGTTTTTTCCGTCCGCCGTATCACAAGATTGTCAGAGTAATATACTGATATTTGCTCAGCTGTCGGGATTCTAATCATTTACAAAGCGGTGAAACGTGTCAATCACAGTTCGCTGAAGCTGAAGGTGTTTCTTTGTGAGCGGCTGTGGCGGAAAATCCTGACAACCAGAACGCAAGATTGAGCCCAATATTCAGCAGAAAATAGACTTTATAGCTTGATACAGTTGACTGACAGAACTTCCTTTTCCTGGTGATTGAATTCCTATCATATTCACAGGTCTCCATAAGTCTCACATTACACACTGTAAACCACATTCTGGGGTCGCGTTTGGAGCCGTAAATAGAGGCGTCGGCTCGTTGTATAAACTGATTATGTTTGCGTTGATGATCGAACAAAAGTCAAATGGATCCTCATCAGTTTTTCAAGTGTCGTAGCCAAGACCAGACTATCGAGACCAGACTATCGAGACCAGACTATCGAGACCAGACTATCAAGACCAGAGTGTCGCCAAGACCAAGACCTGTAGAGAGTAAGACCAAGTCAAGAAGAAGAGTCATTCTGTATTTACTGGTTCTGGTCTTGGTCTTATCCTGCCTTGGTCTTGGGCTTGACTTTGGGTCCCCCTGTCTCGATCTTTGTCCTGGTCTTGACCCCGTCTCACCCTGCCTTGGGCTTGGTCTTTGGTCTTGTCTTTGACTATGTCATGCCCCACCGTCATCTTTGTCTTAGTTGGTCTTGGTTTTTACATTGTTTTGTCCTGCCTTGGTCTGGGTCTTGACCTTGTTTCACCCTGTATTGGTCTGGGTCTTAGTCTTGTTCTTGACTATGTCTTGTTTCACCTTCATCTTGGTCTTGACTTTGTCACCCTCTCTTGGTCTTGGTCTTTGTCCTGGTCTTGACCTTCTCTAACCCTGCCTTGGCCTTCGTCTTGGTCTCACCCTGCATTAGTTTGGGTGTTAGTCTTGTTCTTGATTATGTCTCGCCCCACTTTGGTCTTGGTCCTGGTCTTGACTTAATGTCACCCTCTTATGGTCTTGGCCTGAGTCTTGGACTTGACCTTGTCTCACCCTACAGTGGTCTGGGTCTTAGTCTTGTTCTTGACTATGTCTCGCCCCACCTTCATCTTGGTCTTGGTCTTGACTTCATGTCCCCCTCTCTTGATCTTAGTCCTGGTCTTGACCTCCTCTCACCCTACCTTGTTCTTGGTCTTGGTCTTTGTCCTGTTCTTGACCTTGTCTCCCCCCCTGCCTTGGTCCTGGTCTTCAGAGTCTTGTCTTGACAACAAAACGATGCATCAGTTTATCTTCATTTGTCAGTTATGTGGAAGTAACTTGAGAATCGCTCATAAAATCAGTCAAGAGTTTAAAGTATAATTTAGACTCTAAATGTGAGTTTTATGATGAACTCTCAGTGTATGAGTTTGTCAAAAACTGAAAAGTTTTTATAGGTTGAGAAAGAGCAAATATAAACATCACTTTTATTTTATAAGAACATCCCACATTTTACCTTATATATAACCACAATATTTCAAAAAGGAAGCAATAACGTCTTTGGTTATTTTCCCCTGAAGAGCTGCTCACACTGATTGAGTTTCAGCACTGTTGGAAATATCACATCCTCACTCTTCATTACGTTGACATTTTTAGTGTCTTACATTATCAGATGATGATATAACGTGTCCTCACTTGGTTTGACGGCATATTTAGGCTCCAGTTTCACACCGACTCCGTGGGTTTAAATACATTTTTAAGCAGATCTTTTTTTAATCGTTTTACTCGAGCGTGAAGCCGTCGCTCTGATTTGAAAAAAAAAAAACATTTGAATTATTCGCAGCTTTGCGACTGCGTTCGCGGCAGCCGTGCAATTGTTGCACTTACAATTTAAGGGCAAATGCTCTTAAATATGTGGGCATTATTAATTCAGTTTCAAAGAGGCCTGTTGAGAGTGTTTTTGCAGGAGCTTTTATGGTTATTATTGCTGCATTCATCAGGCGCAAAGTGTTGGCGACTGTGAGCTGACGGGCAACGGGAAAAAGATGGGCACAAGGGAATATGCAAATATGTGTTGGTGAGAATAAAACTCTCAGGACACTTTACTCAGAGGAAATGTGAATTAAGAAATATCTCAATTTCCAGAGTAGGTTTTTTTTTTTATGCTTGTTTTAAATGTCCATTGAAATTAATTATTCAAAGGAAACTGTGGTGTACATTGAAGCTTTAAATTCCATGTAGATAATGTCCCTGAGTAAATTACAGGACCCACTAACAGCTGGGTTTGGTCAACAGTGTGAAAAGGGGACGATCCACACTCATTTCCAGGCCAAATGGTTCTGCAGTCGTCTCAGATACTCATTGGCTTCAGCTTCCTGGCTTTTTAAACAAACTATATAAGTCTTTCTGAGGCCCAAAGAGTGCTGGAAAACTTGAATTTATTAACATTTTTTTTTACCTCCACCAAGGAGATAATGTTTGTCTGCCTATTTGTGAGCAGCCTAACCTAACTTTTAAAGGGAAAAAATATTGGATTTTGATTGTGATTCAGAATCAGGTTTGAGATTTTTTTGTTTACCTTCATTAATATCGACCATACATTTGAGTCTTACTGAGTTGTATATTCGGAATACAACAGTTTTGCACTCTTCATGTGCTTGCTCCAGTTTTTTGTTTGTCACTTGTTATCAAAAAGAGACAAAACGACGTTAGCAGGTTGGCTAGCTAACTGGGTTTGTTCTATCAGAGCAATAAATAAAAGTGATAATAGATGTGTCACATTTACAGACACTATAAAACACTGTAAAAACAACGGTTAGCTGTTTATCACATTCGCTATACCTTGTTTTTATTCAAGAAGAGCTTACGCAACGCATATTAAGACTATGCTAATGATGCTAACCACGCTAACTAGCCCTCTGAGAGTGTTAGCTGACACTAGTTTAGTCAGCCAACACTCTCAGTTTAGTCAAGTCTACCTAATGGCCAAAGAGTGCTACCTATCACCTAAATTGAGGAGATTATGTTCGTATGCCTTTTGGTGAGCAGCATAAATCTAAAAAGGAAGAAGCTAGTTTCATCAAAGGGAAAAAAATATTTGATTTTGATGGTGATTCACGCAAAAAACAACTGTTTTATCTCAGTCGCTATACCTTATTTTTAATTACGCTAAGAGTTTACACAAGGCATATCAAGGCTATGCTAATTACGCTAACCATGCTAATCACGCAAACACTTTAAAAACAACTGTTACCCATTTATCTCAGTCGCTATACCTTATTTTAATTACACTAAGAATTTACACAAGGCATATCAAGGCTATGCTAATTACGCTAACCATGCTAATCACGCAAAAACTTTAAAAACAACTGTTACCCATTTATCTCGGCCGCTATACCTTATTTTAAGTACGCTAAGAATTTACACAACGCATATCTAGGCTATGCTAATGACGCTGGCTAACCATGCTAACTAGCCTGCTGAGAGTGTTAGCTGACACTTGATGCTAAAGGCAGCTATGGTAGGGGTTAGGAGAGCAAGTGTCTGTTGAGGCTAACTACGTAGCAAAAGCTGCTAATGTCGCTAAAGTGACGGTGATGCGATGTCCCAGGTAGTTGGGTGCACTTAGCGGGGGAAAACAACCCTTTTTCTGAGGACTTGTAGTGTTTGGTATATATGTTCGTATAACATGATTGAACTGGTCGATACTTGCGTTGCGGCTTTAAAAAAAAAAGCTAATAATTCCTCAAACTTCTGACGGCAGCAAATCCACAACGCGGTTGGGCGACATTTGAAGCCGCTCCATTAACTCCGAACGAGCGTTGTTTCAGTAAACGCCACCGCGGCAACACAAGATCGAGTGAATCACTATTTGTTTTTAGTTAGTAAACCTGTATGTAACGTAGTTGTGGATTATAGTCTTCAATCTTTGGTTCATTCAAGTGTTTTTGCTCCTTTTGAGTGCAAACCAGGATATAAATCACTCTTAAAACACCAGCCTCCTTGGTAATTCTCCCCCCGCCTTTTTTATTATTATCACGTCTTTATCTCTTTATCAGGCCTCTCCACTCGTTCCTCCTCTCTCCTCCTGTTTAGGGGGAAGGATGCAGTCATCAATATCTCTGGCTGCGTTACAGGCGGTCCACCCAGGCACCTCCTGGAGGGCAGCGCTATTAATGGAATCCAGGGAAGGATGGCAGACGACCAACAGGCGGGCGAGGCAGGGGGAGTGCGGTTCGCTGCCTGGCTTCTCTCTAATCCATCCCACATTACTGGCCGTCAATAAGCGGGGAGAGCAGCACAGTCATGCTGAACTCGAATGAACCTGAAATCTCATTCGGGTGCAGTGGAGAAGAAAAAAAAAAAAAAAAAGTTTTGTGTCAGTGCTTTGCTTAGGAAGCAAAAAAAAAAAAAAAAAAAAACCTTCTCAATCAATGTGATTAAAGTGCAAAAGCAGTGATTATTAACTTTTCATCACCAGCTCAGTGAGCAACAGCAGCTCAATAGACTTTATCGTTCTGTTAAAGGACACGTAATCACAGCTGATTAAGGTTCTGCTCGGGGTCGTCTCGGGAAAACTGGGAACAGGCTCATCGTCGCCGTGCTCGCAAAGTGCAACCGAGGCAGCTTTTCGCTGACGCCGCCGCCGCCACCGCCACCGCCGGTCCATTTCCCCCACAGACAGTCAGGCCCGGGGCCGGGGCAGCGCTGAATGGAAAACTAATCCCTCCCTCTAATGCAGCAGCATTACAGCTGCCCGTCACTTCCTAATTGGCTAATGGTGAGATTAAGGCGGTCAACAATGGGCCGCGCTGACACACGGCCTCAGCCAGTCATAACAGAGGGTTTAGGGGGGTGAAAAGTCTCTTTACATCCGGCCTTAACCGCACAGTATTGTCCACAACAAAAGCCGGAAAGTGGACTCTGCCGGAGGCTGGAAGCTCAAAAATCTCTACTAGGTCAAACATTCGTATTATTTCCTCTTTGTATCACAACAAAAGAGATGATTTTATGGTATAAACAGCCAAAATGTGTGTTTTACGTAAGCAAAAGTGCCACCTGTTCACTGTTGCATCGCGTTGCAGCAACTCAGTCCATTTAGGGGACAAAAGGTGATTTATGTTCATTTAAATTAGTATTTTTTTTAAAACTGCTGATCGCCTGGACTGTTTTTACACACTATTAGAGCGTAAATTAGAGTCTAGGGTTCAGAAAGAGAGAAAATATCCAAATGAGCTGCAGTTCTGTGGGTGAAAATGCCTCGTTTGATGCCAGAGGTCAGAAGAGAACGACCAAACTGGTTTAAAATGATAAAACAGTAGCTCGAAAAAACCCACTTCTACACACTATAATCACATTAACCATAGAGGTAAAAAACTGTGATGTTTGTGGACCTAATAAAGTGTCTAGTAATCTCAAAATCACAAAACACAGCCTTGTCGTTTGCACCTAAACTTAATTTTTTAAAACCATAATAAAGATGGATCTTTGCAGCAGCAGCAGCAGCAGCAGCAGCATCTGTTGTTGTTGCAAATTATTCTTTCCTATACGAATCTGAGATGAAAGAGAGAAAGGATGAAGAATAAACAGCGGAGGCTTCAGCAAAGATGGTGCAGCAGATCGACGAACAGACTCTCACTCTGTCTCGCAGCCTGTCACCTCACCGCGGCAGCTATGGTACGTTCCACGGCATATTTTCCTTTCGCCCCCGGCGCGAAATAAAACAACACCGTTTACTTACACATGTATATCTGTGTTTACAGCGCGTGGTTTTTAAAGTCCTTAGAAGAATAGCGGTACAACCAGAGGGAATGAAGGTGGACACGTTCGTTGTGTGGTGCCAACAAGCTGCTCACTGTTTATGTCCACCCAAAGCTACGGCAATAACCGTAAAATGAACGGTGACGCTTTAGTTGTTTTAATTAATGTAAGTGAAGCAACTGTTGCAGAGTCGTTGGCAAGAAACAAACCAGTCACCTGTCGCTGAGCTTTAACTAAACTGAAACGGCAACACTGAGGAATTCTCCTTTTAACCTCATCAAATAAAACAGTGTTCACTTGAAGTTAACTAATATTAACAATAACTAGGACCTCTATTCACGAAAAGGCCCTCGCCCCACGCAACTCATCGTATCCCATGACTGTGAGAAGTTTCATGTCGTTCTGTTTACGTTAAAGCTTTCAAAAAGTGGAATTTTAAAGTAGCCATTTTAACGTCAACTTTGTCGGAGCGCTGAGGCCACGCCTTTTGACAGATTTAATTCATTAACATGTCTGGAACATATGGACCTAGTTTTACGCGGCTTGCTCAAACGTGCTAGGACGAGTTTGTTAAAATGTATAGATTAGATATTTTTGTTTTTCCAAAATGGCCGACTTCTGGGTGGGCGGAGCTAATGGAAGTACATTCGAATCGTGAAAGCAACGACTTTACCAATCTTTGGGTAAAATCGGAACAACTTGTCTGGAACCCATGGACGGAGTTTGACGCGGCTAGCTCAAACGTGCTAGGACTAGTTTGTTCAAATGCATAGACTAGCTATTTTTGTTTTTCCAAAATGGCTGACTTCTGGATGGAGCTAATGGAATCGCGGATTAGAATCGTGAAAGCAACAACTGTGCCAAGTTTGGCTAAAACCAGAACAACTTTTCTGGAACGTATGGACCGAGTTTTACGCGGCTGGCTCAAACGTGCTAGGACGAGTTTGTTCAAATGTATAGACTAGCTATTTTTATTTTTCCAAAATGGTGGACTTGATGGAGCTAATGGAATCGTGGATTAGAATGATGAAAGCAATGACTTTAGTAATTTTTTGGGTAAAATCGGAACAACTTGTCTGGAACACATGGACGGAGTTTGACACGGCTAGCTCAAACGTACTAGGACGAGTTTGTTAAAATGTATAGATTAGCTATTTTTGTTTTTCCAAAATGGCCAACTTCTGGGTGGACGGAGCTAATGGAAGTACATTAGATTCGTGAAAGCAACGACTGTACCAAGTTTGGCTAAAATCAGAACAACTTTTCTGGAACGTATGGACAGAGTTTTACGCGGCTAGCTCAAAAATGCTAGCACGAGTTTGTTCAAATGTATAGACTAGCTATTTTTGTTTTTCCAAAATGGCTGACTTCTGGATAGAGCTAATGGAATCGTGCATTAGAATCGTGAAAGCAAGGACTGGACCTAGTTTGGCTAAAATCCGAACAACTTTTCTGGAATGTATGGACCGAGTTTTATGCGGGAGATCAAAAGTGCTAGCTATTTTTGTTTGTCCAAAAGGGCTGACTTCTGGGTGGGCGGAGCTACTGGAATCGTGCATTAGAATCGTGAAAGCAAGGACTGGACCAAGTTTGGTTAAAATCAGAACAATATTATCACCTAACTGTAATCAGGTCCTGGTTTGAGAGTGCGATGTCTCCAACACAACATCAGGACGGGTCAGGACGACCGCGGAGAGACGAGGCTCATGATGACCCCCGTTCTAATCCCGGCTCTCTTACTCATCATCATCATCTCTCTTCACACAGAACAAACCATTTCGTCTCTCTGTCTCGTAAAAAAAAAAAAAGTTCAACATCTAATAAATACACTCAAGCGTTGCGATTGTTTTCCAGCCCGCGTAGCCGCTGTCTGGATATTTTAACGATATCCTCAGGCTCTGCGTCTCGGTCCTGAACACACAGCAGCGTCTGTCTCTCGCTGCCTGCACTCACACGTTTACATTCATGCTCAGGTCTTTTTTTTGCGGCGTTCAAATGTGAAGCCAAACACTGAGAGGTCACGCGTTTACGCTGGTGGTTTTGTAGCGTACAGTATGTCAGAGTAACTCGTAGCAGTAGCACCGCCATCCCCCAGTGAGGAAACAACTTCACATGTTCGCTGTGACCAGGGCAGCAGCTAATGGTGCTCAGCTGCACAAGAGGGAGTTGCACTTGTGGCCTGTGGTTGTGGAGCTTGAGTGCGACTCGAGGACATCGCTGGAGAACGACGGGGGGGGTTATGAGATCGGGGAAAACCCTACACTACAGCTCAAGCTACTCTCGCGTCAGTTAAGCCTGGGACGCATCGCCTTGGCGGTCGGCCATCGAGGCTTTTGATGACCGTCTGTAGACCTCAGGTGACGTCCAATATTGACCGACCGTACCAAGTTCCTTGATTGTAAATCAATTTGATCAACAACATGAAGTCATGAAGTCGCAACCACAAGTCGTTCCACGCATGTGATGACAGACAAAAGCCGTGCTACCATCAAGTGGAACAGTTCAGTTTGGTACAGTCCATGTTTTGTTTTCCATTAGGATTAGTACCAAAATAACCATCCCCAAAGGTTCCATTCTTTGGCACCCTTACCTTGGGTTACCAGAGTAAGATGGTACGACCGGAGTAAAATGGTACGATCAGAGTAAGATGGTACGACCAGAGTAAGATGGTACGACCAGAGTAAGATGGAACGATGGTACGACCAGAGTAAAATGGTACGACCAGAGTAAGATGGTACGACCAGAGTAAGATGGAACGATGGTACGACCAGAGTAAGATGGAACGACCAGAGTAAGATGGAACGACCAGAGTAAGATGGTACGACCAGAGTAAAATAGTACGACCAGAGTAAGATGGTATGACCAGAGTGAGATGGTACGACCAGAGTGAGATGGTACGACCAGAGTGAGATGGTACGACCAGAGTAAAATGGTACGACGATCAAGCTCAAGCTCCACCTTGGCCGATTCCACCCATGACAGCCAAATGATTGAGCGACAGATAAACGTCACTTCCCTTTGCGATCGTTGTAAATATCCCGTGGAAGTCGAGGCAAACGCCCACCCCTTCTATTCCCCTTCAACATTTGACGTCTGCTGGGTGTCCTCCATGATTGTTGGTATTTTTCTCTGTTGCGTTACCTTCAAAGTCGTTGTTAGCAGTTATCAGTGTAACCAATGTAAAGGTACTGTTCTCAGTCGAAACACAAGTCTTTCATCGTCAATAACGAACACTAACAGCTTCCTCTCAACTGAGGCTCTCCAGTGGCCCCCGGTGGTGATAAATGTGCTTTACATGAGGTGCCACTTTTCATACAGCCCCCTTTCACCTTTGATAACATCCCACTTGGACAATTCTCAGTGCTTCTTTTCCCATTTCCTGTTGTTGTCTTGTTTCTTTTCATTCGCAAACGGATCTTTTTATTTCTTCCTACTTCTAAGAGACAAATGTTCTGTTACTTACCTGTTCACTATCTCCCGCTGTGATCTGTTTGTTTGGGTTTTGTTTTTCTTCTCCCCACTGTTATCTTTGGAGAATGTGAGAAGCCACAGTAAAGTCTGAGGGCGGATTTACTTCCTCTGTTCAGTCGTGCGCGGCGTTTCCGCCGCCGACTCCACAAGAGGAGGAGCAGATTCACGGTTCGGTGTCGGATTTCATCAGTTTATAGAGCCACAGCGCCGTGTTTATAGGAGACATTTTTACGTCCATGCCGAGACACGTACGGCCAATCCCAACCATTTATCTAAAGTGGGGCCGACTGTGGAACACCGCTACGTTTAATATACGACGGCCAAGATGGCTGCCATTGAGAGGTATGTTATATCCACAAACAAAGAACAAACAACTGCATTTACGACTGAGATGAGAATTTACACATCTACAAACTAGTCCTGGTCATGCTAACGGCGTCGTTAGCCGCTTCAACGTTAACGCTTGACGCGTTTCTATGACGGCTGACCGGCAAAAAGATGCTTGTGACGTCATGTTTACGTGCCGCGGCACAGGAGTCCAGGCACCGCTTACCAGTTAGCGCTGTTAGCTGCGTTAGCTCCTTTAGCGCCAGTTAGCGCACCTACAGTTTAACTGGAGCGGTCTGTTTATTAAACGAAAAGAGCAGCCCTACAAATACCCAGCGTACCTGTGTACTGCCTATCCGGTCAGTGGTCATGGAAACGCGCCATGCTTTAATGTGCATTAACGTTAACACCGCTAACCGCCGTTAGCACCATTAACGTGCCCAGCACTACAACAAACATGTCTTCCAGAACTTCTCTTCCCACAATTCTTGTCAAACTTCCAACTGAGCCCATCTGAGGATGACGTCAACAAAAGTGGGCGTCCTCCTCCTAGCATTGCCTCGATTCTTCAGACCTTCCTGTGCTTTCCTCGGAATCGTACGTTTTCCTAGAGGCATTTGGATCCCGCAGATAAGGTCCCTTGGAAACTGATAATTAACTGAGAGGTTCCAGTTTCTTTCACATTGGCCTTGTGATGCCACACTATCTTTGTCATGCATTGTTTCTGCCTTCTTAAGATTTAATGGTGCAGATTACCAATTAGCGATTGTGTTTGCATCCTCTTGTGACAACTTTGAGTCCTCAGTAGCTAAAATAATAAAATGCGAGTATTTAGAAGCACATTTGAGGGTCCCTGCTTCCTGTTTTTATGGATAGAAATAATGAATGTTCACAAAAAAACAACAACAATACCTGTCTTTGGCTGCAGCTTCCCACACTCTCCAAATTGGCCTGAGTCCAGGAACTCACCTCAGGGGATATTTGAGAATCCTGGCTCCTGTACACTGACAAAAGGATGGATGCCGTATTTAACCATAATGAGTTTCCCAACTTTCAGCGATCAAGGAGCTGTAAATAATCATGATTTCCTCTTCTTGTGCCTCAGGAAGGTTTGCTATACTTAACCAACCTCTGCGGGATCATGACCCATATATGATAGCATGATAAAAGACAGATTTTGATTTTAGACGACAAGCTATAGCATGACTTTTTTGTCCAATTTTGGACGATATACTATAGTATGACTTTTTTTATCCGATTTTGGACAACATGCTATAGTATGACTTTTAGGTCAGATTTTGGACGACATGCTATAGCATGACTTTTTTTGTCCAATTTTGGACGACATGCTATATAGTATGACTTTTTTGGTCAAATTTTGGACGATATACTATAGTGTGACTTTTTGGTCAAACTTTGGACGACATGCTATAGTATGACTTTTTGGTCCAATTTTTGAAGACGTACTATAGTCTGACTTTTTTTGTCCAATTTTGGACGACATGCTATAGTATGACTTTTTGGTCAAACTTTGGACGACATACTATAGTGTGACTTTACGTCAAATTTTGGACGACAAACTATAGCATGACTTTTTGGTCAAATTTCGGATGACATACTTTGGTATGACTCTCATATGTTGGACAACATGCTATAGTATGACTTTTTGGTAATTTGGACGACATATGACTTTTTGGTCATATTTTGGACGACATGCTATAGTATGACTTTTTTGTCCAATTTTGGACGACATACTATAGTATGACTCTTTTGAATCGCTGTTTGCCTCATCATTGTCACCTGAGAGAAGTCCTCCACCCAGAAGATGCTGCCAAATATAGTTTCTGCGACATCAAAGGTCCTGTTTTTGAAAGTGTGTGCGCTGCTCAGTCAGAAGATGTGTGTGTGTGAGGAGGAAGGCCACAGACACTGACGCACACGTTTCTCCTGGAGTTGTTTTGTTGTGTCCCCTGCTGCTCATTTGCTCTCATAAGCTCTTACAAAGTAATCTAACAGCAGGTTTGCGGTGGGATTTTTTTTTTTTTTCCTTGTAGCTGTAAACTTTGACAAACGCTAAATTGCTATTTCTAAAAGGTTTGCACAAATCAAGTCCCTGTCTCTTCATTCCGTACGAGAGCAATGTCGAGAATACGACTCTTCTGAGTGAACATGCTGTAAACAAAAGCCAGTGTGCACTTCTCTTTGGATGAGCTGATCATTAAGTCTTTTGTGGGTTTAGTGTTTAGTTCCCCACACTCAAGGACCAATTAATCAGGATATTAACAAGAAAGCATTAGAAAGGCTTGGCAAGCAGCTTTAATACCCTGGTTCGCATTGTTTTGACTGTGCGTAGAAATTATGCATTGAAATGCAAAGAATGTGATAGTTTCTTTTAAATTTCATTCCGTGGCGATGGAGTCGAGCCGAGCTTTGATATAAAATAAGAGGTGAGGAGGCTGAATAATGATGTGCAGCCAATTGCCTCGGTCGAACGAACACCAGAGACCCCGGCGTTCATGGTCAGTGCCTCAGCCCACAGGCCAACACTTCTGAAGTGTTCACTGCATTCTTAAGTGAAGGAGTCGCTGCAGCCTTTTTTTCCAGAAATCGTTCAAAGCTTTAAAAAAAAAAAAAAAAGTTAAATTCAAAACTCTGCTACAGTTTTGAGTTTGAATTCAAGGCGTGTTGCCGTCTTTACGAACCTTATTTTTCTTAACCCCAGGGAGCTAAAGGAACTTGTTCACATGGACGTGAACGTCCTCCAGTCCTGCCACGTGAATCCGGCTAAATATACACCTCAAATTGTAGTATTTGATGCTGGGGAATTGTGAGAAGCATCAACATGGCAGGTTCAAAAAAAAGATGCTGCATCAAAGATTCTCTACCACATATTTATGCAAGTTTACACTTTTTAACTCTCAGAAATGTGTCTATAAATGGTATAAAAGTGTGCTACAACTTAAAGGTGCATTATGTAATTAAAGGTAAAGCAACTGGCCATAAAATCCTCCTAATATGTCACAGAGACTCAGGAATAATGTTCATATAACAAACTGAACTCACCAACAACAACAATACAGACAAAATAGTTGCATTAAAAAAAATATTTTGCAGACTGCAAATCATGTTTTGGCATGTGGCGCCACCTACTGCCGTCTACCAATCACTGCAGTCAGTAGAGTCTCAGCTGCCGAGCAACCACGGGTTGCCAGTTACGTCAGAAAACGAAACCTAAAAGACCTTAGTGTTTTGAATTTGAATGTAGTAACTCTTTTTGGCCACATTCTTACATATGGCACCTTTAAGTTTCATTATTTTAACATTGAATTCATACATTATTCTTACCCAAAATATTCAAATTCACCGCACGCAAGACTCAAAATCCAAATTGGAAAGACTGACAACGAGTCCAAACATATACGCGCTGCATCATTTGTCAAACTCTTACGTTAACAAAGGCGAAAACTAGGCCTTTACTTTTTCGTAGAAACCTTTCTCAGACATTTCACCAACAAACCTTTTTTTCGAGTTAATTCTTTTTCTAAAAAAAAACAGTTGTTCCCCGCTCACATGAAAACACATCCCTCGGTGAGCGTCTAACAAGTGTGATTCATGGGCTTCCTCTCGCAGTGAACGACTCTCGCTCGGATGTGAAAATCCCATTCGGCACTTTGGGGGAGCGAGGTGGGGGGTGGGGGGGGGTGTTGGGTACAGTATCACAGCTGGGATCAACTCTTAACGGCTCTCATCAACACAAGTGGCGTAGAGAAAGCGGTTTTTTTTGGAAGTTATTTGTACCTCAGTTTAACATCGTAAAAAAAACCAAAAAACTACTGGTTGCAGTAAGTGGAAGACGGATGATTGTTGTGGCAGTGAAATTGACTTGGTGGTGTCTACTGCTAGCGCAGGGTAATATATTTTCATCACGCTCAACGGGGGGCCCTCAACGTGTTGTCAGCCCCCCCTTTGCCCAAGGACTTATCTTTTGAATTCCCTCCCAAAATTTGCTCTAATAACCGGGTCAGGTTCTGCTAACCGGGTAGACTTCGCCTGAAGTCTGAACCTTCTGGATCCTCCAGAGATCCTCTGGACGCTAATCTTAAAGCATTAGAGAAGAAGTAGGTTATAAGGGAGGGATTTTAGAGGTCTCTAGGGTCTGGGAGGTTCTAATAGAGAGTCTGTGGGCAGCCACGGCAAAGGCCTTAAGGCACCTTGAGTCAGACTTAAGTCTTTATGGTCTGGTTTTAGGGAACCTCCAGCAGCAGTAGGTCAGCAGAGCTAAAGGCTCTGTTTGACAGAGGAACCATTGAGGGCTTTAAAAAGAATTAATAGAAGAGTTCATGGTCGGGACGCTCCCTCATCGCCGAATGTCTTCACAATGTCTGGGTGAATCCATGTGAGAGTGCAGCAGGAGAAGCTCCAGATAAAGGTGGAACCTCGGTAGAATTCCACCATTTCCATTAACCTTTATTATAGTTCCCAAAATGCAAAAAGAAACAATTACAGGAGAGTTAAATTCCAGTTCCTGTTACTATCTCTTTATCCTGATGTTCTAGGTGGTTTTATATCATTCCTTAAATGTCCAGATCCAATCCTTCCACACATGTCCGAACACGGCTGCAGCGCTCCCTTAATCACCAGTGACGACGAAGCGTCCAAAGCCCCAGCGGCTCTAACTTTTCCACTCTTATCTCCCGCAGGCACAACCAGGCAGCCGAAGGAAGGCGAGGTCCCGGGGGTGGATTATAATTTTGTGACCGTTGACCGGTTTATGGAACTGGAGAAAAGTGGAGCGCTGCTGGAGAGCGGAACGTATGAAGGTAAGGATTAATTTAGACGTGGTGAACGACATGTTATTTAAAAAAGAAAGAAATGATGGTGTTTTATTGAGAACACACTTCATGAGTGTATTTCCATCCATCCATCTTTTTGCTCTGCAAGGACGAGAGTTTCATCTGTCGTTCAGGACAATGAAAGGAATCTTAATTAATATAAATTCTGAATGAAAAGAGGCCGACGTGTGCAGACACGTACACACCAGAGCTCTCGCTCTTTATCCAGTGTTTATCGTGTATCCATTTAAGACACGGGGACCAGGTTCCTGTCTGAAGTAGCGATTCTGCAGAGAAGAAACCGTCGTCTTGTGTGGTTTCACAACACGACCATACGGAGCCAGAGCTGGTTGTTGTGAAACACAAGACGACGGTTTCTTCTCTGTAGACGTTTCCGTAACACATAAAGTGTCGTACAGCTCCGAGTATAAAGTTAAAGAGCATCCGGACAAATGGATAATTTCCTCAATTTCAAAAATTCATTAAAATATTCCTCAAGAGTTTTGCAAATATTTTCAATGGATCCTTGTTCAGGGTGATGGTGACTATTATGATTGTAAATTTCAAGTGATTCTGAGATATTTTTGTTTTTTTTGAATAAAGTCACCTCACTGTTAAAGTGCATCAGGGCAAATGGATAATTTCCTCAATTTCAAAAATTTATTACAATAATTCCTTAAGAAGTTTGATAATATTTTCAATGGATCCTTGTTCAGGGTGATGCTGACTATTATTATAGAACATTTCAAGTCATTCCGAGATACTTTTTTTTTTTTTTTTTTTTTTTTAATAAAGTCACATGACTGTCAAAGTGAATCACGGCAAATGGATAATTTCCTCAATTTCAAAAATTCATTAAAAATATTCCTTAAGAGTTTTGCAAATATTTCCAACAGATCCTTGTTCAGGGTGATGGTGACTATTATGATTGTAAATTTCAAGTGATTCTGAGATATTTTTGGGTTTTTTTAATAAAGTCACCTCACTGTCAAAGTGCATCAGGGCAAATGGATAATTTCCTCAATTTCAAAAATTCATTAAAAATATTCCTTAAGATGTTTGCAAATATTTCCAATGGATCCTTGTTCAGGGCGATGCTGACTGTTATTATAGAACATTTCAAGTCATTCAAGATAATTTTTGTTTTTTTTGCAAACACACACATACACACATGCACTATCCTCATATGACACTGTCTTGGCTCAGTCCATGACTCAGAGCTGCAGTGGTTCTTCAGTCGCCTAATCAAAACAAACAGACTCTCTCTCTCTCTCTCTCTCTCTCTCTCTCTCTCTCTCTCTCTCTCTCTCTCTGTCCCCTGTGGTCAGACAGACTTGAGGCTCAGATTTTTAAGCACTGGAAAAATGTGCTTCCTGGTCTTTGCCTTTGCCACCTTCAGCTCTCAGGAGACCAGACCTGGCATCACTTGACACCGTTGCTTACAAAAAATTTCACAACAAAGCAGAACCAAACAACACAACTACTATGGATGTTCAACTCAAAAAAAACAAAACGTTAGAGAATCATCGGATCACAAGGCAGATGTTTGCAACAAAGAGAATCTGAAGGTTGCTGATGAGATTTATTTTTTATGTATCAGTACACTCTCACACTGATTTCTTTTCGCTCTCTGATGCGACAGAGTTCAGAGTCCAGGTTTTGTGAGTTGCTGCGGGTTATTTGAGTTCCCACGCCGAGGAGCGTAATTTTCCCTCTCGGAAGCAAATCTACGGCTCGTTAAGTCTCCGGGATTTGTGTCCGCCGTGTGGGCGTCTCTAATCCCGACAGTCCCTGTAATCTTCTTCTTCTTTTTTTACTCTTACTTTTTTTTTTAAACAGCTCCTCTCGTCTCGTTTTTCACGGTTTCCACAACACGAACGCGATCTTCTGGGGCTTTTTCCTTCTCGCGCGGTAAACGCTGGGGGTTCGACTCGGAATAATCTCTAATCTGCGTCTGAGCGTTCCGTCGCGGTCGCTTTGAGTGGAGGAAAATGTGGCTTTTTTTAAACTCATTTGATATAAACCTGACACGACCTGCTCCAGACATGCTAATCTAAGCTAATGTCCTTCACTGGAAATCAAACACACACAAGTTTACTTCTCTGTCACAGCAGTTTTACCTCTCACTCTGTAGAACTTTTTTTTGCTTATTTTAACCATAAAAGAGCCAGAAAATATCCTGTAACTAAGTGCTTTTGCCCATTTTTGCAGAATAACTGTCAATATCTGGCAGCTATTTACAATTAACTGCATGTTAAAGGTGCCATATGTAAGAATGTGGCCAAAAACGGTTACTACATTCAAACTCAAAACACCGAGGTCTTTTCGTTTTCAGACGTACCTGGCAACCCATCGTTGCTCGGCAGCTGAGACTCTACAGAATGCAATGATTGGTAGACGGTGGTAGGTGGCGCCACATGCCAAAACATGATTTCAAAACATAAACATGATTTGAAAGTCTGCAAAATATTTTTTTTAATGCGAATATTTTGTCTGTACTATTGTTGTTGGTGAGTTCAGTTTGTTATATGAACATTATTCCTGAGTCTCTGTGACACATTAGGAGGATTTTATGGCCAGTTGCTTTAGATTTATTTCATTATGCACCTTTAACAGGGGCGATTCTAGAGTCCGTTGGGGCCCTAAGCAAAAATTCCCAGGGGGCCCTTCCCACCAGTGTTCATCACTGACACCAACGAAAAATTTATGATTTCAAAAGGTTTTTTATTCGAAATGAATTAAACAACATGGAAAAAACCTTGTAATTTTGAAAATATATAGAGTATGTGAAAATGTAAATAACAATAAAATACTGTAAACAGCTTTTAAAAAACTATATAAACTTAGTAAATAAAATATATATGCATTACACTGTAAATAGCTCACATTATAAACTTATAAACAAAATATAAAGTATATAAGTTTTCTTGGGGGTAATTAAATTTCCCAAAATTACCATCATAACTTTTGATGTGCAACTTCTCAGCTTTAAGAAACCGTTTTAACGATAGCACAAACCATTGCGTAATTACGGTGACGCAAAGTGCGCTCGGCTGCGATGCGCTAGGTGTTGCTCGCTTCGTGTGCTGAGGGTGTTTGACAATATTGATGTTGACGCAATTCCATACGTTTACTTACTCACTTACCGAGAGAAACACAGCGATGATTCATACGGAAATACATGGCAACTGTGTGTGTGTGTGTGTGTGTGTGCGCTCAATCTGCTAAGTGACTGATGTGCAAATGAGAACGTTTACGACTGTAAATATCCGCCAAACGTGTAAGAAATGGGTTCACGATGAGGTGCAAATGTTTGTTTTACAACTTGTAATTCTGTCAAACACGATGTGATGTGATGTGATGTGATGTGATGTGTGTGTTTGGATGGATCAGCCATTATCCATTATCACAGTGGATACGGACTTTTCACAGGAGGCAGATTTATTCCCTATAAATATATACATGATTCACTCTCTATATTTCTGTTTTTTCTAAATGGAGTAGTACCTTGGGAAAGCAGTAGGGGGCAGGGTTGCCAATCGTTTTGAAGGGGAGCAAGAAATTTCAACAATAACATGGCACCGTTTAGTGGCAAAACGGCATTAGTCGCAGGTATATATAGATCGATCCTGCCGTGACTTCCTCACGTCAACAGTCGTCCACTATTGCAGCCTCTATATTAACGACCAGGCTTCCTGTTGATAGACGACCCTTTGGAAAAGACATCCCTGTGATGGCAGATCTAAAAATACAAGATGGTAAGAATTTAGCCCATATAAAAATAATCTTTGTGTCTGAGCGTCTCCCTCCTCTTCTTCTTCTGTTCCAGACAACTTTTACGGCACCCCGAAGCCTCCGGCGGAGCCCAGCGCTCTGCTGCTAAATGTAACGGACCAGCTGCTGCCGGGCGCCAGACCCAGTTCTGAGGGCAAGCGGAAGCGCAACAAGTCGGTCAGCAACATGGAGAAGGCCAGCGTCGAGCCCCCCGAGGAGGAGGAGGAGGAGAGGCCCATCGTCAACGGCAACGGCATCGCTGTCACGCCAGGTCAGCGCCTTACAATCCATTCAGGGGGGCCTCTTAAGGACAGGTCGCTTTCGGGTCACGCTCCGGGGTTCAGGAGTCAGCGGTCGAGGTGTAATTTGAGCGGTTGCCGAGCAACAGCAGACGCCGACAAATGCACGGATTTCTGTGGAATGCGTTTTACGACAGGCGATCGCTTTGAAACGCTCACATGAATGTTTTTATGCGAACTCAAATGGGCCGATGCGTAAATCTAATAAATTAGAATTCGCTCTCGCCAGTCGCTGATTACCTATGCGGTCCAAAGTGTTCATGATTAAAGCTGTAAGTGCTGCCGCTTCCTAGAATTTGATATAATTGATTAGGTTCGAGTTTGCCGCGGAGGGGATAGCCAGAGGGCAACCACGCAAACACAACTGGGAGCCCGCAGGCTCTTTTAAAAATCAGCAAAGACGTTTTGATTAATTTTATTCTGACCGCTTTCTAAACTCCTGAACCTTACCTCCCTCCGAACGTCAGAAAGTAGACATAAGTGACATTTAAAAACACGGTTGAAGTGGGTTCGTATCTGTATCTGTAGCTAGCTTGAGACATGAAAGCTCACGCTCACTGAAAGCGTGACAAGGAAAAGCTGTGTGTTATATTTCAGTGTATAAATTCAACTTATGTACAGTAAACGAGAGTCCGGCGCGCTTCTATTTTGCTAGTTTAGCTAGCTTGCTGATAGCTAGCTATCCAGCTGTCACTGATATCCATCTGAAAAAGGAAGTTTTTGGGCGCTTTGCTAACACCGCTCGGGGACGTACCTATGTTCCCCGGGGTCCTATGTTCCCCCGTTTTTCCAAAAAAGGTCCTATGTTCCCCACTTTGTATGTGACAGGGGAACATAGGACCCTATTTTGAAAACGGGTAGGGTTAGGTTTAGAGAAAGGGTCCTATGTTCCCCGGTCACATACAAATCGGGAAACATAGGACCCGGGGAACATAGGTACGGTCCCCACCGCTCACTCAACGCACAAAAGTCCATACAAAAAAGCAGCAATTTTACATCGCAGCATAAATGCTTCTCTCAGTAAGTAAAAAATAAACTATTTTGTGGCTTTTAGTGTTTGAAATTATTCATTTTAATTTACCAATAGGACATATGAGGCAACAGCTAACTAGCGGCTCGTGTGAGCTAAAAACTCTGATTTTCTCTATGGACTTCATGAGCAGTTCGTAAACGTCAGCTTCCAGTGTGAAGAGGTTGGCTAACGCTTGGATAAAGTGGCAATCATATACTTAAAATACTGTGCACTTAAGCAGGAGAGGATTTTACGAGGTGAGCTTTTTTGCGTCTTTGCTGGCAGCAAACTCCATGTTTCAGGCTGGTTCCCAAAGCACCGACTGTGTGTCATCACCTCATACGTCCACACTTTAAATAAACCTCCGCTGCCCCCCCTTTAAGACGGCACATAAAAGTGTACGAGTGCGAGTAAGAAAAAAACGTGTGGATGCACTAAAAGTCTGCTCGTGAACCCCAGTGAATGCATTCCGTGATCACATGACGGGACAATCGGCGATAAGAGGCATCACGAGTTGGATTTTGTTGGTGATTTCAAGTCAGAAAACCACGCTCGAGTCCTGTGACTTGTCGCCGCAGGACGGAAGACGCTCACAACAGCTCAAAACAAAATCCCTGATCTCAGTTTAGTGCATGCAGTTACTTTGACTCGTCGTTGCTCTTTATTTGGGACATATCTGCAGCCTTTGAGGGAGCATGGAGTCTTTGCAAAAGGATTACATTTTGGTTTTCCTATCACAAGGAACTCGCACAAGGTAGGAGTTTCGCGAATTTGCACGAGAAATACATCTCGAGAGAAGTTTTCCAGCGAGCGAAAACACATTCCGTGCAACGGCTGGTGCGGGAAAAAGAAAACATTTGATATGTTGTGGAGGTAAAACTCAATAAAACTAATACTATGTGAGGAAAAGGCACGACGAGAACCTTCTCCTCAAGCCAAATATGTCTCATAGGGGAAATAACTGTGTTAAAACTCAATTTAAGTCGACATATTTGGGTTTTCGGAGCAGTTGTGTTGCATAAAACCCACAAAAACAAGGTGAAATCCATTGTTTTTTTTGGTTTTTTTTTAACCCAATTTGTGCAAATTAGGTCACCAGACAGCAGTACTTTTCGCGCAAATTAATTAAGCTCACTGAGCAGTGAAGGTGATAAAATAATGTTATGTTTCCATGGACGTCCAGGAGCCCAAACGGACCTCCTTTAGGCGCCGTAACCAGATCCTCCTCACGGTCCTGCAGACAAAAACATCACCACTGCAACCCTTTAGTGTTCATTTCAAACTTAAAACATCAGCTAAATTTTCCAAAACACACAACGTGCTGCACTTACACACGGGGCACCATAATAACTGTCGCACTGTCTGGTTTATTTTTAAAATTGAATTCCAGTTATCGTTAAATCTACGCAGTGAAATTGCTCACAGTCTTAAAAGATCGTTCAGCCTGAGTCTGGATGTCGTTTTCTTCTGCGATTCCGACCAGCGGCCTCGAGATGTTTGATAACTTTCGAGTCACGGTCGCTCGTTAGACCAGGGTCTGGACGTGAAGGTCGACTCCTGCACTGAGCTCAGGGAGTTTTGTCTGTGTTGATGGAGCGAGTGTGTGCTGATCGATGAGCTACTGCCTCACCCTTCCCCTCTCTTTGGTTAGATCTCAGTCCTCCTGTTCAACCTACGTCCCCTCCACCAGCTCCGTCCTCTGGTTTTTCTTTCTCATTTTTACTAATTTTCACCCTTTCAACATGTGCTCACCACTGCAGGTCAAACTAGGTCACCGCAGCCTTCCTCTCTGTGCATCTCCATTGTCTTCAGTCCAGTATTTGTCCGTGTCTCTTGTGAACCTCGGTCGCATTCTTTATTTCCACCGAGTCACTGTTTGCCCCTCAACATTTTCTGTCTCCCTCCTCTCCAACCCCTGACTTTCAATCAGCCTCCTATGTCTGTTTTTCATCATCTCAGTTATTAACTGTCCTCATCCCTCCCTCATCCCCTCTCCGATAACGCCGAGCCTGACTCTCTCTCCGTCCCTGTCGTCACCTCAGAGTCGAGCGAGCATGAGGACAAGAGCACGGACGCTTCGGGGGACAGCGCCCCGCAGAGCAACCCGGCGGACGCTCCCGCCGAGGCGCCAAACGATGACGGACAGTCGCCCAAGACCGCGGTCCCCAAACCGGAGGAGAACGACGAGCTAGGGCCACTGCCGGACAACTGGGAGATGGCCTACACAGAGAAGGGAGAAGTCTACTTCATCGAGTAAGTGCAAATAAACTGTTTTGGGTTAATATATTATATATATACTGTATACATCGCACAATCAGTCCCTGCCCGTTGTACACGCTTGCCCGTCACCTCTACCGACTGGATTTGGGTCCTCGGATTGGGCCCACCATGGTCGGTCACGGCCCTGGCGGAGCGCCGAGAAGACAATCAAACTTCCCTTTTAGCGTCCAGAGGAAGTTAAAGTCTTACCTTTTCCTTAGGGGAACTTGCGGTAGCATCATTACCGATAACAGGTGGGACGGGCTCAGCGTCTCCGGATGCTAAAGGCCCTGGTAAACTTCCACGCATGCACGAACTGAACTTCCGTCCCACTGCTCTCCAAGCAGAAAAAACATTTCGGCTACAGAAGACGTAGTCGCCAAGGATAGTCATCCGAGCCTTGACTCGACCTGGCGAGCCTCGACCGGCTGACACCCCAATTCTCCTGACCGACGGGCCTTTCAGCTGTGAGGCACTCGAACCAGACGTGTCCGAGGGAGCTGTAGCATCATTCTCTTCTTCTTAGCTAGGATTGCGTCCTATTCCCCGCGTCCAGACTCGTACCGCCAACCAATGGTGAAGTGATAACCCTACAGAACCCTGATTCGCGAGCATACCAAGATCCGCGATATGCGAAAGTATACCAGGGCCTTTAGGGTCGATGCTCCCTCCTGTGCCAATGGCTGGGGTGTCTTGCCGAAGGTAAAGCACCAAGTGTAGGGGGCCCCTTGCTCAAAATCCGCCATCGAAGTTGTGATTCCCTTATCCGCCCGACCGTCCAACCCTTCTTGTTCTCCCGCTACCAATGGACTCAGCGGCGTGGGGCTTAGCCGAGAGAGGGTTGTCTCCACCCCTCTGGGACACTGCCCACTCGGAACCCCTACCCCAGGGCCCATTGGTACCCAACTCTCGCTCTCCCTTGGAGGTTGGGTGGAGGGGGGTTAAACTTGCAGGCCTGGGGCTGTATCTGGCCCGCAAACTACTCTTATCCAGCCCCCCCGACGACCTTACGAGTTCCCTCAAGTCGACACTTGCTCACATTTTTAACCAAAAGGGGGCGTCTCTCTCCTCACACTGGACCTTTAAGACGGAAAAGCTTTTATTGTCCATCTTGAACACGTAGGAAGTTACAGTTTATGTTTGTATTTCCGGCGTAATTTATTCATTGAACGTCTGAGCGACTGGATTAGTGCCGCGTAACATTTGAATGCACCCTTGTACTCCCCCCAGCCCCCACCACCGCACATATACGGCCACACACAGGAGCCGTAATTGATGCTCGGTGGTTTTAATGAGATTTAGAAGTCCCCAGAAGTGCCTTGTTACACAGGACTCTGTTATACAGTACAAGCTCCCCACTTTAATTCATTGGAGTTGTTAGCTTTTTACAGCGGCAGTAAAACCATGGAGGTGAGTCTTCATTACATCAGAATAATGGAGTTTGTGTGTGTGTGTGTGTGTGTGTGTGTGTGTGTGTGTCTGCGTGTCTGTGTGTGTGTGTGTGTGTGTGTGTGTGTGTGTACAGTATGTGGCTCAATATCATCAGATAACGGAGCCATAAGAGGAAATGATCTCGCTATCGCAGAGCGTTTTTATTGCCCCATTAAATCGTTTCAGTCATTAGGCAAAATTTCTGCGCCGTATCGATTGGTGCACACCGGCGCACTTGAACGCATCATAAAACCGCCAAAAGCTGCAAGGAAACATCGGGCGACAACAAAAATGTGGACAAATCGCCATATGCCGCCTCCTCCCCGTCGCGCTGCTCCATCCGTCAAGAACAAAGTACGACTAATGCACTTAAGCCCACTGAAATTCGCAGGCTCCCAAGTTTGTTTTTCACGTTTTTTCCTTTAAGCATAAGTGCGCCGCCGTGCCAAAGCGAACGCCGCTGCCAAGAGGACGCTTTTGCCTTTGATTGGTCTCCACGTGCGAGATGAATTTGTTTACCTACACGGCCGAGGAGAGGAACAGAGGGAAGGGAGTGGGAGGGAGAGGAAAAAAAGGAAAGTGATAGTTGTTAAAAATAGAGCGAAATAAGAGAAGGTGAGAGGGAGGACAGGAAAGGGAGAGAAGTCGGGAGACTTTTTTTTTTTTTACTATAAATAAGGCAACAGATGAAAGAGGAGACGGGGAAAATGAAAAAAAAAAAGAGGGGATTAGGAAATTTCAGGGAAGAAGGAGTGGAAATGGGACGAGAATCAAAAGCGCAGAGAAAGAGGATCTACCTTCCCTTGAACTGCGGTATTTTGGCATCGCTCACTTTAATCTGCATGTTCTCTCATTATTTTCCCGCTCAGTCCTCTGTTCTTCGCCCAAGGGGAAGTTAGCGTCAGACGGACCACCAATTAAGTCCGGACGGGAAAAGTCTCAGCGGCGAGTTGAGCGTTTATTATCCTCAGGATGACGAGTCCTGGTCGAATTCGCGGTGTTTTACCTTGATTCGCTCAATGGCTGCCGTGGATAATGGAGCAGTTCTAAGAAAATGGTTGACAAAATCAGAACAATTACCTGAGTCGGTGACGCCGAAGTTCCTTCAAACTAAAGTTATTTGAAGCCAACCTACTGAATTAACTTTATTCATTTAGTCACCAATTCATTTTCTCCTTATTTCAGCTCCTCAAAACTTGAATATCTTTGCTTCGTAGACAAAAACGATACAAATTTTACAAAGTTTTGGAAACACCAATCGATATTTCTCGCCATTTTCCGATATTATCACCTCATCAGTTGAGAAAATAATCTACAGATTAGATTTAGACTAGGGTATGATGGCACAATACCACTTTTTTGCGTCCGATACCGATATCACAAACTTGCGCTACATCGCTCTGTACTCACCATTTTAAGCTATTTCAAAGACATAATCTCCCATAAAGAAGAAATAACATGCTCAGCTACAATGCTGTTGCGATACACATGCGACATATAGGATCTTCGGATTGTCCGATATCCGACTATTGTATCGGCTCATCCCTAATTTACACGCCATTTCGTCTCCAACTGTGGAACCAAAACTTGTTTTTTCCTTGGGTTTCAGCCCACGAATCGAAACAAAAGAGAAAATGGAACAGATTTGAAATGAAAGGACAAAAAAAACTGATCAGGATGGTTGGTGCAAGAGCCGGCTGGAGGATCATGTGTGGTTTGTTGCCATGGAGACGACTTCATCCCTTCCCTCCGCCACAGTAAAAATACTCATACTCAATAAATAACTCATTTGTGTTTGCTCAGGCATTAATTATCAAAAGTGTCGATTGTAAAAAAGAAAAAGTGTTTGGTGTCAACCGTGGGTTCTTATTTTCGCACGTTCTTCTGCCCCCCGGTGGACAGAAAGTGAAGGAATGCAGCTGTCATTGTTCAACTTCTTCACGATCGCCGTTTAATGAGTTATGAACCAGATTTTATTCTGGGACGCGTTGAAAAGACGGACGATAAATCTCCTCGACCACTTCTTCTTCGTCTGATTTTTCATTTCACTGTAGAAGAAGAAACTGTAGCTCCAGAACTTCACACTCGGGCTGCAGCTATCGAATATTATAGTCATCGAGTATAATGATCCGTAGAATACTCGATTGCAAAAAGATTAGATAGCTGCAGCCCTAGTAAGCTACGTTAAATACGCTAACATCAGTGTTTACGTTAGCGTGTGATGGAAGCGTTAGCAACTGGATGCTTTCGGGCTCAGATGCTGAATCATTGAGGACGTGCTTTTTGTGGTACGCTAGTTTGTTAGCTTGTTGTTTAAGCGTGAAATGGTTCCACACTTTGGACATTATCGGGCTGTTTCACTCTCCGTCCCCGTCGCAGATTTCCGTCTCGTATACGGTCGTTGCCGTTTGAAACGGTCGTCGCCATATCCTTGAATTGTGGGTAATCCGAACGCCCCAACTCATGAGATCACTTCGGAATTCTTAGAATTGTGGGTAATCCGAACGCCCCAACTAGTGAGATCACTTCGGAATTCTTAGAATGTTGGGTAATCCGAACGCCCCAACTCGTGAGATCACTTCGGAATTCTTAGAATTGTGTTGTAATCCGAACGTCCGAAGAATAGGCTAGCCCGGTGACCCCGGAGAGGTCACATCCTAGAACCGGTTCGAGTTCGGGCGTTCGGATATGGCGACGACCATTTCAAACGGCAACGGCCGTGTACGAGACGGAAAATCTGCGTCTCCGCCATCGCGCCAGCCGGAATCCGTTTGCGCGATGTGCGTCTGCTAAAGCGGTCCGTGTGGAACAGCGATCCCTGCGCTGAACAGGCCGCGTCGGATAAGGCAGAGTTTTTTCTAATGGAGTTCCTCGAATCACTCGATGGCACATGGTCGTCATCATATCATCATATCTGACCGAGCTCCAGCTGCCCGTCACAGTCTGTGGACCAAACCGACAGCTGTTCGGTTCATCAGCGTTCTCTGTCTCGGTCTCCTCCTGCTTACTAATGAGATACAGTAAGCAAATTAAAAGTATTGATTGCCGTTTTGTTAACCCACACCTTTTTTTTTTTTTCCTTCTTCTTCTTCTTATTTCCTCCCCACCTTTTGAGGAGGCAGTGCACACAAGGGAGTCTCGTCTTTCCTCTCTGTGAAATCGCTCTTCAGCTGAATTAAGAATCCGCCAACCTCCTCCTCGCTGTCTGCCAAGTCTCCTCTCTGGTTCCATCTATCACACACTCTCCCTCTCACTCTCCTCGCTCTTGTCGTCTCTTTCGCAGCCACAACACCAAGACAACATCGTGGCTGGACCCGAGGCTAGCCAAGAAGGCAAAGCCGCCCGAGGAATGCAAAGAGGATGGTGAGTACCGCGGCAAATGTCTTCTATCTTTTCTCCGTCCTCCACTTTTTGTTTCCCCCCGAGGTTTCGAGGCTTTCGGGGCGTCTCCTCCCGAGAATCCTCGCTTACGATTCCTGTGTTTATCGGGGCGGCCGTGAATGCGAAGAGTCTCGGGATGTGTGTTTAAAAAAGGCCAGGTTCAGAAGGGACCGCGGGGGTCACAAAGACTTCTTTATGCCGCCGCGGAAAAGAGATGTCCTTCACCCGCCCACACTCGCACATAAGAGAGAGGCTAGCGATGAATGTCAAAGCGGGAGCGTGTGTTTTATAGGCGAGCGTGCATATATACAAGAGTGTCATCCATCTCTTTGGGGGCCTCACCCTCCTTCCTCGATCCTCTCCATTCGTCTTTTCTTCACGCGTCAAGATGAGGAGGGGAGGATTTATAGTTTGGGCGATAGATGGAGAGGTAGCGGCGTAGAGTTGGAGATGGACACTGACAACAAATGAGAAATGAGTGTGTGTGTGTGTGTGAGAGAGAGCGGACGGTCGGGGTTATTTGTGGATAGAAGTAGCGCGGCGGATATAGCGTTGCTCTTAAAATACATGCAGACACGGAGTAACAAGTGCCCAACGTCTTCTCTACACACAAACACATTGATTAAGCTGAACTGTGTTTATAAAGCACATCTGTGCCTGCCGCTCGTATGTTTTTGGATGTGACAGAATAAAATAATGGAAATGTCTGTCACACAAGTTTAATCGGCCTGAACAAAGGGCCGTAACCACAAAAAAAAATCTATTTCCAACGTAAAAGCAACTTTATACGGGGCCCCACCAACCTTGGTTTTTTTTCCCGACTGGAATATCTTAACAACTGTTGGATAGTTTTGTCGTTAAATTTTGCGAAGCCAGTAAAACCTGATGACTTTGATGACCTTACTTGTCCTGCGACGTCTTCATGAGGTTGACATTTGTCTGTTTTGAAGAAAATTGGAATAGTTTTCAGGTACAGCCTTTTCTATATGTTGTCCTATATAGAGCGAGACTGGTACCAATTTAACAGAAAAATTAGCACGCTAACATGCCAGATATTGAGGTCTGGGTGCCCAACCAGTCAATCGCGGACTAATTCTCAGTCAATCGGGTTGTTTTTTGGGGGGGGGACCTGATCTAATCTCAACTGTCTGGTCATTATGACGGATGTCCACCTTGTGGCCCGCCTGAGACTTGCAACCAGCTAGCTCCTACTGCCCTGACTACAAGAAACTAGCTTAAAATTCAAGTTTCTAAGGTCACCATTGTTGACCTAAATTATTCCATATTAAGGAAGCAGTGAAATTAGTTTGTACCAGAAACTCTTCAGGAAATTTTTTTCCCCATGGTGTTCATTAAGAAGGAAATCAGCTAATTTTCTGCATTAGCTTAATAAGTCTTTGTGAAAACAACTCCACAGCCTCTGCATATTTAGAATTCGCAGCAGATGGACACAAGATACGCACCCGCAAGTTTTTGTGTAGTGAACAAATGTATCTGTCGCCTCAGATAAATGCTACACCTGCTCACTCGCTCTGCTTGTTAGCATTGCTACTGAGAGGGACGTTAGCATTTAGCCCGAGCCACTGCTGTGCCTAAGTGCAGCCTCGCAGAGCTGTAATTTTCTGTGAATTAAAAGGCGCCGTCAAATGGCTAATCAATGCTGTCTACTAGACAAAAGCTAAGAGCAGTGTTTTTCCCCCCTGAGCTGTTTTCAGCAGCCACGCTGTTGTGACGCCGCCCGTATCCAGGCAAGTCAAAACACAGTCGCAAGTTAAATGGAATTATTAATGTTTGTCACTATTTCCTCTCTCTAGTCACAAGGTTTTGTTACATTTATTTGTCGACATAACCAAAGTGAAGTGAGTTTGTGTTAGTTTGTGAAAGCACGCCTGTGAGCGTTAGCCTCCTAGCGGAGCTAACCTCGTTCACTTTTCCCGCACTTATGGGGAAAACAATAGTGCAGCTCTTACTCCTCACATTTACTGTCAAACTGACAATTTACCCATTCACTGTTCCACTACATTTACATTTAAGCATTTAGCAGACGCTAAGCTACATAGGAGAAGATTCACCAGATAGGAACGGTGGACTGATGGAGGGGGTAAATGCTAGGACACAAGATGCTCTGGGAAGAACTGGGTCTTCAAGAGCTTCTTGAAGACAAACAGGGATGACCCCTGTTCCGTTAGCGCTCGGTAGGTCTTTCCACCAGCGCGCAAAAATAGTCTGGATTGTCTTGTGCGTTGTGTGACGACAATCCTTCGATGAACGGAGTAATCAAGGGGTAACATGAGATTAAAGTAGTCTGGGAGCAGACCCATGAAGCACTTTGGAGGCTAGCATCAGTGATTTGAATTTGACGCGAACGGCTAAGGGTAGCCAGAGGGGTTACATGTGCCCTTTTTGGATGATTGAAGACGGGTTAGGGTTAGCGTTCTGGACCATCTGTAGCGGTTTCACAGCACAGGTCGATAAGCCTGTTAGCAGGGTGTTGCAGTAGTTGGAGCGGGGTTAGCCTGTCGGGGTTAGGTACATCCTGATTTTTCTTCTACTACCACTACTAATACTAATTAAGCCCTGCTCAAAAGAAGATGAATGAGTTACTTGAAGATGATGTTTGCTACCTTGAAAAGGATGGAATAATCCGTTCCAAGGCAGCAAACTCTTTTCATTTAACGCTAAGACGCCCCCACGTGTGTGGCATCACTCTCCATTCAACAAAATCGCCATTGTGATCTCTTATTTTACCCATAAGGCTTCCTGTCTCGTCACTGAAGGCCCCCCCCCCACCACCACCACCTTCTCCCCTTCAGCCATTACATGAAAGAAAGAATGGAAAAAAAAATCTCCAAGATGATCAGATGACGCAGGAACAAAGATGGAGACGCCTGTGAGGAATTGTTCAAAAATCTGATTGCCCTTTTATCTCAAGTGCTTCCAATCCTATTTATCTACGGAGGAGAGGAGCGGTGCTGATGTTTGTGCGGGACGGTTATTGATCTCGAAGGGCGACTCATCCACTTAGTTGGTCCCAGCTGAGCGGAGGATGTGTTGTCGTCTGTAAGGACACATTATGATTGCTTTTGCCAAATGTTGCCGTGGCATATGTTGGCGCAATGTCGATGACATTGAAGAATGACGCCGAATTAAGGTTGTAGTGGAATTAAAAAAGGTCCACTGACGAGGCCTGAGTTTACCAAAAAGGATGCCGTTCGTCTTCATTTGCGTCATGAGCTTCCATTCCCGAAGGACTTTGCACACAAAAGTGTACACAAAAACTTTTTTCTTCAGGGTTTTTGCTGAAATTGGAAGTCAAAATATATTGATAAGCCACTAGGGGGTGTCTCAATCCCAAAGGGTAGTTCATGGGGAAAATTAGCCTACTTCTCACACGAGACGTTACTAGTCTTAGTTATTAAGATTTTTTTAGTATTTCTTCAACAGAACATGGTGTAAAATTGTGTAAAGTATATCCAATTGAAAGGGAAATAAACCACAAAATATATGACACTTTATTATTGGACACCGTTGTGTCAGTTTTTTAAAGGTGCCATATGTAAGAATGTGGCCAAAAGCGGTTACTACATTCAAATTCAAAATACAGAGGTCTTTTAGGTTTCGTTTTTTTTTACTTAACTGGCAACCCGTGGTTGCTCGGCAGCTGAGGCTCTACTGACTGCAATGATTGGTAGATGGCGGTAGGTGGCGCCCACATGCCAAAACATGATTTCAAAACATAAACATGATTTGCAGTCTGCAAAAAAAAATTACTAATGCAAATATTTTGGCCGTACTGTTGTTGTTGGTGAGTTCAGTTTGTTATATTAACATTATTCCTGAGTCTCTGTGACATATTAGGAGGATTTTATGGCCTTTTATGGATTTTAGTTGCCTTAGAATTATTTCATAATGCACCTTTAAGTTTGCAACGGCCTGACATATCCGGCGACGGTGACTGTGGTGGTGTGTGTGTGCGACTTTTTTGGTTTCTGAATTGTGAACCACTGAAGTGGTTTGTGTAAGTCAGCGGCTGTACAAGAGGTGTGTGTGTGTGTGTGTGTGTTTATGTGTGTGTATGTGTGTGTTGTTCACTTCAAACGTCGACAGCCTGGTGGCACCAGACACCCCAGAGAGCTGAGCTTAGTTAGGGGGAGAAAAGCTGCCTCTGTAAATTCAGTATTGATTGGTTGAAAAGGTGTGTGTGTGCGTGCGTGTGTGTGTGTGGACCTGAACCATGCTCTGATAAGCGCTAACAGGATTGCAGGGTGGAGTCTGTGAGCTGTGACGGGACAACAAGATGAGAGGAGGAGGAGGAGGAGGAGGAGGAAGAGGACAGTACTGAGTAGAAAACACACACCGAGTAACTGTCGCGCACACACACACACACACATCGAAGAACAAACGTGAAAGTCTTTTACTTGAGAAAAAAGTTTTAATACCACAACAGGAGTAAAACTTTAATTGCATTCCATGCATACAAAACTGCTGACACCATCATCACGGACACTTTGGCACAGCTGACCCTGAGACGTGGGGGAATTGAACCACCAAGAGTGTGTCAAATGGCAGGAATCCAATCCAGTTTATATCAATTTAATGCGTATAGCGCCGATTCATAACGTACATTATCTCAAGGCACTTAACATGCGGAGGTCAAGACCTTTCAATTACCGTGTTACGGAGAAACCCAACAGGAAACGCATGCACTTGGCAACAGTGGAGAGAGAAAAATGAAATCTCTGACAGAACCGGACTCGAGAGAGTGTACGAACATCTGCCTCGACCGGGGAGAGCACATTTCACGTTCTGCCAGGATTGGTGCATCAGCAATTCACTCACATAAGAGAGAGCGGGCCGATCTCCGAGAACGGCGTAGCAGCTTAAACTAGAGAGACAAATCGGAGCAGGACCATGAAAAACCCTGAGATAAGATCTCAGAAATGGATTCTGTAGCGTGGCCCGGAGCCCGGAGCCTGGAGCCAGTGCAGGGAATCCAGAGTAGGGGACACACAGTCGTGCAGGAAAATATATATATAAAAATTCTCTCCCATCACGCACTTGTAGAATTACCTTTTTTGACACCGCGTCATAATTTGTCGCACAATTATTTCAAACTGTCAAAGCCCCCCGTTGCTCTCGTCGTCGTTTCAGAAACGGCAAACTGATTTACCTTGCGCTCCAAAACAAAGGAGTGCAACACACGGAGAGAGCTATAATCGAGCTGACAGTAGCAATCAGGATGATACGATACGATAGAGAGAGAGAGAGGCTAACAGGAGGTGGGTGTGTTTACGCAGAGAGAAAATTGAAAGCTTTCACCAGATCATAAAAATGAAAACATCGTCCGACTCATTAAGTTTTGTTGCGCGACAATTATCAAAAGTGTCAGAGCGACAGAGGACAAATGAGGCCTGACGCGTCTGTCCGTCCTCTGGTTCACTTTGATCGTTCCCGCGTTAAAGGACCCGTATGTAAGATTGTTCGTCAGGCATTGAATTTATGCTGTAAATTTATGCCGCCACGCGATTCTGCGGTATCATTTTGTATAGAGCTGCAACTAGCGATCATTTTCGTAATCGATTAACCTGTCGATTATTTTCTCGATTAATCGTTTGGTCCATAAAATGTTAAAAAAGAAAACGTTGCTCAGTGTTTGTCAAACCTGGAAATGACGACGTTATCAAATAATCCAAAATGATTCAGTTTTAATGATTTCTTTGCTATGTGGAGCAAAAAAATATAAACGTAATATATAACGAAAATATTCACATTTAAGAAGCTAAAACAATCAGAAATCTTGTTTTAACAATGAAAAAAGTGATTAATCGATCATCAAAATAGTTGAATTTTTAATTAGGTTAATTTTCAGCTCTTTTGTGGTGCGATGGGGGCGCTGGCCGCAAGTCGCCGTATTGTCGTAATTCCAGCATACGACCAATTTCATTGGAGGACGGTCTCTAAAATCCACTTCAAAATCCCGACAAATCCAAGGCAGTAAAAAAAGAAAAACAGGAAAAATCCAAACGGGATCAAAGATAATCAGGAAAAGTTCCAGATTTTATATGCACAGGTTGACCAGGGGAAAACAACAGGGACATGAAGTGGGCGTGGTCAGGCGAGAAATGGCGGGAAAATTGGAACAAAACTGGTAGCCCTGTTTTTACACATAAGACAGGACAAGTTTACTTGGGTTTAAATAAATATTTCATCTTTGATGATGCCAATGTTGATTTGATTAAATCAATATATAATATTTCGGAATAGAAATGTTCGGAAAACGCGGCTGAGTGCGACGTCTGCTCGATGTTCTGTCGATGATGAGTTTGTGATTGATTTACTTGTGGCTAATGTGACACTGTACGTCAGGGATGACTTTGGCAGTTCTGACTCCACCGAATTGATAAAAATGATTGCTATCATTATATTAAAATATAATACAACACTGGCTTCACTGTATTTAGTGTCGTCACAGCTGCGTTACAGGCCGAGTCGGGGTTCTTTTACCAACTTAAGAAATAGTTTTAAATGTTTCTCTTAAAGAAATCAATGGATTGCAAAGTTGATTTACGAGCTAAAGTACTGGCCTTTAATCAAAATGTACTCGGTGCTGATTAATGGCGTTTTCGCTGTTATATAAAACATGATGTGATTAAAAGACATTTTTGCTGAATCATGTTTTGTATTTAACCTTAACTTAATTTGGAGAGTAACTGCACAGCTTTTTGGAAGAGAGATTTGTTTTAAAGATCTCGTTCCCCGTACATTCAAGAGACGCCGAGTTACATAACTGGTATTTCTCTCCATATTCTCTTTGTCTACGTCCTCCTCGTCTTCTCTGTTTGCTCTGGCAGACGACGAGAACGAGGACAGACTCTTTACACGTCCTCGCTGATGCTCCTCTGAAAGTTGTTTTGTATTTTTTTTTCCCCTGCAGTCCTGCCAGATATTTATTTGTTGGCTGTGAAAACAGAAAACAGAGAAGTGAGGGGTGGCCCCCGCTGTTTTGTTCCGCCGTTATCCCACCTCACTTATGCCACCGCAGGTGCAGCGAGAATCTCCCCTGATTGACGAGTGAAGCGAAACCATGGGAAAGAACAGGTTTCAACGCGTTTCATCAGACATCCGCGCTCATTGTATCCACAGAAAGTGAGCACATGCGACACCGTGTATGGATATTGACGGATAAAGGGACGATCGCTCTGCTGATCAAGGATTATTTTTCCAGCAGACGACTGAAGCCCTGAAACCTAATCATCGGAAGTTTTCATTCGACATTTGTTTGTATTTTTAACGTTAACGCATGGCGTGTTTCCATGACGACTGATCGGAAAAAGACGCGTCACGTCATGTTTACGTGACTCCCGATTGTTAAAATGAGTCTCTAAAGTAACGCTTAACAGAGGCACACATACGCAGTACCCTGGTTATTTGTAGTGCTGCTCTTTTTCGTTTCGCAAACAGACCCCTCCAGTTCGACTTTAGCCGCGCTAACGGTGCTAAAGGAGCTAACGGAGCTAACTGGTAAATGTTGCCTGTACTCCAGTGCCGTGGCACGTAAACATGAAGTCACGCGGGGTTTTTTCCGGTCAGTCGTCATGGAAACGCGCCCCGCCTTGATGTGCGCTAACGTTAACGCCATTGACGCGCTAACGTGCTCAGCACTGGTTAAAACACGTTGAGAAAAACTAAAAAACTAAAACTAAATACTACTCCGATTATTTACTTAACGCTAGCTTCACAGAAAGATCGGAAACGATGATTCGTTGTTGGGTAACACGCTCTAATAATTATTACGTAAATACGATAACTATTACGATAATTATCATGTGTCGGGAACTTGTATTTACCATAATTCCAGTCGCACATGAATATATTCGCGTCAGGGCTAGGGGGCAGCGTAGCGCAAAAACACGCCAGAATTGCGTGTGTGGACACTCGGAGCTGTACGACACTTTAATCGTTTGCGGAAACAAACGTCTGCGGAGGAGAAACCGTCGTCTTTGTGTGGTTTCAGGGATGGGGTTAAAAATACTCCCATCGTCACGTCAAAATGTACGAAATTTATACCATGGAGTTTGATCAAACAGCTGCTTGTTTATGTGTTTTATTCACTCTTTTTTACTCTGTTGTCCTTTTAGCCGCTTCGGCGCCACCGCACTGTTTCGACCCTGTCGTCGTTCTCGGTGATGCAGGAAGTTTTTGTGTTAACGTGTGTTAACACCGCTATTTTCCGCAGTTCACGCACACGTCCTACACGTGAGTTATTACCGTCGGAGACGCAGCGCCCTCCTTCACCCTCGAAAACTCCTGCAGCAGTTTGGAGGGAAGAGTTGTAGCCGAAACTGTGACGTGATTGATGGGTGTACTTTTGAGAACATCCCCAGCAGAGTGTTCCTGAAGCCGGGAGATTGGAGCCGCGGATTCAAACGAGTGTGTGCGAGAGACCTGTCCTTGGTGAATTAGCTGTCAGTGTGTCTATTTCAGCCACAGTGTATTTTATATCTCCACCCACGTTATCTAGTGCACAGTGCTGTAAGTCAAAGTGGGCTCTAACTCAATAACTCAATAACTCACTAGTGGTAAAGTGACCTTAATGCTTTTTATTTACACTCAAAATTCACATCGCCATCATCACGTACACACAACATTTTTTTACTTAATCCCCAGTTGATTTACTATGACTTCCTCCTGTTTGAGTAACACTTGATATAAAAGTCTTGGCTCGGGTGTTTTAAGAGAGTTTAAATTACAAAAATATACAGTGTGACCTGCTTTTAAATCTCAGTGGTACTAAATAAAAATGACCATAAATGCAATAGGTTTGAACCAAATACAGAATATGTAGTAACGGTTTATGTGTTTGACAACACTTTGATCCTCTGATACAGTTTTATTCACGTTAAGACGCTGATTTCTTCATTTGCACATCATATAAAAGTCATTAGATCGACTTTGAGGCCCCATTTTTTCTCATCAATTCATATTAAGGTTCGTTTCACAGTTGAAACCAATTATCCCATTCACGGTCGCGTCCTGAAAAACAACAATAACAAGCATTTAAGCATGTTTTTCATAATAGGAAAATCATAATAATAATTAATTTGACTTGAAAGACTGATTAAAAAAAAAAAACACTTAAAAAATTAACCGATCCTAAAAAGTCGTCGCCTATTTGTTCCCCCCGTCAGTTGATAATTGATATAATCGGCTGTAAACTGTTGCAACTCTAATAGAATTACTGTTCAGAGAGTGCATTGTTTGACCGTGTGTGTGTGTGTGTGTAAATAACCCCCTTTAAAAAAAGAGAAGATTCATTTTAAGGTGTTTATCTCACTAATGTATTGTCAATAAGAGCTTCCATTTCATCCTAATGCATTGCACTTAAAAGATGTTAAGATCATAATGGCCTTAAATTGGCTCCTTATGCCTCCGTGTTGTGCAAAACACTGGGCTTATTAAAGCCAAAACTGAATCCAGTAATTGTTTTTTAACAGTCGTCGACTCGCACATGAGTCAAATTTCTTTATTTATTTATTTATTTATTTTTTTCCCAGAGTTTAATCTAATTAGACATGAATGTACAGTACGTTTTCATTTAAACAGCAGCAGCCTGTTGTGAAACAAGCTACTTAATGTAATTACCCTGTTTAACACATCAACAACATCAGGGTTTTTTCAGAGTAAAACTTTCTCTGCTGCACTTTTTTAAAACCATCGAGATCTTTGTGTGGTCCAAAGAAATATAAAAGCCTATCTTTATGAGAACATTTTGACCATTTTTCACCTAAGACCTGGTTTTAGGGTTAGGGTTAGGGTTAGGGTGAAGCACTTAGTTGTGAAGGTTAAAGTTAGGGTAAGGGGTCAGGGAATGCATTATGTCGATGAGGTGTGTGAGAGTACCTTTTCTGGCATGAACACTGACCTTGTCAGGACCAGTAATCCTCATGGAGGCCAAAACCTGGTCCCAATGAGGCAGAAAACCTCATTTTCTGATGGTTAGGGTTAAGATTTAAAACTAGGGTTGGTCATTAGCTTGTGATGGATAAAGATAAGGCTGTCAAAATTAATGGTATCCTCCTGAAGCCAAACAGGAATTTAGAATATATTGAATAGCCACTAGGGGGCGACTCCACTGGTTGCAAAATGCACTGGTTATAAACCATAAACTGTTCAGAAATATTTTTTTTTAACTCATCTTTTGGTTTCCGGGTTCTTCCTGAAGCCAAATAGGAAGTGGTAATATTTTAAAGAGCCACTAGGGGGCGACTCAGCTGCTTGCAGAACTCAGTTTCAATGGAAGTCTGTAGTTTATAACCTCATTAGTAATTTTTCTGAGGAGATAATGGTCACATTTGCTGTAGTTTTAGGTGTTTTTCTGTTAGAAAATGTACATTTTGTCCATTATTGTCCCATTTAGAGTGAAATAGGTGATAAAGTTGGTCACATACGAGTGGACACGAGTGCTAGTTGATTGTAAACATCAACACGGCCAAATCTGTGAATTCCGTCAGTTACTTATGGCCAGTGCTTTTAATTTTAGTTCGTTAGTTTTCCTTCTTCTCGCTCGGAGGGTTTCGCAGGAGCGCTTGATCGAAGGATGTGGATTTCTGCGCCCGTTAAACAGGAGAAGAAGAAGAAGAAGCTGCAGGGGAAACAGTGGCTGGTTGAAACGGTGCCTAATGCGCCGGACGGGTGAACTCTTGCCAGCGAGTGACAAAATGAAGTGATTTGTTGTGAAAGCCAGGGGTGTTGCATTGACTTTTCCTGTCGCGGTGGAGATGTATTGGTTTGTTAATCATCTTGTAAAAGACTTAAATCAGGGATTTTATCCCAGCGGAGGGAAAACACGCCCGTGATAAATGTGTTTATTGGTCTGCGAGGTAAGAGCAGAATCGTAAATCTCAGTGCATCCATCTACGTCCGACTCTGTCCCCGGCCTGTAAAATTTCATCATATTCTAAACAGATTCAGCCTCATGATTCATCGGCAGCCATTAGTGCGGCTCAGCCTCTGCACTCGTCCTCGCGGATGTTCTCGCCATGCGTTAGATTTAGAAAGCGTAGCTCCGATACGAGTGCTCGGCGACACGTGCCACGGACGTAAAAGTGTCTGTCTGTTAGCGACATAACTCGAAAAGTCGTGGATTTGGATGAAATTTTCGGAAAATGTCGGCAATGGCGTGATCCATAGACGCTATCACTATTTTTTATCGCTATTTTGTGAGGATCTGAGCTGCCTTGGCGGAGATCTGCGCTCTCCGAGTGCTTTTCTAGTTTAATATTTAATATAACGCTATTTAAAAAGCCAACAACACATATATCTATGTACAAAATATTGTATTTTATTTGTTTGAAAATACGCTTGATTTGCACAATGATTGGAATTTTTGTGCCGTGGGTTTTTTGTTTACGATTATGAACATGGGCGGGGCTTAGGATTAGAAGCTGCCTGCTGATTGGCTACTGACATTTGGAGCGACAGCTCAACGGACCGGAATTAGACACGGACTTGAACTCGTTTTCCCCCTTCGACATCCGACAAAATAATTGTATCATGTTTAGTACAGGGACACAGATGTGGTCGATTCTGCGTCTTAAATGTGTAAAAAAACAAATCCTTATTTATCATTTTGGGCTATTTTTATGACAATTTTACATTGTTTTTACCAAGTTATTACCAGAATATAACGCAGTTTTGGTCAGTTAATTCATGCAAATGGTCATTTTCTAAATGTTTCTCCCACATGTGACCTTTAGTCCGAACTTAAAGACTTGACCTTTAACCCTTTAAGATGCTACTCAACCATTTGGTCGACCACACTTTAAGTCACTATATCTCATTGAAAAAATGCATCAAGCTCTGAATGAATTATGCAAACCAGAAAAAGCTAAAAGCTAATTTTGCTAACAAAGTCAAAATCAAGCACATACATGTGAATTTTGTGTCACTTTGCAAAAATAAAAAAAGACCAAAAATGTGATGTTTTGAGTTGAAATATTTGAAGTCGAGCTAAAGCTTTGCGTTAGCTAATGTTGCGAAAGCCAAAGATAGGGGGACGGAAATGATGGGAACTCCTCCTTTGAATCCCAATACGCGACGGTTCTTGTTTACTCTCGTCAGTAACTTGACGCGGAAAAACTCGTCCCCGCGTTTTTCACGTAAACGTAACCGCTCTTAGGAGGAAGCAGCTAACGATCACAGCGCGGCGGTTTAGCCGCTACAAAACCTCAGCTACTTTGAGGAGTTTGGGATTTATTTTATTATTCTGCATTTACTTCACTTTTCTGTCACTAATTGCTATTATATACACAATTTGGCTCACAGACGGATGTATATGGGGGCTATTTTCGGAGGCGGAGTAACGTTAAAACAAGCTTGGAATTAGCAGATTCATGATGCTAATTGCTAATTTTCGTCTTTCTGTGTATTCACAGCCTTATTAACGTTGTGTCCTCTGTCCAGAAAAGGTAATAAGTCAAAAAATAGCATCGGATATTAAAGAAGGAAGTTGAAATAAAGAACAGGAAGTGACGGAGCAGAGAATCAGAGTATTTATGAGATGGAAGTACGTGAAGGAAAGAGCGGAGTGAGTGGGTAACTGTGGGGAAAGATGCCAGGACGCCTCCTGCTGGTCGTCAGCGGTTCCTCCGCCTGGGCCGGCAACGTGTTCCGCTCGCTCCCCTTGGTCCGTACATAAGAAGCTCCTACATGGACATTTCACACCAGCTTGACACATGGTTCCTGGATTCATGCAGCATGGCAGTGATGAGCTGTGTCGACTTTGTACAGTCTGGTACACACACACACAGACACACACACACACACACACACACACTCTGTCTACCTCCTTGTCCCGTGGAGTTAGCACTCCATTGCAGGCTGCTGACAGCGAGGTTATAAACGGCACTCAGTGGAGCCAAACGAAAAAACAATCCCAATTTCAGCATTTATCAGCAGCGGAGTAACAGCCTTTCACTTTGTGTATATGTACTCTTATTCGTTAGCTCTTTAGGGCCTTGGTTTATGCCAGAGTTTGTCGAGTTGTGGAGACCAAAGTGTGCTCCAAATAAAGTCAAAATCCCATTTCTGAGGAAAGTAATCTCGCCATCAGTGTTTGTAAAGTCTGTATTTAACTCTATAAGGAAAATGATGATCTGTCATTTGATTTATAATGTCAGTAAACAGCTCAAGCTTAAAAAAGTGTTTTGTAGGTCATGGTAAATACAGTATGATGACGAGATTATGACTGTATTTAACTCTGAATGCAATGAACAGTGACTGGATTATGACAGCTAATGTTAGCAAACGCTATAATGCTCCAATGCTTTGTTTTTCACGCTAGCAGGCTAACAGGCTGAACAAGCCTTTTGAGTATTTCCTGCTGAACGTTATGCTATGTTTTTTAATTCATACTGTAATATGTGGGTCTCTCACTTCATTAAATTTTTAGCTTTTAGCTAAGAGCTGTGTGTCCTACAGCTAACCGTTATCGAGCTCTGTATGCTTGAGCTAGCCAAATAGCTAGCTAGACACGGGAGCAAGCGCTCCGTAAGACCGAAGCTAGAGCTAGCATGACTCTAACATATTATTGGTCAAACATAGCTTTTATTATTGATATGAGAGCGTTATCTCTTTTAATGCTAGCTAAAACTACTTAAAGTAAACTAACTTATGCAAACGTGAATTTTCGCATCACGGCGTGTCATTAGCATCACTGCGTTTGTGTGCAACATCATTAGCTGGTCGGCCCGAGCCTGAACCAGAATAAATAGCAATCTGGTCGCCATTTTAACTTTCTGGATTTATCTCCCGCTAAATTGTATAATCTGGATTAGCTAGTTAGTGTATTCCCATCATGCGATCATCCGACTGCTCATGTTTCTGTTGTGGCAACTCCATCATCATAATACTTATTTTTTAAAGAAAGGATGAAACAAACCAGAATTATCCTCTGGATGTTTTTTCTTGTTCTTGTTATATTTATGTCCTCCTGCGTTTCTTCCTGTGGACGTTTTAATGGAGAGAGGCTTTTGCTGAGATTCATGACAACGCTTTGATCTCCTGTTGTTGTGCGTTGTGTTTGCGCTCGGGCATAATGCAAAACTAAATAGAAGCCATACAACGTTGCACGTGTGTTAAGGTGACAACATGAAACACTCGCTTTCATATTTAATGAGTGGAGACGGGGCTGAGGGAGGTATTCTCGTGGGCCTGCTCGTAGCACTCCGTTATATCACTCACGACTGTATGTGTGTGTCGTGTGTGCGTTGTTTTGTGAGTGTGTGCAGGCAGAAAAGAGTGCATCCTACTGAAAGTTTAATCATTCGTTTTGCAGGGAGTGTGTGCATTATTCTGGTCGTCTCTGCCGCGGTTCGCTCTCCTTGCGGTCGCTTCCTATCCTGATCAGGAGGTTCTCTCCTGGCTCTCATCCTGATTAACTTATCCCTAATCAAAGCTTGTGTGATTGTCAAAGCTTGGGACGAATAAAGGACTTCTTATTCCACGCTGGAACACACTGTTCCTCAAGCTGCAAGCGACGGGGACATTTTTAAGAAGAAGCCCCCCCGTCACACAGGATGTACCCAACTGGGTTTTTAAATGTTCTGCTTATCACTGCATGTGGGGGGGGGGGGAACATTTAATTGTCAATGTTCTGAGAACTCCCTGCAGACATTACAGAGCTGCGGACCTTCGAAAAAGTGTGACGCGTGACTGTCAGGCCTTTGAAAAGCTGGTTCTTTGTCGTCGTCGGTAACAAAAGCAGCCGGAGGAACAGAAATAAAATAAATTCATCCATTCGTAGAGACCTATTGAAACTCTCTTTGTGAGAGCAGGTTGTTCTTGACCTCACACGCGAGAGCTTTTCAACAGCGTTTAATGGTAATAACGCTGCATGAATGCAGAATTTTTCCTTTTGTCTTACACTATTTTCAAATTATGAAATATTTTCTTGGCCCCCCCGTCATCCTCGGTTTCACTTTCTGTTTCACGCTAGTTAGCATGCTAACAGGCTAAAGCAGTCTTTTGGGAGTATTTCCTGCTAAACGTTATTTTATGTTTTTTTTAAATTCATACTGTAATATTTTGGTCACCCTAGCAAGTCTACCTAATGTGTAACTTCTGACGCTAAAACAACGCTAGCATCGGCCATGTGCACGGAACGAGCAGAGCAGCGAATCTAAGGCGCTAAAGGTATTTAGCGATTCTGATCTAATGCTCAAAATCAATTTGCTCGAAGTTCGTGACGCACTCGCAAAGAGGGAAATTTTCAGCTAAAGAGCCGAACAGTGACGTCAGACTTTCCCCGCTAATAATTGGCAAGATTTCGGTCCTGATCTGATCATTCTGAACGTCGTAGGTGCGTTCCGATTTTAGGCCGTTTTTGAGGGGTTAGCAAAAACGTATCTTTAACGTCATCGGACACATCCGAGTGTTAAACATGATTGATATTTACGAGTGAACGGCGATCGGAGCGACGCGGATGTCGCATACTTGTGTTGAGAACCGTAACTTGTACAAACCAAAGTTGGTTCTGTCGTTCAGCCGTGACCGTGAGGTCCACATTCCCAGCGTCTCGCTTTACTAGCGTAGCTGTTTTGCTTCTACCTTCCCTTCGCCAGTCGTGACATAAAAACGCCAAGAATCCTGTGGAGCTGAAAGGTTTAATACAGCATTGTGTGAATGAATGAAACTGACATTTCTTCATATTTCACTGCAGCTGTAATTTAAGATGTTGCAATGAGTGCATGTGAATTTACAGGTTGATGAATGGACACATTGGGCTCTTTGGTTGTGTCTTGGTAGTTTGCAGGTTAATACCTTTGGAAATGAATGGGGATTATTCAATAGAAGAGTAGACTAGTATTTCCATACATTCATCTGTACCCACTTTGGTTGTGAGGCGTTAAATACCCTCTTCAGGTTTCTGGTTAGAAAAGAAAGGCCTTGGTCAAACTGGGTATCCAATCCAAGTAGTATTCAAAAGAAAGATATATGTGTGTTTGTGTGTAATCCTGTTCATCCTCCTTTTAAATAATGCGTTAAACTGCCCTTGAATGAGTTGCCACAGCAAACACAAAGACCTTTGTAACAAACGGACACAAAAACGCATTAAAACCTTCACCGTTTGGTGTGATTATGATTTGTTCTGTTATTCTGAGTCATCTTGATATGTATTGAAACGAATTTCCACATCTGTGGTTACTAAAAAAGGAACTTTTTACCCCCCTACAGATAATCCCAATTTCACACCCTCTGAATAATCTGTCCTCACGCGCTAATTGTCACGCGTCGCAATCCAAACATTTCTGAGTCAAACTGTTTCACACCCAAACATCCACCACCGAGCGATATCGCGAAAGGTTTAAAACACCCCGAGGATTTCTCCGCTCGGTCGAGTAAGCTGTTAATCCACATCAAAACATCATATTTACATCATGGAGGAGACGAGTTTAAACGCAGCCACGAGATCTTTTCATATTTGGTGTTATTTTGTGAGTTTTTCTTGGGAGATTGTTGGCCTCTTGAAATCAGTTTGACGAGAAAAACACATTTACATCTCGTGTTTGTTTATTGCACTGACGGTGAAGTGTCGCTACAAACTTATTCTGCCAATTCAAATCATCCATTATCTACCATTTTATCCTCCACCGGAGGGTTGCGGGGGGTGCTGTGCCTATCTCAGCTGACAGGGCGATAGGCGGGGTACACGCAGGGCCACACATAGAGACAAACAACCATTCACTCACACTCTCACGCCTATGGTCAATTAAGAGTGACCAATGGGTTACGTGCACAATGGAACTTCCGCCTAGCAACCACGTCTGCTGGTACACTGGGCTGCTTCCGGTAGGTCGTGTTGTCGTTGTGATTTCCCGGAGACGCTTGTGAAGTGCTAAGTAGTAGAGTCAATTTCATAAGTAAAAGTTAGTAAAAAAAAAAAAAAGTAGGTTCCAGCAGGCGACTTCACACAAGTTTGCAGCCGGCATTTCATCCCGATTTTTGTTGTCACGCCGGAGAAATTGACGAGGTTTAAGAAAAAGGTTTGCCGTTCGTGCTCTTTATACTTGGAATAATTCCCAATAATTCCCAAGTACCAACACCGAGGAGATTTATACGTCCTCGTCCCGCCGTCTCCGGGCAATCGCGACGACAACCCGACCTAGCGGAAGCAACTTGGCGTACCAGCAGCTACCGTTGCTAGGCGGAAGTTCCATTGAGATTCAAGATTCAAAGTGTTTATTGTCATATGCACAGTAAAGAAACACGTTTCCCTGTACAATGAAATTCTTACTTTGCTGTCCACTCAAAAATTCCAGCAACAAGTAGAAAGATAAAATAATATATATATATATATATTTAAAGTGACACGTGTCAGGTTTAAAGTGACGATTGTAGTCCTGCTCAGCTGTTCAGGATTCTGATGGCAGTGGGGTAGAACGAATTATTTAGCACGTAGCCTATTGACCTAATCTCTAACTCGGAGAACCCGGAGAAAACCCACGCACACGCGGGGAGAACTTGCAAACTCCTAGCAGAAAGGCCTTTGTTCCGAAATTGCTCCAACCGGGGCTCGAAACCCAGGAACCCGGGTCTTCTTGCTGCAAAGGCGAGAATGCTAACCACCAACACCAACCGCCAAATCACAGCATACATCATCTCAAAGCAGTAGTCATCAGTGAAGAGAAAAAACTCCCTTTTAACAGAAGAAGAAATCTCTGACTTCCATGTGCCTAGGCCGGTTGCGGTGAAAGGAAAAATGGGGGACGCACTGTTGTTTTTGCGCAAGATCGCTATTCTCCAGCGAGTGCTGTGAGGAAAAAACCAGTCTGTCATCTGTTGTCTCACTCTTGTGTCTCTGTGTGTTTGTCTTCCAGAGCTTCCATATGGCTGGGAGAAAATCGATGACCCCATTTACGGCAGCTACTATGTCGAGTAAGTCTGGCGCGTCTTTAATATATAATGGCTTTGAATCCGATTTTTTTCCACTGTTGCCCACCGGTTGCTGTGTTAATCATTATTTATTATTAAGGAACAGACGGGCGACGGCAGCCGGGAAGCGTCTGCTCCCTTTTTGTCCGCCCGCGAGGAAGGCCCCTCGAGAGTTTATTCGCTCCCGCACGCAAACACCGGGAGGGGGTTTATCCACGCTCAACGCTCGCCGCGCATCTGTATCGGCGGATTAGCGGCAGATCGGTGTTGCGGACGTGTAAATAAGTCCGGGAAATGTGGATGAATACGGACCCGGAATTGAGATTTAGTCGCTGTTCAACTTTGGAATTACGTAACGGTGCAGAAATATCATCAAGCTGTTTTGTAATTAACAGTTTAAGATAAGGAAAGGAGAGAGAGAGACTTACGATCGTCGAAATTCATGTTTTCAGGTTTCCTCCCAGTCATTGACTCGCACAATTCAGGGTAAAAAAAAAAAAAAAAGGCCTCCAAAGAGTCATCTCTTCTTCTTTTCTTCTCCCTCTCTGTGGCTCTGTTACATAATCCGGGTCTACTTAATTAGTCATCATAGCAAAAGCTGCGGAAGTGCCAGGAGTTTTTTTTTTGATCTGATCTTTGCCAAGAGGGAGGGAGGGAGGGAGGGAGGGAGGGCAGCTGCACAAGTCCACGTCTGAACTCTTTTCTCCTCTCTCTTTTCTCGTCGCGTCGCCACAGTCATATAAATAGAAGGACCCAGTTTGAAAACCCAGTCCTGGAGGCGAAGAGAAGAGTCCAGCAGCAGCAGCAGATGCAAAGCCAGGGTCTGTCCTCACTGCCCCTTCCCACCATCTACAGAGGTAAGAGCGCACAAAACAAAACTAAACACTCACTAAAAACACTTTATTACCTGTAAGCGATCAACAGACCCTTTTTTTTGCTTATTTTAACCACAAAAGGGAGAGAAAATGCCAATATCTGCATGTTAAAATAGTCTATTAAGAATTTAAAATTAAGGAAAACATACAATTTTGTCTCAACTCAACCTTAAACGTCTTATAAGCTTCACTTTAACATTGATTTCATATGTTTTTTAAATCACTTGAGATGAAACATAACTAGATATTGTGGATTATTATATCATTTTAGCCCAAAAAACAGCATTTCCGTGAAAGTATCCAATAAATACTAACCTTCTAATGCTACTTAATTATTGCAGACTGTATAGATTAAGCCAGATTAAGACAAAGAATACTTTGAAGAAAAGAGTTTTGGGTTTCAAAGACCAATAAAACGTCAGTTACTGCACACTATTATGATTTAAAGGTCTAGTGTGTAACAATAAGGAGACTTTATTGGATAAAAATGTCATTTATTTTACCAGGTAAATCCCACTGAGATTAAAAAACCTTTTTTCGGACGTGGCGAAATAACAAAGTGACACAATTAAAAAGCCGTGCTTTTGTTGTTGTGTGAGTGCTGCCGGGGCCTGGTCATGATACCTGTTGTTCTTATTAATAGTTCTCTGATTCCACAGTGAAAATGTTTGCTTTAATGACTGTTTTGCCTGATTCCAGCACTCACTCTGCAGCAGCAGCAAAAAAAAAAAAAAAAAAAAAAAGGACTCTGTCTGGACTGGAGGTTTGTTTCCGTAGTAACGTAGTAGTGGAGTGCAGAGCCCGACTCTGTGTTATATTCCACTGAGGCTCTATCTCCTTCCTTCCTTCCTCCTCCTCTGATGCCCGTAGAGGATGCCAGTCCCTGTGCCACCCTCCTCAGATCCCCCGAGCGCTGCCGCAGCCTCTGCGACCTCCCCCGCTCGCCGGCTCTGGGCCGCGGAGTCGTCGCCGCCGCCGCCGCCGCCACCGCCGGCGTATCGTCCTCCGCCGACGTTTCCCCGCTCCGGCACGTTCTGACTCGGCGGATGACGACGTGCCCTCACCCACACCACCACCACCAACACAACCAGCTTCACACCACCACCGTGGTGCTAGAGCAGCCTGTGTGTAGCGCCCTCTCCCTGTGGCACTTTGTCAGTAAGTAGGCCAAGACAGGAAAAGGAGGCCTCCCCTTCCACCCCTACCCCCCCTCCATGTTGCTGTCATGGCTGCTTTTTGCGCTAGTTTGACTAAGCATGCTAGCTTGTAAGCAAGCTTCCCCACCATGACGTGTTTTGTCTTATCCTGTAATCGCACGGTCTGGATCGGCGAGGGCAAACGGAGGATGTAAACTCCTGTACACTACGTCCTCTTCCTCCTCTTCCTCGTCCTCCTCAGGAGGCTCCTTCCTGCAGTCATCTCCCACTTCTTCCCTAACCCTTGGATCTGATCCCTGACTGACAGCATGTCATTTTGCTGCTTTTTTTTGCATTGGATTGAAGACCTGAAGATTCTCTCCGCGTCCCTTTTCTGCAACACCGTACCCCAGCACCCCTATCCCAGGAGGGGATATTCTTTTACTTTGCCAAAGCCGCACCTGCATCTTCCAGCCCTTAAGATCGTACCCTGCCAGTTTTCCCCGTGGCTACAACCCAAATCCTCCCGGATAAGCTTTACCCACGAATATCAGACCTTTTCTAGCGATTTACCGTCAATAATGTCGATTACGTGTCCTTTTTTTTCTTTGTTTACAGAGAAGCCGCTGTTCACGCGAGACCCCACTCAGCTCAAAGGCAGCTTCCTGTCCACGGCGCTCCAGAAGAGCAACATGGGCTTCGGCTTCACCATAATCGGAGGCGACGAGCCCGACGAGTTCCTCCAGGTCAAGAGCGTCATCCCCGACGGGCCGGCTGCAGGCGACGGGAAGATGGCCACAGGTAAGCCCAGAGTTCTAAACAAAAACACATTCTCTTATTGGTATTTTCCCGCGATTGTCACATTGTTGTCTGCGTTCGGGTTCGGGTAACGTTTTGGACGATGTCTTGTTTTCACTTTAAAGGTGCCATATGTCAGAATGTGGCCAAAAACGGTTACTACATTCAAATTCAAAATACCGAGGTCTTTTAGGTTTCAGGTTTCGTTTTCTGACGTAACTGGCAACCCGTGGTTGCTCGGCTGCTGAGACTCTACTGACTGCAATGATTGGTAGATTGGTAGAGACTGGTAAATATTTTGTCTGTACTGTTGTTGTTGGTGAGTTCAGTTTGTTATATGAACATTATTCCTGAGTCTCTGTGACATATTAGGAGGATTTTATGGCCAGTTGCTTTAGATTTATTACGTAATGCACCTTTAATGCGTAAACGCGATTGATTCTCTTGCGCCTGTGCTGCAACATTTGCACAACATATTGCGATATTATGATTGACTTGCACTCCTGTTTGGAACATTCAACCTTTCCCCGATGTCTGTGGCGTATATAGTTTAGGCAACAAACGATGCAGCCGAATTCATGATTAATGAGCAGGGTTTCAGTCGTTGTGTAAGTCGCAGAAGGTCAAAGTTTGAAGGTCTTTAAATCTTTTGCATTCAACGAATCCTTGCAGGGGATTCATCCGTCGGAGCCTCCGTTGCTCTGGAATGGAAGGACACATTTGTTCGCCCGCTTTGTGACACTGTCGGCCACATGTACGCGGACGTCCACACGTACCGTTTGTTAGAAAAGATGTTAAAATGACCTTCACACCTGTGCCCTTTTCTCCCTGAGAGTTTGACTCCTGCAGTTTCTGTATTATGTTCAAAGGAATTGAGGTTAAGTGCAGAACAGTTTACAGTTTGTCAAAGAAACAAAGGAATACTTGGAGAAATAGAAGTTGGTTTCTTCTTCAGATGATGAAACTTAATGCTTTTTAACCATTCATACACACACGTGAATAGTGCTTGTGGTGTATGCGTCCGTGTTTATGGATGTGCACCAACTGCAGAGGTTTGTTCCCCCCCATTAATCATGAAAGGACTCTTTCTTTGAACGCTGCTGGTTGTGGCCACAGGGGGTTGTTGGACTGCGGCATATGTGCGTCGACACACACACACACACACACACATATATAGCAGCTACAGTAAAAGTCGAGGGAATAGAGCGATCAGGTTGGGTTACCGTGATCGGCGCGCGGGCGTGACATTTTTGATCTGTAAACACGAGAGCGAATGGCCCAGGTTCTAGAGCTCATTTATCACGCATTAGCGAAAGCTGCTATATTCTCCTTCAGAAAACGTGCTGGAACGGTTCCACGACCTTGTAGTTAACACACTTCCCTCAGAACACTGGGTCATAAATGTCTTTTATGCCTTCGCGCCAGCCACGACTATAGACGGAGGAATTATTTTTTCAGGCCGTCCGTCTGTCCGTCCATCTGTACATGCTCGTGAACTAAATATCTTAGGGATGCCTTGGGGGGGTTGGATTTTTCATATTTGGCTCTAACGTCCACTTGATTTCAAGGAGGCACTGATGAGCGTTTGGTGGTCAAAGTCAAAGTCACTTCGACGGATCACACGTGGGCCTGTAAGCGCTTGACGGTGGTTCAGAAGATACCAAATGTGCACAGCCATGGAAGAACAAGAATCAGTTTTATTTGTATAGCGCCAAATCATTGACAACAACATGCAGAGCAGAGAAGCCCAACAATTCACACAATGAGCAAGCACCAGGCATCAGTGGAGAGAGAAAAAACAACAAGAAGAAATCAGAATCAAAGATGTGAGGCCATCTGCCTAGATGGGTTGGGGTGAAAGGAAAAATGGGGGACAACAAGGGCCAATTCCAATTCCTATCTTAACCCTCAAGCTTAACCCTTAATCTTAACTGGCCCTCAAAACCAAGTGTTGAGGGTTATTTTGTCACTTAGAAATGGGACACCCCTTAAATGCAGATACGTCTTCAGACTGTAGGGGGCAGAATAACGCGAAAGCTGCGTCCAGTCTGTCAACTCCAAAAAAAGAAGAAGAAGAAGAACACATTTACGTCAGGATTATTTATTACGATCCGTTTGTCAGTCAAGTTATTAGGTTGTCAGTTAGTTATAAGATGATACTCATACAAATACCACAACCACGGACATATTCAGCTGACAGTTACCACACACCACGGCTTATTGAAAAGTAAACAATAGCAAACGATCGATTGTCCGCACCGGCCGACTATTGACAAAAGATCGTAAAATAAAATTAAATGTTGCGCAACAATGACGTCAGTAATCCATAATATGGGCCTAAACTAAGATAATACAATGGTTTTCATCATTTTTATATCTCTATTAACAAAGAAAATACTTCATTTGTAGCGTACTCGTTTCGCTGCTTTCGGCGCCGTCTTTGTGATGTGAAAACACGCAATGCATTCTGGGTAGCCCTTGCTCCCACGGGTGGTCTTGGAAAATCTCAATATTGAGGGCGATACAGCGCTTAAACTTGCGCCTCAACTTAATTTTTCTGAGAATCGGGGACAGCACTTGCACTAGAGGGAGCGCACGTTTTTGAGATTGAGGGTTAAGCAAGGAATTGGAATTCACCCCATTTTAGCCTCAAAGATTTACACCTGTGACAGAATCATCACATTTACATCCAGTCCAACCCCCGTCCCGATCTATAGCTGTCAGTGAACATCTGATTCTCTGTTCGCCCACAGGACAGAGACCATTAGTGGCAGTAGTTTGAACAACGGTTATCAATAGCAGGTCTAAGGGACCACGAGGGTACAATGAAGAGGTCCCCAGGTGGTTCCCAGAGAAAACGTTGGATGTTAACAGCGACTTGACCAGTCGGAGGAGACCAAAACAGATCCACAGATGATGAAAAAAGCTTGTCCTGACAATAATTGGATTATAAAAACAAGTTTGGGTGATCCTCCGATCCTCCCTCCGCCTCCTAGAAGCCCCCTCTTTTCATGCACACTCACAAATCACCTCACAGCAGCGTCCTCCCTTCAGCTCTTAGTCTCCATGTCTGCCTCGCCGTCCTCCCTCTCTTCCACGTTTCCTCCCCAGAGTTTGTGTCCTAATTCTGCATGTGTGCAGAAGCGCTTGCAACTCGCTCACAGTGAGAAACCCAGACCTCGTGAATCCTGAGGATCCAGAACTCAGGTTTCTTGCCATTTTGACGACATCCGCACTTCACAGGATCCAGACCCTGGAATGAGACTGCTGAGCCCCCCTCCCCCCCCCCCCCCCCGTGCGTCACTGAGCCAAACACTTTCACAACACTATTTAACACGGATGTTAATTAAAGCATTCCACCGACGGCAACGTTAAATGTCCTTCCCTTAGAAATATAGGAAAACACTTAAGGCCTTTGCGCGGCAATAAAGACATGAATAACTACCTCGGGATCGGAGCTAACTCTCTCCATCCACGTCGAGCTCGGCGCGATTAAGCAAATAAATTACAGCCACCAGGACGAATAAGGGGCGTTAATCTTCCGTTCATCGCTGTTGTTTACATCGAACGGCAATCAATACGGGCGACAATGAAACGCCCATCCTCCCCCTCACAGCTGCTTTTAAACACAAATACGAGCGTTATATGTAACGCGACATATATTTCATATCACAGTGGACCCCGGAGATGAATGTGTCGTACGTAATATGCGAGGATGGGACGATGGAAGATGAAGTAGCAGCTGCGAGTGCGCGGTGGGGCCTTGGGTACAATGAGCGTGGTGTTTAGGTCAGTGTGGTTTAGGATATGCTGTACGAGGTTGTATCAAGGATGGGGACAGAAAGAGAGAGAGTGTGTGTTTCGGTGCTTCCTGTGTTGATGTGTTCATTTTTCCTGCCTTTTATCCTCTCGACGGGGTCAGTTTTTCCTCTGAATTACAGTAGCTCCGGTGTAAAGCTCTGCGGAGAGTTCCCCGTGCTTTGCTTACTGATGTTTTTGAGGAATCCGTGACACCTGGATGGGATTTGTGGACGATCATTTAAAGACCTCACCGAGAGCTTTATCTCCGTGGACTCAGAAGATGAACGTGACCGTTTAGCAGACGTTAAAAAAGATTCTTACTTTTGTGTGTTTTGTTGTTTTGTTTCCTACAAACTACCACGGAAGCTTGCAGAAATCGATCATCTTCTCGAAAAACAATGGGTGCTTGATTGCAGAGACGTGGAAAATAGTTGTTTCTATTTGTGTGTTGTCGTCACAACTCAAAGTACGACTGAATTTTGTTCCGCGTGCTCGCAGATTACACCGTGTTTGAGGACGAGTGGAAAATCAAACAGCGTCAGATCCATTTATCCAGAATTGGAGAGGAGCAAACTCTTGGAAGAGATATCGCTCTTTTCGAGTGCTTCAGATGTCGTTTTGTAAACGCTGGTACAGCGACAAACAAAATGCCTCTCGCCCTTTCGTCGTGTGATGATTGCAGATCTTATATCCGTCTAAATCCTGCCATGTAAAACCACAGATTTATATGTGGCTGCTGTAGTAGCTAATCAGGGAGGCACTGCCAAGCGTCCAGTAAAACAGAAAACTGGTTCTGCTTCAACACGTGACGCCAGCGGAGCGAGCAGAGAGCTGCTAGGGTCGCAAATAAAAAGCCTCAGC